>NC_090925.1:644704032-645010365 GCF_040938575.1 Ambystoma mexicanum | reverse complement strand
TCAGCAGCAGGTAAGTCCACCCAAGCACCAATCCCTTTTATATGAGCCCGGCGCTTCCAGTGCCGGGACTGGGTCCCTTTATGAGCATGAGCCTAGCGCCACTGGTGCCAGGACAAGGTCCAAAAGGCCGCTACGGGGGCCGGCTGGTGCCTGGAATGAGGGTCATGACCCTGCTTCCAAGGATGTTGGGCTAGGTCTGACACCTTGGGGGCAGTGGTCATGACAGCACCCCCCCTCAAGGCCCCTCCCAAATTGGTCTTCCCCGGAGGCTTTGGTTTGTTGGGGAAGGTCCGATGAAATTTTCTGATTAGATGAGGAGCATGGACATTTTCTGAAGGTTCCCAAGAACTCTCCTGGGGGCCATACCCTTTCCAATCAATCAGGTAATACAGTTTTGACTTGAAAAATTTAGAATCCAAGATGTTCTGAACCTCGTATTCGGTTTCTCCGTCTACTTGGATTGGCTCTGGAGGTTTAGTCAGACGGGTTCCGGGTTGCATAGGTTTCAGGAGTGAAACATGGAATACAGGGTGTATTTTCATCTGAGTGGGCAATTCTAATTTAACTGCCACAGGATTTATCACAGCCGTGATCGCGTAGGGTCCTAAGTACTTTGGGTTAAAGGTGCGTGGTCCTTTTAGAGATAGATGTTTAGTAGACAGCCAGACTTGGTCTCCTACTTGGTACGGAGGGGCCTCTTTCCGATGTTGATCAGCACCTTTCTTATAAGATTCTTTGGCTCGTTGAAGGTGTGCAATGGCTTCCTTAAATGTTTGAGTTATGGTCGCATGAAGATGGTCCACAGCGGGTGTTCCTAGATCTTGAGGCGGATCTAAATTAGAGGTCCGAGGATGAACCCCATACAACAGGAAGAAAGGGGTTTTACCTGTTCCGGTATGTATTGAGTTGTTGTACGCATATTCAGAAATCCAAAGAATGTCCCTCCAAGTACCCTCTGATTGTTGTAACATGCAACGAAGATACTGTTCCAGAGTTTGATTAGTCCTTTCAGTCTGTCCGTCAGTTTGAGGGTGGTGGCTGGTAGAGAGTCGCACGTCAATTTGTGCAAGACGTCAACAACTCCTCCAGAAATGGGAAATGAATTGGCTCCCTCGATCAGAGATTAGGACTGAAGGGAACCCGTGCAAGCGAACGATGTTTTCAAGGAATTCTCGGGCTAGAAAGGAAGCTGTGGGTAATCCTTTCAGTGGAACAAAATGAGCCATCTTTGAAAAAAGATCGACAATTACTAGAATTGTATTATATCCGGAACAAGGGGGTAAATCCTTGATAAAATCCATTGAGAGGGTGTGCCAATGGCACGGTGGAATGTCTATCGGATGCAGTAGCCCGGCTGGTTTTTCTCTCTGGCTCTTGTTTTGTGCACAAATGCCGCATGAGGCCACAAAGTCTTTGATATCCTTTCTCCAGGACGGCCACCAGAAATGTCTTTTAATTTTTTCGGAGGTTTTGGCTACACCCGGATGTCCCTCTATTAAGGAATCATGATAGCAGGTGATGACCAGTTTCTGTAAGTCATCACACGGTAAATAAAGTCTGCCTTGGAAGTATAATAGATCTTGTTCTATCGTAAAATCCTTTCCTTTCTGCAGCCAAGTCAAGGAATCTTCGGGAGTTATTACTTGCTTGATTTTCTTTTTTATGTCGTCAAGAGACATTGGCCCTCATTACGACCCTGGCGGAAAGCAACCGACCGGACCGCCATAGCGTAAATAGCGTTTCCGCCATTGCACGACGGAGCAAAGTGCGGCTCATTCCGACACATCGGGCACGAGCACCACGCCATGGCGGAAGTGCAAAGTCCGCGATGGCGGAAATGTCCCCAAAACGGCCCACACCGCCGCCGTACGGCGCCCTAGGTGCAATTCCGCCACCCATCTTAGCGGTCACCGCAATGAGCGGCAATCGTAAAGTACAGTGACCGGAAATATACGGAAACGGAAGTAAAAACATGGTCCCGGAACGGGAAACATCACGCCGTACACCTATAAAAACACTATTTCCACACAACCATTAAAAATACTACCCTGAGACACATCCCAACCCGACATCCACCCTAGTGAAACCAAGAAAAATGGGAAAAGTAGCGAAGAAAGCGTGCGACCGCAAGCGGGAGGTCCACTTCTCCCGTGAGGAACTCACCGTGCTCACAGAGACCCTCCAGGAGAATGCTGCCGTCGTCTTCTCCACGCAAATGACCAGGACGGCACTTGCGAACAAGAAGGCCATATGGGCCCTGGTGGCACAGCGGGTAAGTGCGGTGGGGACCGCACCCCGCAACCCACAGCAATGCAGAAAGCGATGGGACGACCTGCGGATCCGCGTCCGTAGCATACTTTCTGCCAACCGCAACATTGCCACAGCTCCCGGGGGAGGATCGGAATCACCCATCAAGTTGACCCCCTGGGAAGAAATCTGTGCCTCCACCATTGGAATGGAGAGTATAGAGGGAGTCGGAGGGATGGAGAAAGGAGTGCAGACATCCGAAGAATCAGGTAGGTGTCCCAAATAAAACAATGCTAAAACCACAATGTCCAACCATGTGAAGTACCACGTGTCCACATAGTGCAACAGTAACACATGTCCAGGAGAACGACCACATACATAGGCCCGATAGCACACGTTAAAACTCACATTAAATACATAAATAATTAAAAATCCTAAAAACACCCTCTACACGTGCAGCAGGCACACCCTAACAGCAGGCTGCAAAACAACTGCACCCTCACTCCACACAAAAAAGAAACCACCTCCAAGGCCCCAACCCAAATCACCCTCAGGTACCACCCCAATGCATGTGATACTTTGCCATTCCAATTTCCACAGACCCATAAATAACGCTCGCCCTCCTTTACTCCACCACAGGGTCCGATTCAAACGACGAGCTCCAGGACACCCCTACCAGCACACCTGCAAAGAGGGCCAAGACCGACGGCCAAACACCCTCCACCTCAGCTGCACGCATCAAGACACGGCAGCAGCACAAATCAAGTGGCAGCACACAGGAGGGAACTTCAACAGGCACCCCAGCAGCCAGCATGCCCACAACAGCACCACCACAGGTCCCCCCAATGGATGCCACAGTAGGCACTGCTTCAGGTGGCAGCAGCACCATAGGTGACACTGCATTAATGGCAGCATGCTCCGACACAGAAAACGGGGATGTCGAAGTCAGATCCATCCATGACCTGTCTCAATTCCCCTGTCTGTTCCATCCCGTACACCATGAGGATACCACGCAGGGGCACCCACACGACGACTGGCCATCCCCCACAAGCCCTGTGGCAAGGCAACATGAGGTGACCAGCCCCTCTGTGACACCACCGCAAGTGGCCATGGCCCAGCAGAGGCAACAGTCCCTCGACCAGGTAATCGTGCAACAGCAGCAACTGGCCACGCTCCTCAAGGACCATGCCGATGAATGTGGGGGCACTAAGGCAGACATAGAAACATCAACTGAGACACTTAGGGCAGAAATGGAGAGAAGTACAGAGACACTAAGGGCACAAATGGAGAGTAGCACCGAGAGCCTGAGAGTACAAATGGAGAGAAGCACCGAGAGCCTGAGAGTACAAATGGAGAGAAGCACCGAGAGCCTGAGGGGGGAACTGCATGCAACGTCCAAAGACGTATGTGCCGAACTTGCCGCTGTGCGCCGTGTGCTCACTGAGCTCTCGCAAACCCTCAGGGACATGCATGGACGTGAGCAGGCAGAGACATCATCCGTTGCAAGTTCCGTCCAGGGCAGCCCCCAACGTAGATCTGGGAGGAACCTGCGCTCCACAGGCAGGGGTGCCCCTGATACCCGGAGAGGGGGCTTGCAATAGCGACTGCTCACTGACAATGAGCATCTTTGAACACTGGTGTTCGGGGGGGAGGTAGGAGGGTGGAGGGGGTGTGTTGTGCTCACTTGGGTGGCGGGTCGATGGGGTGTGTAGCATGATTTCACATATGCCATAAACAATGCACGATCATCCAATGAGATGTGTGGACATTGATCTTTGTGTACGCGGCCATTATAGGCGTACAGTCCATATTGTGCATGTTCCAGACACACACAGTGCCACAAGTCCCGTGTCCATGTATAAGCCACCAGGCGTGAGTGCTAGAAGCATGCATCTATGATATGCTGACGAATGTCACGGCCCTCCTGTGCCTCGGGGACTCCTTGAGGTGCTGCCACATCCCCACCCTCATCATGACCATCTTCAGGTGCTTGCAGTTCTGCGTCAGGGGGCATGGGCACATTTCTACGTACGCACATGTTGTGTAGCATGACACATGCCATGACCATCTTTGCAACCTTCTCATGGCGGTACAGGAGTGCCCCGCCAGACCTGCTGAGGCAGCGGAAACGACCCTTCAGTAGGCCGAATGCCTGTTCTATGACTACACGGGTACGTGAGTGGGCATGGTTGTAGTCCTCCTCATGCTGGTCCCGTGGGTTCCGGAGTGGTGTAAGGAGCCATCTCTTCAGTGGATACCCGGCATCACCTGTATGTGGACAATAAAGGATGTTTGAGGAATGCCATTGCTACCTACGCACCCCCCCCCCCTTCCTGCCAGGTCATTGCCGCATCACATACCCCACATCATCATGCTTGAAATGAGACTCACCGAGTAGCCAGGATCTGTTCCCTGCGTGTCGCTCCATGTAGCGTGGTATTGTAGAGTTCCTCAAGACCATAGAATCATGGGTTGATCCAGGGAATCGGGCACAACAATGTGTAATGATCCTGTTGGAGTCACACACCATTTGTACATTCAGAGAATGAAATTGTTTCCGGTTGCGGTACTGGGCCTCCATGGCATGTGGGACGACCAATTCCACATGGGTGCAGTCGATGGCACCAATGCAACCCGGTATGCCGCCCAGTGCATGGAATCCCACTTTTGCGTTCGTAATCTCCTGCTCCGAGCGTGGTAGAGAGATGTAGTCGTCTGCGTGCTTCAGGAGGGCATCGAGCACTTGCAATAGTGTCCGTGAGAACAGTGGCTGTGAAATGCCATGCAACTGTCCGACTGTGTGCTGGTAGGTGCCTGTGGCCAGGAAGTGTAGTACAGACACCACCTTCAGTAGGGGTGGGATGGCGGTTGGGCTATCTATCATGCTGACAAGGTCATCCTGTGTCATGTCCACAATGGCGGTTATGGTGTCCCGGTCCAAACGGTAGAGGGTGTGGATCTGCTCATCAGTGAGTTCGAACGGATGTGCTCGGAGGCGTGGGATTGCGGGCTGCCTGCGTGGTGGTAGTGGCTGTGCTGGCGGCCCTTGCTGGCCCTGCCTTGCCCTCCTCCTCCTCCTGCGTCTCCTCCGTGCGGCCGGTTGTTGTAGTAGTTGGCGTTCGTCTTCTTCTTGAAGTTGTAGTACTTGCAGTGCTATCAGGTCCCCCAGGGCCAACATCGCTAGTCCTGCCGGTAGCATTTCGGAGTGGGTGTGGTTGTGGGAGGGGGTTGGGTGTGCAATTTATGTGTTTTCAGGCTGTATGGCCTCCACCTGTGGTGATTCATTCCACCTGTGCAAGCTGCAATCCCCTTTGGGCGAGCACGTCCCGCACACAACGCTGCAATTCGACGATTGGCATCTTGCTATTGCAATCATGTATTTGTTCCCGATGGCAGTGTAATATTGGTTGATATGTTCATTCTGCTATGGTCCCATTGGTTCACATACTATCTTTGCAGTCGCGAACAGACTTGTGAAGGGTCAGTGGAACGTAGTACTCGAGTCACGGTGGACCCTCATGCAACACTGTACTGAGGTTCACCGACGGGCGGGGCGTTCCATTTGTGAGTGAAGGCAGTTGCCATTTTCACACACAGCCGCACTAGATGGATTAATTCGTGATTTCAAGCGGCCACAGATGCCTTTTCGACGTGATGTTGCAAATGAGGAATTCGAAGGACAGCGCTTTCGGTTTTCAGCTAGCGGCGAGGAGATGCCCACAGGTCTGACTGCAAACATAACGTTCTATTGTTCAATGTCCTTGGGACAGGGGCCATGGCGAGAATGCAATGATTGATATGAATAGTATGGGATGCGCAATAGCGAAGTGGGCGATGAAGCCGGACGTTCCCAAATACATGTTACTTCACAACACTGGAATTCCGGCCTGGAGCACAGTGGATTTAGCAGGCTGCATAACGCACAGACTCAATGGAAATTTCACATGTTATGTGAGTATGAAATCAGGCGTTTTCATTACGGGATGAGGGAATGATGTATGGATGCATGGACAGATGATTTAATACAGAGTTTGCCATGTACGGGGCTTCTTGGAACATATCCACCTCCCCGGCGCTATGTGATGCAGGGCTGCCATAGTGGGACCATCGTCTATCTGGCCTTGTTGAACCCTCCCTGTCTCGACGCGCCTTCAGACACTTGTGTCTATGCACGTTACTAATCCCATCTGATGGATTCTGTTTTAACAGACGCATGCACAGAAACACTCGTTTGTAATAGTGTTTTCACCTCGGTATAGATAGTTATGATTCGCAAGTGGTTTTTGGGTGGTGATGATCCCTTGGAGTGGGCTAGCATGCATATGGCTGTGGATTTTGTGTGATCATTGAAGTGAGTAATTCAAATGCAGTTCTGATGCCCATACTATTCTTTTTCATTTCATTTGGGTGACAGGTATCTCCTCCCCTTTTGCCACTGCCATCTGTATGCCACTCCTGCAGATGGATTTTACTCCCGACACCTGCTGCTTCGTGTTAATCAGTGGAGCAGCATTACGATCTTATGGGACGATCGCCAATGGGCCACATGCCCTTACGCAGTACTAGTGGCTAGGAGCAACATTTCGGCCTTTCAGCTGGACTAGTGCCTCCCGAATGGGACGGCCCTGCGGTACGAGGCGCTTCCATGTTGCCTTTTGGTACGAGAATGTAGGCCCTGTGTACCATGAGGGAACAGGGCGTCACACAAGAAGTAGCTGGTCATTTATTGCGGATGCAGCCCACAATGGTGAATTATATTTTGGGGTTCATGGCCTAATGGCTGTATGGGCTTGGTGAATTTGTTGTGCATTAAATTTCTATTCTGATATGAACCGTGTAGTGTTCTTCTTTGCAAGTGATGTGGCATATTCCTATTTGTGGAGCGATGTATTGTGAGGAGATCTGCATTGGGTTCCAGCTTCGGAGTATAGTTGCGTGGTACTGTGCTGGGCGCGTTTGCCTACGGAGCCCAGTGAGGTCAGGGATTAGGGCTGCCAATATGACTGTTTTAATGGTGTCATGCTCAGGGGCGGGGGATTGGCTTTTGTGTAACAGATGCCGGTCAGCCAGGTGGATTGGTGGAATGATGTGATTATCAGAATATGGCTGGTCACAGGTGCCTGTGTTTGCGTGCGTTTCTTGGAGGGAGACTGAGGTCATGTCCATTTGTGTAGCTTCTGTATTCGTGCCATCTGTGCCCTGCAGCTCCCATTGGCCCCTCTTGAGGTTCATTTGTTCGTTGGCAGGCATGGGTGACTTGTACATTTCACTGGTTGCATTGTGTGACTTCATTGCACCTACGAGGAGTTGTGCAATGTGGCCAGGGAGTGGTGTACAGGCACTCAGTAGGGCCGTTTACGGTTGGTTCGCGATGCCGTACTTCTCACCATGGCGGAATGGTACTTTCCGCCGTGCTTGATGGCATTAGGTGCATGTCCGCTAGGGTCAGAATTCGCGTACCGTTGCGCCATGGTGGTATTTGCGGTTTGGCATGGCGCGCGTGCGCGTACTTGGTGCAGTTAGCGTTGGCGGTCACTACGGTGGCGCTGATGGCATCGTACTTTGCGGTGACGGGTCATGATCGCACCGAGCGCTATTCGGTGGCGATATTGTATTTCTGCCATCGTTTTTCGATTTCCGCCAGGGTCGTAACGAGGGCCATTGTGTTGATGACTCCCAAAATCTTTTGTTCGGGGATTAAGGGTACTGGTTCTGGATTAGCTGCGAGTTCGTTAACACCTATTCGTGAAAGGGCATCCGCTTTTCCGTTTTTGACGCCCGGCCGAAACGTTATCACAAAATCATATTCCGCGAAAAATAAAGCCCAACGGAGTTGTCTTGAAGATTGGGCCTTGGCTGACTTCAAATATTGGAGATTACGATGATCAGTAATTACAGTGACAGTGTGCCGGGCTCCTAGGAGATAATGCCGCCAGGCCTTAAAGGCGGACTTGATTGCCAGAAGTTCCTTGTCCGTGATTGTGTAATTGATTTCCGGGGCCGAAAATTTGCGGGACCAAAACGCCACATGGTGTAATTGGTGTGTTTCAGGATCTCTTTGTGACAAAACTGCCCCCATTGCAAGGCTAGATGCGTCGGTCTCGACGATATAAGGAAGGTCTGGACGAGGATGTTTCAGGACTGGAGCAGAAATAAATTTGGCTTTCAAATCTTGGAAGGCTTGTTCGGCCTCTGGAGTCCACTCAAATTTTTTGTTCTTTTTTAGGAGAGCCGTGATAGGTTGGACTATTCGAGAGAATTCGGGGATAAACCTTCGGTAAAAATTAGCAAAGCCCAACATGCTCTGTACTCCTTTTACCGAAGTCGGAGACAGCCATTTGGTGATAGTATCCACTTTTCTTGTGTCCATGTGAACACCGTTGGGTGATAAAATGAACCCCAAAAATTCGACTTCCTTTACATGAAAGGTACACTTTTCCAATTTAGCAAATAAACAATGGTGGCGAAGCCTCTGCAAAACTGCGGTGACATGTCGTCGGTGTTCAGCTTCTGAGGAGGAGTATACCAAGATGTCATCAATGTAGACGACTACACAAACATCAATAAGCTCTCGGAGAACGTCATTCATAAAGAACTGGAAGGCGGCCGGTGAATTACATAGTCCAAAAGGCATTACTTGATACTCGAATAATCCGTATTTTGTGCGAAAGGCCGTCTTCCATTCGTCCCCCTCCCTGATTCGTACCAAGTGGTAGGCTCCTCTGAGATCTAGTTTTGTGTAAATGCAGGCGCCCTTTACTTGGTCCAATAGTTCGGGAATCAGAGGCAGCGGGTACCTGTTTTTGACTGTAATCTGGTTCAGGGCGCGATAATCTATACACATTCTCAGGTCACCTTCCTTTTTCGGGACGAAGAACAAAGCTGAAGAAGCTGGAGACTTTGAGGGACGAATAAATCCGTTAGCCAGGTACTGGTCCAAGTATTGTCTGAGGTGAAGATTTTCTGGCTCAGTAAGAGCATATATTCTACTGCACGGTGGAGTGGATCCGGGTATCAGGTCTATCTGGCAGTCGTATGACCGTTGCGGAGGCAAGGTGTTGGCCTGATCTTTCTGGAAGACATCACTAAACTCTTGATATTCAGGAGGCAATTGGAGGTTCTCGGAAGCGATGGCTGCCAGCCTGATGTCGGGCCGAGAATAACAAGTTTGGGCGCACTCTGGAAACCGGATTACCTTGGCTCGCCAGTCGATCTGAGGATTGTGTTTTTCCAACCAAGGAACTCCTAGAATTACTTGAAACTGCGGGGCCTTGATTACATCAAACACGATTCCTTCCCGATGTCCGTCCTGGCAGAGCAGCGTCACTTCCACGGTGGTGTGAGAGACTGGTCCGGAAACTATTTCTGTACCATCCACTGTAGTGATTACATCTTTTACCAATTTAGGACACAAAGGAAGATTCATCCTAGCTGCCATATCTTGATCCACGTAGTTACCGATTGATCCGCTACCAATGAATGCCTTAATAGCATGCATACGATCTGGTTGGTCGGGGCTTATGAGGACCATGGGCAGTATGAAATGCGAGGTCAAGGAACTGGTTTTTACGCTCGGCAAGCGGACCTCTACGCTTGCCGGGCGAGGTCGTTTCCCGATTCTTGTTGTTTTGCATCCTTTTCGGAAGCTCCCAAGACTTTCTTGACCGGTTTCACTGAACAATCTCGAAGGAAGTGTCCAGACTTCCCACAGTAGAGGCATAGCTGTAACTGTCTTCGCCTTTCTCGTTCCTTTTGAGTTAAAAGTCCTTTCACAATGCCTATCTGCATGGGTTCCACGGAATCATTTCCTTTAGCAGGTTTTTGAGTCTTTGAGAACGCCCTGGTTTCAAATCTGGAGCGATCAGCCTTTCTATTCTGTAGTTGATACTCTAATTGAACTACTAAGTCGATATAATCGGAGCACTCTTGCGGAGGATTCACCACCTGTGCTAAGACATCTTTAAGTTCTCCACGTAGCCCCCTGTGGAAAAGCGTGATCCTCTTGACTTCAGGCCACCTGGTTTCAACCACCAGTCTGTTAAAAGATGCTATGTACGCCAGGAGATCTTGGTTATCTTGTCTTAGCGATAGGAGTTCATTGTCCAAGGCCTGCCCTTGTGAATGCCGTGCAAACAACTTTTCCATACTGGCCTGAAAGTCTTGGAAGTTTTGGAGGATCGGATCATCCTGTGTCACTAAAGGAATGGACCAATCAGCCGCATTGCCACTAAGATAAGAAAGTACGAACGCTACTTTAGCTTGGTCAGTTGGGAATGCAGCGGGTCTACACAAAAAGTGCAAGCGGCATTGGTTGATGAATACTGCGTAGCGTCTAGGATCACCTGAGAAACGTTCTGGTGGAGCCAGGGGCACGTTCCCTGGCAGATTAATCTGCACCGGATTGCTTGAGGTTGTATGTGGATAATTCCCTCCCGAGGTAAGCAAAGGTGCTTGCCCAGCTTGAATTTGTAGCAATTGCCTGGCCAGGTCGTCCGCTCGCTCTTTGGAAACGATCAATTCCCTTCGTAAGGCATTTGTTTCTTGACGAGATGCATGTACCTCGGCCCTCAGCTCCCCAAGCAATTGGGCCAATTGGTCAGTATCCGAGGTTTCCATTGCGCCTGGGTGGGATATTTGTGGTAGGCTTCGCGTTCTGTAACGCTCACCTGAATCCCTCGGAGGCGCGGGTCTGGTCTGGGCGTTCTCCGAACCTTCCAGAGTCACTCGCAGGTCTTTGGCACCACCCTGGAAGGGCCCCCTCCTTACTGTGATCTTAATCTGGAGAGTGAGATGTCTGCGGGCAGAGAAGAAACAGGGGTTAACGTCTGCCTGACGGGGTTTCGGCCCTTTCCCCTTCCTGACACTCCTACGGCTCCCATAGGCCGCACGTGCTCACCTTAGGTAAATAAATGCGGCGCTCTCCATCCTGCATCTGTGCAGGGGCGCTGTAGCCAGTTACTTCACTGGACGATAGTTCAGCCTTTTATTGCGGAGGTAGAGTCCAGAAGGCAAGACCGTCGTTAGCTGCACGAACAGTAAGTGCCTTATTTGAGTCTTTTATTGTCCTTTCAGAATCTTGCCTCTTTGCAGGTCCGGTATGTTGATTCGGTAAGTGGAAAAGTCCGGAGTTTTTTGCAGGCAAGCAAAAGGTTCATCTGAAGTTAAATGCACTTTTAAATGTCTTTTTCCCCTTTTCTTTCAGGTCGCGGTGCAACCGGCGATGAAGACTGATGCCGAAGGATCGTGCCGGAGGACCACTTGAGGCACGTGAGTAGAAATGGAGTCCTGAGCTCTAATAATGTCCCTCTTGTATTTTACAGGTGCGGACAAATGGCGCAGAACGGAGCTCGTGGAGACCGTGGCACAGGTAAGCAGATATCATGGAGTTATCGCTAACCTGTATTCTTTGTTGTTGCAGATGGCTGGAGAACGAAGAATAGCGGCACGAGGCCTTGGAAGGCGCCGACGGGTGGTAAGAGCAGCTCTGGTATTTTCTCGTGCTACTCTAATGTTCTCGTTTTCCTTTTCAGATGTCACGGAAGGCTGGAGCTGGATTTCAGGAAGGTAAGTTGAAGATTGTCCTGTTTTTAGGTGCAGAAGAAGAAGATCAGCTGGAGCCGACACGGTGAGCGTCCTGCTGCTATTGCAGAATAACGCGAAGCACGTGAAACCAATCGGGTGTGGTTTAAAAAGCCTTCAGTAGTGCTTAGGCGTCTTCTTCCACAGCCTCCAGAGGTAAGAAAAGAGTTCCAGTATGTGGTTCTTGGGAGTGGTGCTGGCCCCACCCAGCAGTTAAAGTAGTCCCAGCAGGATTGGATGAAGAGTTCATCCTGCAGGTATGAAGGCAGCATTGTCAGCAGCAGGTAAATCCACCCAAGCACCAATCCCTTTTATATGAGCCCGGCGCTTCCAGTGCCGGGACTGGGTCCCTTTATGAGCATGAGCCTGGCGCCACTGGCGCCAGGACAAGGTCCAAAAGGCCCCTACGGGGGCCGGCTGGTGCCTGGAATGAGGGTCATGACCCTGCTTCCAAGGATGTTGGGCTAGGTCTGACACCTTGGGGGCAGTGGTCATGACAGCACCCCCCCTCAAGGCCCCTCCCAAATTGGTCTTCCCCGGAGGCTTTGGTTTGTTGGGGAAGGTCCGATGAAATTTTCTGATTAGATGAGGAGCATGGACATTTTCTGAAGGTTCCCAAGAACTCTCCTGGGGGCCATACCCTTTCCAATCAATCAGGTAATACAGTTTTGACTTGAAAAATTTAGAATCCAAGATGTTCTGAACCTCGTATTCGGTTTCTCCGTCTACTTGGATTGGCTCTGGAGGTTTAGTCAGACGGGTTCCGGGTTGCATAGGTTTCAGGAGTGAAACATGGAATACAGGGTGTATTTTCATCTGAGTGGGCAATTCTAATTTAACTGCCACAGGATTTATCACAGCCGTGATCGCGTAGGGTCCTAAGTACTTTGGGTTAAAGGTGCGTGGTCCTTTTAGAGATAGATGTTTAGTAGACAGCCAGACTTGGTCTCCTACTTGGTACGGAGGGGCCTCTTTCCGATGTTGATCAGCACCTTTCTTATAAGATTCTTTGGCTCGTTGAAGGTGTGCAATGGCTTCCTTAAATGTTTGAGTTATGGTCGCATGAAGATGGTCCACAGCGGGTGTTCCTAGATCTTGAGGCGGATCTAAATTAGAGGTCCGAGGATGAACCCCATACAACAGGAAGAAAGGGGTTTTACCTGTTCCGGTATGTATTGAGTTGTTGTACGCATATTCAGAAATCCAAAGAATGTCCCTCCAAGTACCCTCTGATTGTTGTAACATGCAACAAAGATACTGTTCCAGAGTTTGGTTAGTCCTCTCAGTCTGTCCGTCAGTTTGAGGGTGGTGGCTGGTAGAGAGTCGCACGTCAATTTGTGCAAGACGTCAACAACTCCTCCAGAAATGGGAAATGAATTGGCTCCCTCGATCAGAGATTAGGACTGAAGGGAACCCGTGCAAGCGAACGATGTTTTCAAGGAATTCTCGGGCTAGAATGGAAGCTGTGGGTAATCCTTTCAGTGGAACAAAATGAGCCATCTTTGAAAAAAGATCGACAATTACTAGAATTGTATTATATCCGGAACAAGGGGGTAAATCCGTGATAAAATCCATTGAGAGGGTGTGCCAATGGCACGGTGGAATGCCTATCGGATGCAGTAGCCCGGCTGGTTTTTCTCTCTGGCTCTTGTTTTGTGCACAAATGCCGCATGAGGCCACAAAGTCTTTGATATCCTTTCTCCAGGACGGCCACCAGAAATGTCTTTTAATTTTTTCGGAGGTTTTGGCTACACCCGGATGTCCCTCTATTAAGGAATCATGATAGCAGGTGATGACCAGTTTCTGTAAGTCATCACAGGGTAAATAAAGTCTGCCTTGGAAGTATAATAGATCTTGTTCTATCGTAAAATCCTTTCCTTTCTGCAGCCAAGTCAAGGAATCTTCGGGAGTTATTACTTGCTTGATTTTCTTTTTTATGTCGTCAAGAGACATTGGCCCTCATTACGACCCTGGCGGAAAGCAACCGACCGGACCGCCATAGCGTAAATAGCGTTTCCGCCATTGCATGACGGAGCAAAGTGCGGCTCATTCCGACACATCGGGCACGAGCACCACGCCATGGCGGAAGTGCAAAGTCCGCGATGGCGGAAATGACCCCAAAACGGCCCACACCGCCGCCGTACGGCGCCCTAGGTGCAATTCCGCCACCCATCTTAGCGGTCACCGCAATGAGCGGCAATCGTAAAGTACGGTGACCGGAAATATACGGAAACGGAAGTAAAAACATGGTCCCGGAACGGGAAACATCACGCCGTACACCTATAAAAACACTATTTCCACACAACCATTAAAAATACTACCCTGAGACACATCCCAACCCGACATCCACCCTAGTGAAACCAAGAAAAATGGGAAAAGTAGCGAAGAAAGCGTGCGACCGCAAGCGGGAGGTCCACTTCTCCCGTGAGGAACTCACCGTGCTCACAGAGACCCTCCAGGAGAATGCTGCCGTCGTCTTCTCCACGCAAATGACCAGGACGGCACTTGCGAACAAGAAGGCCATATGGGCCCTGGTGGCACAGCGGGTAAGTGCGGTGGGGACCGCACCCCGCAACCCACAGCAATGCAGAAAGCGATGGGACGACCTGCGGATCCGCGTCCGTAGCATACTTTCTGCCAACCGCAACATTGCCACAGCTACCGGGGGAGGATCGGAATCACCCATCAAGTTGACCCCCTGGGAAGAAATCTGTGCCTCCACCATTGGAATGGAGAGTATAGAGGGAGTCGGAGGGATGGAGAAAGGAGTGCAGACATCCGAAGAATCAGGTAGGTGTCCCAAATAAAACAATGCTAAAACCACAATGTCCAACCATGTGAAGCACCACGTGTCCACATAGTGCAACAGTAACACATGTCCAGGAGAACGACCACATACATAGGCCCGATAGCACACGTTAAAACTCACATTAAATACATAAATAATTAAAAATCCTAAAAACACCCTCTACACGTGCAGCAGGCACACCCTAACTGCAGGCTGCAAAACAACTGCACCCTCACTCCACACAAAAAAGAAACCACCTCCAAGGCCCCAACCCAAATCACCCTCAGGTACCACCCCAATGCATGTGATACTTTGCCATTCCAATTTCCACAGACCCATAAATAACGCTCGCCCTCCTTTACTCCACCACAGGGTCCGATTCAAACGACGAGCTCCAGGACACCCCTACCAGCACACCTGCAAAGAGGGCCAAGACCGACGGCCAAACACCCTCCACCTCAGCTGCACGCATCAAGACACGGCAGCAGCACAAATCAAGTGGCAGCACACAGGAGGGAACTTCAACAGGCACCCCAGCAGCCAGCATGCCCACAACAGCACCACCACAGGTCCCCCCAATGGATGCCACAGTAGGCACTGCTTCAGGTGGCAGCAGCACCATAGGTGACACTGCATTAATGGCAGCATGCTCCGACACAGAAAACGGGGATGTCGAAGTCAGATCCATCCATGACCTGTCTCAATCCCCCTGTCTGTTCCATCCCGTACACCATGAGGATACCACGCAGGGGCACCCACAAGACGACGACTGGCCATCCCCCACAAGCCCTGTGGCAAGGCAACATGAGGTGACCAGCCCCTCTGTGACACCACCGCAAGTGGCCATGGCCCAGCAGAGGCAACAGTCCCTCGACCAGGTAATCGTGCAACAGCAGCAACTGGCCACGCTCCTCAAGGACCATGCCGATGAATGTGGGGGCACTAAGGCAGACATAGAAACATCAACTGAGACACTTAGGGCAGAAATGGAGAGAAGTACAGAGACACTAAGGGCACAAATGGAGAGTAGCACCGAGAGCCTGAGAGTACAAATGGAGAGAAGCACCGAGAGCCTGAGAGTACAAATGGAGAGAAGCATCGAGAGCCTGAGGGGGGAACTGCATGCAACGTCCAAAGATGTATGTGCCGAACTTGCCGCTGTGCGCCGTGTGCTCACTGAGCTCTCGCAAACCCTCAGGGACATGCATGGACGTGAGCAGGCAGAGACATCATCCGTTGCAAGTTCCGTCCAGGGCAGCCCCCAACGTAGATCTGGGAGGAACCTGCGCTCCACAGGCAGGGGTGCCCCTGATACCCGGAGAGGGGGCTTGCAATAGCGACTGCTCACTGACAATGAGCATCTTTGAACACTGGTGTTCGGGGGGGAGGTAGGAGGGTGGAGGGGGTGTGTTGTGCTCACTTGGGTGGCGGGTCGATGGGGTGTGTAGCATGATTTCACATATGCCATAAACAATGCACGATCATCCAATGAGATGTGTGGACATTGATCTTTGTGTACGAGGCCATTATAGGCGTACAGTCCATATTGTGCATGTTCCAGACACACACAGTGCCACAAGTCCCGTGTCCATGTATAAGCCACCAGGCGTGAGTGCTAGAAGCATGCATCTATGATATGCTGACGAATGTCACGGCCCTCCTGTGCCTCGGGGACTTCTTGAGGTGCTGCCACATCCCCACCCTCATCATGACCATCTTCAGGTGCTTGCAGTTCTGCGTCAGGGGGCATGGGCACATTTCTACGTACGCACATGTTGTGTAGCATGACACATGCCATGACCATCTTTGCAACCTTCTCATGGCGGTACAGGAGTGCCCCGCCAGACCTGCTGAGGCAGCGGAAACGACCCTTCAGTAGGCCGAATGCCTGTTCTATGACTACACGGGTACGTGAGTGGGCATGGTTGTAGTCCTCCTCATGCTGGTCCCGTGGGTTCCGGAGTGGTGTAAGGAGCCATCTCTTCAGTGGATACCCGGCATCACCTGTATGTGGACAATAAAGGATGTTTGAGGAATGCCATTGCTACCTACGCACCCCCCCCCTTCCTGCCAGGTCATTGCCGCATCACATACCCCACATCATCATGCTTGAAATGAGACTCACCGAGTAGCCAGGATCTGTTCCCTGCGTGTCGCTCCATGTAGCGTGGTATTGTAGAGTTCCTCAAGACCATAGAATCATGGGTTGATCCAGGGAATCGGGCACAACAATGTGTAATGATCCTGTTGGAGTCACACACCATTTGTACATTCAGAGAATGAAATTGTTTCCGGTTGCGGTACTGGGCCTCCATGGCATGTGGGACGACCAATTCCACATGGGTGCAGTCGATGGCACCAATGCAACCCGGTATGCCGCCCAGTGCATGGAATCCCACTTTTGCGTTCGTAATCTCCTGCTCCGAGCGTGGTAGAGAGATGTAGTCGTCTGCGTGCTTCAGGAGGGCATCGAGCACTTGCAATAGTGTCCGTGAGAACAGTGGCTGTGAAATGCCATGCAACTGTCCGACTGTGTGCTGGTGGGTGCCTGTGGCCAGGAAGTGTAGTACAGACACCACCTTCAGTAGGGGTGGGATGGCGGTTGGGCTATCTATCATGCTGACAAGGTCAGCCTGTGTCATGTCCACAATGGCGGTTATGGTGTCCCGGTCCAAACGGTAGAGGGTGTGGATCTGCTCATCAGTGAGGTCGAACGGATGTGCTCGGAGGCGTGGGATTGCGGGCTGCCTGCGTGGTGGTAGTGGCTGTGCTGGCGGCCCTTGCTGGCCCTGCCTTGCCCTCCTCCTCCTCCTGCGTCTCCTCCGTGCGGCCGGTTGTTGTAGTAGTTGGCGTTCGTCTTCTTCTTGAAGTTGGAGTACTTGCAGTGCTATCAGGTCCCCCAGGGCCAACATCGCTAGTCCTGCCGGTAGCATTTCGGAGTGGGTGTGGTTGTGGGAGGGGGTTGGGTGTGCAATTTATGTGTTTTCAGGCTGTATAGCCTCCACCTGTGGTGATTCATTCCACCTGTGCAAGCTGCAATCCCCTTTGGGCGAGCACGTCCCGCACACAACGCTGCAATTCGACGATTGGCATCTTGCTATTGCAATCATGTATTTGTTCCCGATGGCAGTGTAATATTGGTTGATATGTTCATTCTGCTATGGTCCCATTGGTTCACATACTATCTTTGCAGTCGCGAACAGACTTGTGAAGGGTCAGTGGAACGTAGTACTCGAGTCACGGTGGACCCTCATGCAACACTGTACTGAGGTTCACCGACGGGCGGGGCGTTCCATTTGTGAGTGAAGGCAGTTGCCATTTTCACACACAGCCGCACTAGATGGATTAATTCGTGATTTCAAGCGGCCACAGATGCCTTTTCGACGTGATGTTGCAAATGAGGAATTCGAAGGACAGCGCTTTCGGTTTTCAGCTAGCGGCGAGGAGATGCCCACAGGTCTGACTGCAAACATAACGTTCTATTGTTCAATGTCCTTGGGACAGGGGCCATGGCGAGAATGCAATGATTGATATGAATAGTATGGGATGCGCAATAGCGAAGTGGGCGATGAGGCCGGACGTTCCCAAATACATGTTACTTCACAACACTGGAATTCCGGCCTGGAGCACAGTGGATTTAGCAGGCTGCATAACGCACAGACTCAATGGAAATTTCACATGTTATGTGAGTATGAAATCAGGCGTTTTCATTACGGGATGAGGGAATGATGTATGGATGCATGGACAGATGATTTAATACAGAGTTTGCCATGTACGGGGCTTCTTGGAACATATCCACCTCCCCTGCGCTATGTGATGCAGGGCTGCCATAGTGGGACCATCGTCTATCTGGCCTTGTTGAACCCTCCCTGTCTCGACGCGCCTTCAGACACTTGTGTCTATGCACGTTACTAATCCCATCTGATGGATTCTGTTTTAACAGACGCATGCACAGAAACACTCGTTTGTAATAGTGTTTTCACCTCGGTATAGATAGTTATGATTCGCAAGTGGTTTTTGGGTGGTGATGATCCCTTGGAGTGGGCTAGCATGCATATGGCTGTGGATTTTGTGTGATCATTGAAGTGAGTAATTCAAATGCAGTTCTGATGCCCATACTATTCTTTTTCATTTCATTTGGGTGACAGGTATCTCCTCCCCTTTTGCCACTGCCATCTGTATGCCACTCCTGCAGATGGATTTTACTCCCGACACCTGCTGCTTCGTGTTAATCAGTGGAGCAGCATTACGATCTTATGGGACGATCGCCAATGGGCCACATGCCCTTACGCAGTACTAGTGGCTAGGAGCAACATTTCGGCCTTTCAGCTGGACTAGTGCCTCCCTAATGGGACGGCCCTGCGGTACGAGGCGCTTCCATGTTGCCTTTTGGTACGAGAATGTAGGCCCTGTGTACCATGAGGGAACAGGGCGTCACACAAGAAGTAGCTGGTCATTTATTGTGGATGCAGCCCACAATGGTGAATTATATTTTGGGTTCATGGCCTAATGGCTGTATGGGCTTGGTGAATTTGTTGTGCATTAAATTTCTATTCTGATATGAACCGTGTAGCGTTCTTCTTTGCAAGTGATGTGGCATATTCCTATTTGTGGAGCGATGTATTGTGAGGAGATCTGCATTGGGTTCCAGCTTCGGAGTATAGTTGCGTGGTACTGTGCTGGGCGCGTTTGCCTACGGAGCCCAGTGAGGTCAGGGATTAGGGCTGCCAATATGACTGTTTTAATGGTGTCATGCTCAGGGGCGGGGGATTGGCTTTTGTGTAACAGATGCCGGTCAGCCAGGTGGATTGGTGGAATGATGTGATTATCAGAATATGGCTGGTCACAGGTGCCTGTGTTTGCGTGCGTTTCTTGGAGGGAGACTGAGGTCAGGTCCATTTGTGTAGCTTCTGTATTCGTGCCATCTGTGCCCTGCAGCTCCCATTGGCCCCTCTTGAGGTTCATTTGTTCGTTGGCAGGCATGGGTGACTTGTACATTTCACTGGTTGCATTGTGTGACTTCATTGCACCTACGAGGAGTTGTGCAATGTGGCCAGGGAGTGGTGTACAGGCACTCAGTAGGGCCGTTTACGGTTGGTTCGCGATGCCGTACTTCTCACCATGGCGGAATGGTACTTTCCGCCGTGCTTGATGGCGTTAGGTGCATGTCCGCTAGGGTCAGAATTCGCGTACCGTTGCGCCATGGTGGTATTTGCGGTTTGGCATGGCGCGCGTGCGCGTACTTGGTGCAGTTAGCGTTGGCGGTCACTACGGTGGCGCTGATGGCATCGTACTTTGCGGTGACGGGTCATGATCGCACCGAGCGCTATTCGGTGGCGGTATTGTATTTCCGCCATCGTTTTTCGATTTCCGCCAGGGTCGTAATGAGGGCCATTGTGTTGATGACTCCCAAAATCTTTTGTTCGGGGATTATGGGTACTGGTTCTGGATTAGCTGCGAGTTCGTTAACACCTATTCGTGAAAGGGCATCCGCTTTTCCGTTTTTGACGCCCGGCCGAAACGTTATCACAAAATCATATTCCGCGAAAAATAAAGCCCAACGGAGTTGTCTTGAAGATTGGGCCTTGGCTGACTTCAAATATTGGAGATTACGATGATCAGTAATTACAGTGACAGTGTGCCGGGCTCCTAGGAGATAATGCCGCCAGGCCTTAAAGGCGGACTTGATTGCCAGAAGTTCCTTGTCCGTGATTGTGTAATTGATTTCCGGGGCCGAAAATTTGCGGGACCAAAACGCCACAGGGTGTAATTGGTGTGTTTCAGGATCTCTTTGTGACAAAACTGCCCCCATTGCAAGGCTAGATGCGTCGGTCTCGACGATATAAGGAAGGTCTGGACGAGGATGTTTCAGGACTGGAGCAGAAATAAATTTGGCTTTCAAATCTTGGAAGGCTTGTTCGGCCTCTGGAGTCCACTCGAATTTTTTGTTCTTTTTTAGGAGAGCCGTGATAGGTTGGACTATTCGAGAGAATTCGGGGATAAACCTTCGGTAAAAATTAGCGAAGCCCAACATGCTCTGTACTCCTTTTACCGAAGTCGGAGACAGCCATTTGGTGATAGTATCCACTTTTCTTGTGTCCATGTGAACACTGTTGGGTGATAAAATGAACCCCAAAAATTCGACTTCCTTTACATGAAAGGTACACTTTTCCAACTTAGCAAATAAACAATGGTGGCGAAGCCTCTGCAAAACTGCGGTGACATGTCGTCGGTGTTCAGCTTCTGAGGAGGAGTATACCAAGATGTCATCAATGTAGACGACTACACAAACATCAATAAGCTCTCGGAGAACGTCATTCATAAAGAACTGGAAGGCGGCCGGTGAATTACATAGTCCAAAAGGCATTACTTGATACTCGAATAATCCGTATTTTGTGCGAAAGGCCGTCTTCCATTCGTCCCCCTCCCTGATTCGTACCAAGTGGTAGGCTCCTCTGAGATCTAGTTTTGTGTAAATGCAGGCGCCCTTTACTTGGTCCAATAGTTCGGGAATCAGAGGCAGCGGGTACCTGTTTTTGACTGTAATCTGGTTCAGGGCGCGATAATCTATACACATTCTCAGGTCACCTTCCTTTTTCGGGACGAAGAACAAAGCTGAAGAAGCTGGAGACTTTGAGGGACGAATAAATCCGTTAGCCAGGTACTGGTCCAAGTATTGTCTGAGGTGAAGATTTTCTGGCTCAGTAAGAGCATATATTCTACTGCACGGTGGAGTGGATCCGGGTATCAGGTCTATCTGGCAGTCGTATGACCGTTGCGGAGGCAAGGTGTTGGCCTGATCTTTCTGGAAGACATCACTAAACTCTTGATATTCAGGAGGCAATTGGAGGTTCTCGGAAGCAATGGCTGCCAGCCTGATGTCGGGCCGAGAATAACAAGTTTGGGCGCACTCTGGAAACCGGATTACCTTGGCTCGCCAGTCGATCTGAGGATTGTGTTTTTCCAACCAAGGAACTCCTAGAATTACTTGAAACTGCGGGGCCTTGATTACATCAAACACGATTCCTTCCCGATGTCCGTCCTGGCAGAGCAGCGTCACTTCCACGGTGGTGTGAGAGACTGGTCCGGAAACTATTTCTGTACCATCCACTGTAGTGATTACATCTTTTACCAATTTAGGACACAAAGGAAGATTCATCCTAGCTGCCATATCTTGATCCACGTAGTTACCCATTGATCCGCTACCAATGAATGCCTTAATAGCATGCATACGATCTGGTTGGTCGGGGCTTATGAGGACCATGGGCAGTACGAAATGCGAGGTCAAGGAACTGGTTTTTACGCTCGGCAAGCGGACCTCTACGCTTGCCGGGCGAGGTCGTTTCCCGATTCTTGTTGTTTTGCATCCTTTTCGGAAGCTCCCAAGACTTTGTTGACCGGTTTCACTGAACAATCTCGAAGGAAGTGTCCAGACTTCCCACAGTAGAGGCATAGCTGTAACTGTCTTCGCCTTTCTCGTTCCTTTTGAGTTAAATGTCCTTTCACAATGCCTATCTGCATGGGTTCCACGGAATCATTTCCTTTAGCAGGGTTTTGAGTCTTTGAGAACGCCCTGGTTTCAAATCTGGAGCGATCAGCCTTTCTATTCTGTAGTTGATACTCTAATTGAACTACTAAGTCGATATAATCGGAGCACTCTTGCGGAGGATTCACCACCTGTGCTAAGACATCTTTAAGTTCTCCACATAGCCCCCTGTGGAAAAGCGTGATCCTCTTGTCTTCAGGCCACCTGGTTTCAACCACCAGTCTGTTAAAAGATGCTATGTACGCCAGGAGATCTTGGTTACCTTGTCTTAGCGATAGGAGTTCATTGTCCAAGGCCTGCCCTTGTGAATGCCGTGCGAACAACTTTTCCATACTGGCCTGAAAGTCTTGGAAGTTTTGGAGGATCGGATCATCCTGTGTCACTAAAGGAATGGACCAATCAGCCGCATTGCCACTAAGATAAGAAAGTACGAACGCTACTTTAGCTTGGTCAGTTGGGAATGCAGCGGGTCTACACAAAAAGTGCAAGCGGCATTGGTTGATGAATACTGCGTAGCGTCTAGGATCACCTGAGAAACGTTCTGGTGGAGCTAGGGGCACGTTCCCTGGCAGATTAATCTGCACCGGATTGCTTGAGGTTGTATGTGGATAATTCCCTCCCGAGGTAGGCAAAGGTGCTTGCCCAGCTTGAATTTGTAGCAATTGCCTGGCCAGGTCGTCCGCTCGCTCTTTGGAAACGATCAATTCCCTTCGTAAGGCATTTGTTTCTTGACGAGATGCATGTACCTCGGCCCTCAGCTCCCCAAGCAATTGGGCCAATTGGTCAGTATCCGAGGTTTCCATTGCGCCTGGGTGGGATATTTGTGGTAGGCTTCGCGTTCTGTAACGCTCACCTGAATCCCTCGGAGGCGCGGGTCTGGTCTGGGCGTTCTCCGAACCTTCCAGAGTCACTCGCAGGTCTTTGGCACCACCCTGGAAGGGCCCCCTCCTTACTGTGATCTTAATCTGGAGAGTGAGATGTCTGCGGGCAGAGAAGAAACAGGGCTTAACGTCTGCCTGACGGGGTTTCGGCCCTGTCCCCTTCCTGACACTCCTACGGCTCCCCTAGGCCGCACGTGCTCACCTTAGGTAAATAAATGCGGCGCTCTCCATCCTGCATCTGTGCAGGGGCGCTGTAGCCAGTTACTTCACTGGACGATAGTTCAGCCTTTTATTGCGGAGGTAGAGTCCAGAAGGCAAGACCGTCGTTAGCTGCACGAACGGTAAGTGCCTTATTTGAGTCTTTTATTGTCCTTTCAGAATCTTGCCTCTTTGCAGGTCCGGTATGTTGATTCAGTAAGTGGAAAAGTCCGGAGTTTTTTGCAGGCAAGCAAAAGGTTCATCTGAAGTTAAATGCACTTTTAAATGTCTTTTTCCCCTTTTCTTTCAGGTCGCGGTGCAACCGGCGATGAAGACTGATGCCGAAGGATCGTGCCGGAGGACCACTTGAGGCACGTGAGTAGAAATGGAGTCCTGAGCTCTAATAATGTCCCTCTTGTATTTTACAGGTGCGGACAAATGGCGCAGAACGGAGCTCGTGGAGACCGTGGCACAGGTAAGCAGATATCATGGAGTTATCGCTAACCTGTATTCTTTGTTGTTGCAGATGGCTGGAGAACGAAGAATCGCGGCACGAGGCCTTGGAAGGCGCCGACGGGTGGTAAGAGCAGCTCTGGTATTTTCTCGTGCTACTCTAATGTTCTCGTTTTCCTTTTCAGATGTCACGGAAGGCTGGAGCTGGATTTCAGGAAGGTAAGTTGAAGATTGTCCTGTTTTTAGGTGCAGAAGAAGAAGATCAGCTGGAGCCGACACGGTGAGCGTCCTGCTGCTATTGCAGAATAACGCGAAGCACGTGAAACCAATCGGGTGTGGTTTAAATAGCCTTCAGTAGTGCTTAGGCGTCTTCTTCCACAGCCTCCAGAGGTAAGAAAAGAGTTCCAGTATGTGGTTCTTGGGAGTGGTGCTGGCCCCACCCAGCAGTTAAAGTAGTCCCAGCAGGATTGGATGAAGAGTTCATCCTGCAGGTAGGAAGGCAGCATGGTCTGCAGCAGGTAAGTCCACCCAAGCACCAATCCCTTTTATATAAGCCCGGCGCTTCCAGTGCCGGGACTGGGTCCCTTTATGAGCATGAGCCTGGCGCCACTGACGCCAGGACAAGGTCCAAAAGGCCCCTACGGGGGCCGGCTGGTGCCTGGAATGAGGGTCATGACCCTGCTTCTAAGGATGTTGGGCTAGGTCTGACACCTTGGGGGCAGTGGTCATGACAGCGGGGGAAACGGATAGGGAGGTCACCCGAGTGGTACGAGACATTATTGCCCTCCTCTTGATGAGGAAATGACCACAGAACTCACCTTCGAGCGGGTCCACAGAGCCGGAGGACGGGCAGGAGGGCCCTGATCTATCTTGGTCCGGTTCCACTACTACTCGGAAATACAAGGGTGCTGGAGGCCGCCAGAAAAGCTCAAGAGATTACATATAACAATTCCCAGGTCTCCATTTTCCAAGACCTCTCAGCATACACGCTGGCCAAACGCAGGATGTGCCGCCCCCGAACCCAGCTGCAGGAAAAAGAGGTGCACTACAGATGGGGCTACCCCTTCTCTCTAGCCTTTGAATACCTGGGCCAGCGGTCGATGCTGATCACAGAGGAGGACATCAAGGAGGCC
Organism: Ambystoma mexicanum; assembly: GCF_040938575.1. NCBI lineage: Eukaryota > Metazoa > Chordata > Amphibia > Caudata > Ambystomatidae > Ambystoma > Ambystoma mexicanum. The sequence continues at coordinate 644,985,540 of NC_090925.1, read as the reverse complement.
ATTCGGGACTATGTGTCAGAACCGACCCCTCGCAGGGGTCCCACTGGCCCGGCCCTAGGTGGCGCAGACGGCCTGGGCCCATCGGGCAGAAGAAGAAAGAAAACAGGCACTAGGAAATTTAGAAAAATGAACACACCCTCCCCAGCAAAAGAAGGAGAGCGGAATGACTCTGAGGGTTAATCAGGGGGAAAAACTGGAGGCCACTCTGAAACAAGAGATTACTCAGTGCACAAGGTAAAGCAGTACTTACCGAGTGGTCTCGGCTGGGGGGGGGCTCACAGCAAGGAGCTTTGCAGGGATTGCCTGGCCAAGGAGGGCAGGCTGGTGGTCCGGCCAAAATGCCAGAAATGGCAAAACTCAACGGCTGGACGCCGGGGAGGGATGTGGGGGGCTAAAAACTAGTTGGGGTTCACCTGTTGGGAAAGGGGTTTGGGGAACAGTTGGGGGAAAAGTTTTACAAGTGTCCGGACAGGGAGGCAATGGGAGACGGAAAGGAGTGTTGATGCGATGCGACCAATAGAGGGGGTAGTGCAAACTATGGCTGATGGCCGGCGCGCCCCTGGAGTGGGTACCCTAAACGTGCGGGGGCTGAACACCCCCACGAAAAGATTCCTGGTTTGTCGGGAATTCAGAAGGGCGAATCTGGACCTGCTTTTCCTGCAGGAGACACACTGTGCACGGGGGAAAGAGCCCAAAATGCGAGGGGGGGGGAATAGGAGAAGTTTTCCACGCCTCCCACAAGGGGAAAAAAAGAGGGGTGGCCATACTGGTAGCAAGGGACGTTGGCTTTGAGAAAGAAGCCATCCTGAAAGATCCCGAGGACCGCTACCTATTGGTTCAGGGCTCCCTACAAGGCTCCCCCCTAACCCTGGCGGTAGTGTATGGCCCGAACTTAGGTCAGGCCCAATTCTGAGAAGAAGTAAGGGACAGGCTCAAACTGTTTGTACATGGCCCGGTAGTGGTGGGGGGGGACTTTAATATGGTTCTAGACCCAACTGTTGACAGAAAGCGGGTAGGCCCCCAAAACCTCAGACCTGCTGACGAGGCCATGGCATGTAACTTTCGGAGGGTGAATGATGATTTGGGTGTGGTTGATACTGTCCCGACGCTCAGAACAGGAGCCCCTTCCTTTACTTATTACTCTACCATCCACAACTCGTTCTCTAGAATAGATTATATCTTTGTGGACGAGATCCTCCGTCCGTATGTCACAGGATATAGGATAGACCCAGTCCCCTGGTCAGACCACGATCTGGTCCGAGTGACCCTAGCGGTGGATTGGTGTAGTGAATGTAGAGGACGCTGGAAGTGCAACGACGCCCTGTTAAAAGATGAGGCTCATGCCCAGGAAGTCCTGGAGGCCATAACAGAGTTCTTTGAGCTCAACGACAATGGGGAGGTGGGCACGCATATGCTTTGGGACGCATACAAGGCAACCCTACGAGGAGTTCTCATAAAGATGGGCGCCCAGAGGAAAAGGGAGAGAGAGGCCCAGGAGAAAGCCTTGTGGGAAAAAATAGCTCGGCTCCAGCCGGGAACCCCTCAGAACTGGCCCTGGACCACGACCGAGTGGCCAAGTTGGAGGACTATATGCTCCAGCTAAAGAACCTCCTCCTACACAAAACGGAGAGGAGTCTCCAGATGGTCAAACAATAATACTATGAGAAAGGGGACAAAGCGGATAGGATCCTAGCCTGGAAGTTGAGGGAGGTCCAGAGGAGTAGAAGGGTGAAGGAGGTAAGGAACTCCCAGGGGACCCTCGGTTACGACTCTCCCCACATTGGAGAGGCTTTCCGCCAATACTATGAGGCATTATACTCGACAGAGTATGACAGGGACGATACCCAGATAGAGGCCTTCTTGAATTCCATCCAGATTCCGTCCCTATCCAGGGATATGGCAGAGGGGTTGGAGGGCCCGGTTACTGAGGATGAGGTGGAAAAGGTGATTAGTGGAATGAAGGTCGGAACCTCCCCCGGATGATGGCTTTACCGTTTACTTTTACAAAAGATTTTGTTCCTCCCTGGCCCCATACCTGGTAAGGGTTTTCAACGCCGTTCTCGAGGGGGGCATCCTCCCCGAAACCATGATGGGAGCCATAATTGCAGTTCTGCCCAAGGAAGGGAAGGACCCCGCGGAGTGCTCCTCTTACCGCCCCATATCGTTGCTGAATATAGATGTGAAGATCTTAGCCAAGGTGGTGGGGAGGCGGATGGAGGGGATAATGCCGAAGCTAGTACACAGGGACCAAGTGGGCTTCATTAGGGGGAGTCAAGGCTCAGATAACATTTGCAAAACGATAGATCTGCTTCATTTTGCCCAAAAATCAGAGCTCGATGCATGCGTCCTCTCCCTAGACTCGGAGAAAGCCTTCGACAGGGTCGAGTGGAGATATATGGAACTCCTCCTCCAAAGAATGGGCTTCGGTCGCACATATTGAGCTGGGTATCTGCCCTCTACAGAGCCCCCACGCTCGGGTCCAGATGAATGGGAGGCTGTCCGATTCATTCCCCCTCACCTGAGGGACGAGACAGGGCTGTCCACTCTCCCCCCTGATATATGTCCTTACGATGGAGGCACTGGCCATAGCAATCAGAGCCCATCCGGATATCAAGGGAATTAGAAGGGGTGAGGTCGAATTTAAGCTTTCACTGTTTGCGGATGACATCTTAGCCTACCTGGTGGACCCGAGCTCCTCGCTCCCCCCCTTCATGTCCCTGGTGGCCACGTTTTTATCGTTTGGGCGCTTCTCGGGTCTTAAAATTAACACTACAAAATCAGTCCTGCTCCCAATGAGAACACGGGACCCCGAGCTAGACCCCCGGGAAAGGTTTCATGGGATCTCTGTAAGGAAAGACGCTATACGCTACCTGGGCGTGCTTCTCACCAGGGACATATCGAAACTGGGTAGCTCGAACTATGACCCCGTAATAGCAGTGATCTCATCATACCTGAGGAGATGGGGGAAAATGATCCTTTCGTGGTATGGCCGCATGACAGCGGTAAAGATGAATGTGTTACCACGGCTCCTGTACCCATTCACAGCGCTCCCAACCAGCATTCCAGAACAGACTTTTAGAGCGCTACAGACAGTGGTCCAAGACTTTGTATGGCAGGGGAGGACACCGAGGATGGGGAGGGCCACCCTGACCCTGCCGAGGGAGGAGGGGGGGTTTAGGTTGACATATTTTCATCTTTACTTCTGCGCCGCCCAGCTGCGCGACCTCTTGGAGCATATGATAGAAGGACTGGGGACGTACTGGTCTTACTTGGAAGACATGGACGCCCACCCTCTAAAGGTCTGTGACCTCTTGTGGGCCCCGCGCAAGTCGATCCCGAAACACCTGAAAACTCACCCGACATTGGGTGTTCTCTAGGAAATCTGGAGGGAGGGCCCGCGGACTGCTTACCTAACTACATGGCCGTCCTCGATGACCTCTCTATGGGGCCACCCCTTCAAATTGGGTAACAAAGGCTTCCGGCACTCCCAGACCTGGTCAGACAAGGGCATGGAGTGGGCTGGGCAGATGTTCAGAGAGGGCGAATTCGTAACCTATGAGGACATGAGGGAAGCTCTTGGGCGAGAGTCTCTCTCAATTTTCGAGTACCTCCGCCTTAAGGGCATCCTCTGCGACCAGTCATGGGGCCCGAACCTGAGGAGACAATTGACCCCTTTCGAGGAGCTCCTCGACTCAGCAACATCAAGGAAGGGGGCAGTATCTAGTATGTATAAAATCCTGAACACTTACAATCTTCAGGGCAGGAGGAGCTTCCGCAAGTTTTGGAATGACCTGGCAGGTGAGGAGATCTCTGAGGATGCCTAGGCCAGAATATTCAAAATAGCATTCCATGGGAACTTATTCACCTCAGACACGGAGCACAATTTTAAGATTCTACAGGGGTGGCACAGGGACCCGTTGAAACTCTCAAAGATGTTCACAGGGGTGTCGCCAAAGTGCCCGAGGGGATGTGGACAGACAGGCTCCAGGGGCCACATGTGGTGGCATTGCCCGAAAGTCCAGGCCTACTGGGAGGCAGTGAGGGGCTGGATAGCGGAGGTAACAGAGGAACTTCTACCGCTAAATCCCCTAACGATGTTGCTGGGTCTCCCCCCGGAGGACACGGAACTGTACAGATACCCAAGGATGTGGGAAACCATGCTGAGGGCAGGCAGAGTGGCTCTCGCTCAGCGGTGGAAGAGCCCGGAGGCCCCATCCAAGGAGGACTGGCTCAAAAAGGTGAAAAACATGTTCTTGATGGACAAACTAACAGCCATGGTAAACAACGAAACCAGCTCATTCCTGGTGAACTGGTACGGAGTGCAACAGTCTTGGGGTTGGGATGTGCATTGACTCCGGGCTGAGACCCCGGCCTGAGCGGAGTGGGCCTAGCCTAGCAAGGTGTGAATAACAGTCTGGGGACCCGCGACCCGGGGAATGGCGGCCTTCAGTCACTCGGATACATGGTCGCGACTCGCATCATCACCTATGCACGAGATACAGGAAGATCACTCAGCGCCTCCCAATGTGAAAGCTCAGGTCTGGACACGGGGACAGGGAGGAGGGATGGCGTTGGGGCGGGGGGACTGGAGGGCGGGAGGGGGATGGGGTCATTCAGTTTTGCTTTGTTTGTATGTTAACAAAATGCTAATAAAAACCAAAGTTTTAAAAAAAAAGAAAGTGTCCGGTTTGTAGGTGGGCAGGGCTTTGCCCGTTTGAATGTAATTTGTATTTCGGTATGTCGACCTGTGTTTTGTTTACCAAAACGCCAAAAAAGTGTGTTAAAAAAAATAAGTTACCTCCACGTACATTGTGACTCATTTTGGAAGTAAGTTGGACTTGCAGTATCTTCCTTAATAAATTTGAGCTGCATAAATTACATACAGTAAACCATGACTTCACAACACTTGCTTTAAACATTAGACTGCAGACATCCAAGCAATAGTACAAGTGAACATTGTGAACTAGTAGTGTAGTGTGAGTGAAGGTTCTGATTGTAGTGTAATGGACTGCTTGTACCTTAACCTTGGCCTTTCTATATGTATTAATCTTAACTCTTTTTTTAAAATCATATTTTTTCCACTTGTACATATATAAATGTTAGAAGAAAACTGCAGATGAAAGGACATAAAGGTTACAATGCAAAAACAAAAAAAACACTAAAAAGTGCTCAATGTCATTAAAACCGTTAATCGCTAATAATATCACAGATGAAATCTCAAATGGATCACATCACTGATGGAAGAACCAATGTCTGAATGCCATTAGTGAAAAGCAGTATAGTGGGATTATGATTGATTATGCAGTATCCACAAATTGTATCTTTGAATCATGCCCACTGGCTACAGAAAGTATGAGTAGTGTGTCTGGGGCACAAACAGGGCAAGCCTCATCATACGCAGTACTCCCAGGGAATGCCTGAAAGTGCATAGCCCAATCACACACCTATAGGCCTTGGCTGATGTCATCTAGTATGTCATGTGTGAACTCATGAGCAGTAGAACATGGTGGGCATGAGTTATGATTGCACTGCTTGACAAAGTCCCTTATTTGAGGCTGGTAATAGGACTTGGGTAACTTCTGGGGCCTGCAGATGCCATGAGTTCCAAGATGCAAGCCCTAGATAAGGTATAAAGAAGAACCTACAAGCTCCACTGGCCACCACCAAAATCAGATTCTTACCTTTGCCATGAACCCTATCCAGCACTGGCGAATAAGAATTGAACAAAATAGAGCTGTTACATGCTAGGAAAGTAACCACCTGGACTGAGGCATTGCTAGACGGTTTGGAGTTTTGGGGGTCCCTGTGGGGGCTATAGCAATGGGTCTTTTGGTTATAGCCCCAGATAAAAGCGAAGAGGCTACAACCAAAAGGCTAGATAGCCCCCCGAGACCCGACAATCCCGATATTAGCGTACCGCCAGATATTTTCCAGACCAAGCAACACCCTTGCTGCAGGAAGCAAACATGCTAAGTCACAAAGGAAATGCATCAAAATGCATCAGAAAGACAGAAATTGTGAGAGATAGAAATAAGGGTCAACAGATAGTCTCAGGGTCACGTGCAGGCGCAAACAGGGTCTCATCAGGAGTTAGGCAGTAGCCCTTAAAGGTGGCTGTAACGCTATTACTACCGCATTACAAGTGCTAGCCAAACCACGAGTTGGGTGGAATATTTGGAGTTTTACCTCCAGCTTTTCGCTGGAGTTTAAAATCTCCACATTTTGCCTGTTTTTGGAGCTATTAGCACGGTGCTAATTGTGGCGGCACTAATAGCTCTGCAAAACCCATTGGATCCCATGGACCCAATGGGGAATGGGAATTTACCGCTGAACTGCAACTCCTGATCCAGCGCAAATAACGCCGGACCGAGTAGCGGTAATGCTATTTGCGTTGGCAGTGTCCTGGTGGTATTACCGCTGGGATACCGCCAAGGCACTGATGAGGCCCACAGTCAGGTAGAGATACCATTATACCAGAGGAGAAATACCAATCCTACTTTGTCCTCCTGCCAACCCTGACTGCCCTTTGTCCCAATGAATAGAGAAATATTTCAACACGTATCAGTGTCTGGCACGCATCAGTGGACCACAAACGCATCAGTGTCTGGCACGCATCAGTGGACCACAAACTGATTGCCAACAGTGTCCTCAGAGCTCGCGATGGCAATGGAGAACAAAAGATACGTCTATGAATTTGGTGGCACATACCTTCATGGACCCTCTCTGCCATCGTTCACAGATGGCCCAATTGCTTAGCCAGTTTAGGAAGGGCATAATACTTGGCACTGCCGAATGGTGGTGACAACTCATGGGCCCAATGGGAATCCAAGATCGCATAAGCCGTTGAAGAAAGGAGGGTTAGTAGAGGCGTCTCAGGCCCCACCAGTAATTTCACAGCGGATGAGAGAGTTTTAGTGCCATGGCATAATCACAGCGCTCGCAGTAACCCAACAGCTCAGAGCACGCAAGCAATATGTTGCCCCACAGGTTGGCCTGAATGAGTGAGAGACAGAAGTTTGGAGTTTGAGTAGAAAGGCAGATCATGATAGTGTGGACAAGAAGAAAACTGCAGAGAAACAAGAGCTTTGGTGGAGGTGTCACAAAGAAGCATGAAGGTGGGGTGGGGGGCACTAAGACCAAGAATAGAGGAGTGGAAGTGCAGTGAGCAGGTGAAGGAAGAGCAGGGGAACACTAAAGAGTAATTTGAGTAGAGAGAGTTAAGATCTGAGGAATGGGAAAAAGAGCAGAAAAGTATTGGAACTCAGGAGAGGAGAAGGTAGCTGTGACTTGAAAGAGGAAGGCGAACGGAGTAAAGAGAGTTATTTCGTGATGAGGGGATGGAGGAGCAGAAAACCATTACACAGAAGAAGGAGAGAAGAGAGTTGAAATGGGTGGAGGACGAGCAACGGAATATTGAAGAGGAGGAAGGAAAGAAGAGATGAAGATATAAATATCTTCATGTGAGGCTGGAAACCCAAATTGAGAAAATTACTGAGCAAGACAAAGAAAAAGAGTAGAAGTACAGAACATAACACGGCTGCTCCCAACTCATCCAAAGAATGATCTGAAGTGGGAATCAGCTTTTGCCGGGGATTGGAAGACACACACAAAAGCAAGGCATCACCACATTAGCACAATGCCCTGAATTATTATAAGCGCACTGCTGTGGGTCGAAACCTCCTCCATTTGGGCTGTGTAGAATGTTCAGAACTCAGTAGGTACTGCTCTAGGTTCTGATCACTCGCAGTCACAGTCCACTGGTACCCATCTCCATCAGTCAACGCCACATTGCCTGCATTCGCGACTTTCTTTGGTTGCCCAATGGGTCCTTCTCACATCAAGTTTAAACATCTTAAAATATCTGAGACCATGCCCTGCCCTCATTTCCAATGGACCTTTGGAAAGCGTTCCTGGATGAAAATGCATCTCAGATAAATGAAGAAGTTCAATGAACAAGAACATGAAATGTCTCACAAATAAAGCAAAAGGCAAACAATTAAAAAATAAATGCCTTCCTGCTCCTGAGAAGGTTGCCAAAATGTGCCAAGTGACAACAAGTTGTAAAGCAAGCTCGCCATTTAGATAGCTCAGGGGGCTAATGTGTTTCTGAACCTCGAAAGCCACTCAGGTGTCCTGCTGCTATGTTTGATAACGTGGGCATGAATGTGTAGTGTATTGGAATTCATAACGTGTGAAAATACCCCAGAGCAGTGTAGCACTCTACAGTCAATTGGGTTGAATGATTTATAATGTTGACTTGAAAGATTCGAGGAAAGAACCTAGAGACGCTGCAACAATCAAAACAGCCGCTTCCGACTCTGACCTGACTCTGCATAGTTAGACTTGCACTTCATCATGTTGACTTGGGCCAGGGCATCGAGATTGTGTCCAAGACAATCCGGAGATGGGCAGACTTTGTGCAGTGGATGCTTGGTAGGAAGTTAAAATGTGTCAGGGCTGATGGGGGGCTCCTCCAAAAGATGGACTTTCAGCTCCTTTTTGAAGTGTAGGAGGCATTGGGGGTGGCTAGGGGGGCATGATATGAGGAGGAATGCTGTTCACGACTCTGGATGCATAGTGGATGCCTTTTGTGCAATTGTGGAGATGCAGAGTAAGTCCAAGTCCATCTAGTCTTATGACCAAGAAACGGTTTTGGATTTGGGTTTGTCTAGAGTTGCTGGTTCAGCCTTGGGTGGCACTTCACATCCATGCTTGGAGGAAGGGTAGGGCAGCCCTTGAGTAGTTGAATGTCCTTATATTTGTGTTTGTTTGACAATTGGAAGAGCCTGGGATAACCCCACAAGGTGTTTTATGTTGCTGGGATAAAAGATCAAGAAGATGGGAGAGGAGATGGAGAACGTGGGTGAAAGCAGGCAAGAAGAGTCTAGTCTGTATCACTCTGCAGAATTTCAGGAGGTCATTATTAGTACAAAGAGAGGCAGGTAAAGTTCTCCCAAGAAAGATTGGAAGGTAGGAAAAAGGTGATCTTCCTTCACAAGATGTGTGGAAGTGAGGAACGCTGAAAAGAAGATCAGTAGAGGAACAGAGAGATCTAGAAGCAAGGTTATGAGTAAGACAGATGGCAAGAAGGCTTGGATCCATCTAGAAGAGATATCCACAAACTAGAGAATCTTGAAGTTATCCTTGCTCGTTATGGCCAGTGAAGGGACTGAAGAGCAGGGGTGATGAGAGCTCATTAGTTGCACAAACACGGAGGAAGGAATTGTGTACCTTTTACTTGGGCACCTGATGGGCCTCAAAGTCCTGGCCAAGCAACAAGAAAACTAAGTTGGGAGTCATTGTGGTATCCTTGTATGATTGTTGTGACTGCCTGAGTGAATGCAGGACCTCATAGAATGGTGTAGTGGAGCGGAGAGTGTGGGAGGCCTAGGGGTTCCACAGAGTGTCAATTGGCACTTGGAGTATGGCTGGAAACCAGGACAGATGCTTGTTACCTTCTCTCCTACCTTTCATGAACTATGGCTATGTAACTAAGCGAAATAAAGCATCTTTATGTTGGTATTTACCTGGGTCAGCCTGGTTCCTGCTCCATGTCATCACTGGCCCGATACAACATTTTGGCGACACGGAATACTTGAACCCGGAGCAAAGTGGGAGAGTGAAGCGGAGGAGAAGTGAAGGAGAGAAAGCCAGATGTCTGTGCACCAACTGTGAGAAGTGCTGCCTTGGTGAGATGGCGCTGTGGAGCGTAGTTGGTGCCAAAGTGAGAAGTGACTGTGGCATCAGACAGGCTGTGGATGAAGCCTGTAGCCCATCCGTGGGGCCGGAGGAGTGTCGGGGTCTGATGGAGACATGGAGGCTGGAGCGGCAGAAAGAGGCTGGCAGAAGGAGATTTGCCACTGGTGTTGCAGCCTGGTGTGACATTTGTGATCCGAGCACCGTTGCGCTCCTGATGTGCGGAGGATTATGGACCTGCAGTCCGTGGAGGAACTTTCTGCAGTCAAGACACAAAAAAAAAAATTGGCATTTTTTTTGGGAGAGTACCTGGGGGCCATGGGTGGGCTGGAACGTTGGAACGCACAGAGCTCCGGAGCTGCGTATTACAAGAGAAGGGCCGCATCAGAGGAAAGGCCCTGGAGTCGTGGGCAAGTGTGATGTCGTGCCCGCAAAGGAAGTGAATTTGACATGCCCGCAAAGGAAATTATTTCGTTTGACCAGCAGGGCATGGAGAGATGCCTCTGGGTTGCTTGCCGTGTGATTGGGTTACATGAGAATGGAATTTTTATCTGGACATAAAGCGGCTGTGGGCTGAGAAGATAAAGCGGTAGCGGGCTGACAGGACAAAGCGGCTGCGGGAAGGCAGTATGACAGTGGAGTTGCGAGGTACTGTTACGAGGGTGACATTGATTGCAGACCATACGTTTTGAAGTTAGAAACAGAATTTATATATGTCGAACATGGGAAATTTCTATAGACGTTCGTTTTGCAAGGACATTTGGAATCGGAGATTGCAAGCAGTTATATGAAGTGATGTGCACAGTATTTCTCTGTTGGTTATGTGCACATTTGTTTTAGAAGTTTAGAATTCTCGCACTTTGACATTATGGGACTTGTCGTGAGTTATGTAAGGAGATAATTTCAAAGGTGCAAGAAAGAAAGTACATGGGATTATTGATATGGGATTATTATATCATGTTTTTGTACATGGGATTGTTAATGCATTTTGACGAATTAATTGATTTTTTGCACTTAATAGTGCAGCGCTTATGAGGATGTAGATGCAATTTGGTATGCATGAATTGTGTGTGTGTGTGCAGTATGGGTGAACTGATTAGTAAGAATTACATTTTATGCAAAAAGCACAGTGTTAATATGATGACTGCACATGATGTATTCTGGAGAAGTATAATGTTTTGATGCATTCATAGTGGTGATGCGCAGGATTTTGAAAGTACATGAGAAGCTTTCTTATATGATGATGTTTAAGCAAATTTTGATAATGTTGAAGTATAGACTACTGTAGTTTTGAACAAATGTCCACACATTTCGTTTTGTAAATTATGCAATAGCAGGGATGTTGTTACATTTTGAAGAATTTTGAAGGATATTCACATTATGACTTTATTTGGGAATCATAAATCATTTTTGATTTTTATTGAGATTTGCGTCCCCAGCATGGTGACTGATCACCACCGTGGCTGGTGGTGCAACACATCCCTGTTTTAGGAGATGTAGATTTTTAAAATGCGCATTTGTGAGAAGAGTAGTATGTTGTGTGGACAGTGAGTTTGGAGTTTGCGGCAGTGAGCGCAAAGTGTGACAGTTATGAGCGTATGTGACATATGTGTGCATACATTTAGGTAGCATGTTTGTGTAACTGTTGTGTACGTGTGAGTGCTAGCACGTGGTAGTGGAGTTGTACATGTGTTGGGATTTGCATGTCATTTTTGTGGGGTGGCTTCCACGCGCTGGCCGGGTGTGTGTTGCCTAAATTTTGTAAAACCTTAGTAGGAACCTCATATTTTTGTGGAGGTTGGACACTTGTAGTAGGAGTGTTTCAGTTGAGGTTAACCCTTGAGTAGGGTAGTTGTATAGACACCAGGGCACGGGGCCCGTTTTGTAGTTTGGAGGTCAGTTCAATGCAGTTGTGCATGGGAGTTTTGGGTAAGGGGCCCATATTATAGGTATGTGCGTTGTAGGTGAGCGCACATGTTGGTGTCTTTTAGGAGTAATTAGACTCCTAGTAGTTGGTCTGTGGTGCCAGGTGGTGCATGATAAGGAGAAGTTTAGTAGTTTAGCACGGCAGTTGATTTTTATTTCTCATGGGTTTTTTTGGAGTGGCACACAGATGGTAGGCCAGTGTTATATTTTTTTTTGGCTGTGGTTTGTTTTTGGTTGAAGTTGTGTTCTTTAAAAGACTAGTTGAACCACGTACTGGCAAATGAAATTGTTGATATTTTTAATATCAATTCTTAATACATTTTTACAGTGAGTTTTGGGATTTAGCATGACACTTTTCATTCTTGGTTTTGCTATTAAAATAAAAAAAGAAAAATAATATATTTTTTTTCTTTTTCATTAGTATATCTATGCATACCGCTACACCCCATCTTTGTAGCGGTTATGGACAGTTTTTTTTGCATGGTTTTTACCGTGTTTGGTTTTACGCACAACATTCCTTTCTTTCTGTGGTCGTGTTTTTTTTGATTCGTGTGGTCTTTGTGTAGTTAGTATTTTTGCTATATTTTTTCATCCTTTTTCATGTTTTTCTTTGGGGAGAGGGGATAAGGTGTTGAGGCATGGTTGTTTTTGGATACATTGGTAGTCTTTGTTGTTGGCATGTTAGGACTATTTGTTTTGGCCATTGTGTATGTTTACAATATCGGGGCTACACTAATTTGGAAGGTGTGTTTTGTCTCATTTGGAGGCATGGGTAGCACTCAGGTGTGGCAGTCCTGAGGCCAGGAGTGTGGCAGTCCTGGCAGAATGAGGTAGGTTTATAGAAGGTTTTTGATTGTAGTTGGGTTTTTATTGTTCAGGTGGCAATCTATGTGCTTGGTGGTGGCAGCACTGAGACCCCGGTGTGGCAGGCCAGTGTAGAAGGAGTTATGGTTGTTCTGATTGTTAATCCTAGCATGATAGTGAGTGTATTCTGTTTCTTGTGGTTGTTGTTAAGGAGGGAGATGTGTGGTATCCTTGTATGATTGTTGTGACTGCCTGAGTGAATGCAGGACCTCATAGAATGGTGTAGTGGAACTGAGAGTGTGGGAGGCCTAGGGGTTCCACAGGGTGTCGGTTGGGACTTAGAGTATGGCTGGGAACCAGGACAGATGCTTGTTATCTTCTCTCCTACCTTTCATGAACTATGGCTATGTAGCTAAGCAAAATAAAGCATCTTTCTGTTGGTACTTACCTGAGTCAGCCTGGTTCCTGCTCCATGTCATCACTGGCTCATATACAACAGTCATCCCCTGCATTAGCGATCTAGATAGTAGCCAGAGGAAAATGCCAGCATGTCTGCTGCCCTGGCCCCTCTCACCCCTAACCAAACCCTCAGGGCATCACCAAGAAACCTGTTTTAAAGGAAATACCCATAAATATTGGCTAATTGACAGCACTGAGGGATGCCTAGAGTGGCAGAGAGGGACCAAAAATCCACCAAAGGGCTGCACGTGGCTTCCCAGTAGGGTCTGTCAATGATCTTCTTAACACCTCTTTAAGAAGAAAGTGTATAATGGGTAACAGTTGTGCATGGATGCAGACAAAATGTGTGTCCATCGGGTGACGAACAACGTGAGTGACTATTGTGTGTGGCACTTGAACTGTGATTGTTTAGTGATTTAGGCTTTGCTAGAACATGTAGGATTAAATTCAGGATGGCCAAAATAAAGCTGCAATCATTTGCTATTGGCTAAACATGCTTCAATTATTTATATGTGGATAGATTTTTCTATTATGTAACTTGTGTACTTCCAAAGTCATCTCTATAAACCTGAGTAATATTTTAGGTCTTGAAACTAGAACATAAACACATACTTTTACCAGCTAGAGCTGGCAAGATAGGCGATCAGGTGCCTTGCCTCAAATTCAGACTTTATTGATTAACTCAAATATGTGATCATTGGCAGATCATGTTGCCTTACTGTGCCTCATCTGATAAAATTGGTCATCCCTAGAAGTGATTTATTTAGAAGGGTATGCTCTTAGAAAAGGGCCATACTCACAGTGAATTAAAATATAGTGTTGCTCATTCTATCATGACAATACTAACATTCAGATTCACCATACAAAGGAACATTTACTGTTTCCTAATGTGTAGTTTGCTCTGAGGATCTTGCGTATGTTTCTAGTTGATGACATTCTTGCACTCTGGCTTTCTCTCCTGCATCCTAGCCCTCCTCACAGCCGTCACTCAAATCAATATGTACAGCAAAAAATAAAATCTGTTCTGCAGAATATCCTTTCATATTCTGCAAAATGTTCCATTTCCTGCTGCAATATTCTGGGGGGTTTGGATGGGGGGGGTTGTCTTTCACAACACGATGAAAGTGCCCAACTCCACTTCTCCATCACTTGGCGTGGTCACAGTGTTCAAAGAGGCATTGCCTGTGTGTGTTAAAGCTGAGATGATGGGGGCGGGGGGGGATGTAGGCCCACTTGTTTGGCTCTTGCAGAGGAAAGGAGGCAATACCTTTGCTTCTCCCCAGTCAGGTTAACAAGTTCAGGTGAGGCTGAGTGTACTGTTCGTAAGTGGTGGTGAATGAGAATGGTTTTGAGAGAGAAGGGATTGAAGGTCTATGGGGTGGAATTAGGATGAGGAAAGAGGAGTGGGCAGAAGGGAAAGTGGAGAACAGATGGGAAGGGAAGATGGGTAGATTGATGGGCCTAGACTACTTTTCTTGCTTCAATGTATCCCCATTTTGCTCTGGGTTCTAACTGGGTTTTCTCCTAGCCCCATTAATGCATAGCTATTGACTTAAAGAGGCATACCTTTCATTATTATAGCATGATTCATTGTGATTCACCTCTCAGGCGCTTGTTCGGGGGTCTGCGTGTATACTTTTCAATTTTTAAAATAGGTCAAAGGCACCTTCCCCTGTAAGGAAGGGAATATCAGATGCAAGGTGAAGAGAGTAGCGGATGAAAGGTGAGAGAGATGGGGGCTGAAGGAAGGTGAAGAGACTAGTTGATGGAAGGTGACAGGGTTGGGGGATGAAGGAAAGTGAAGGGAGAGTGTGTGGAAACAAAGGGGGGAGGACATTTTGGAAGGGAAAAGTGTGTGATTTTGGAAGGGGTGAAAGGGTGAAGACGTAAGAGGATATTCCAGGGATATTCTAGGACCAGAGAAGAGGATTTTATATCAGAAATAGAGTGGGAATACCTAATCTCTGATGAACCAATGACACCTGCAATATACATTCTACCCAAAATACACAAGGACTCTGTTAATCCTCCATGAAGACCCATAGTCCAGGATATAGACTCTATTTTTGAGGCGCTGTTCAAGTTTGAGGATAATTTTCCTACGACCGTTTGTCCACTTGAACCCTTCATATGCTAAAGATATCACACACATCAATGTAATAGAAGTCATGCCACTTCAACCAAACCAGCAACTTCTAGTAACTTTGGATGTGGAAAGCTTGTACCCCAACATTCCACAAGGATAGGCTGTAGACAAAATAGAATTCACTCTTAACCAGAGAGATGAACCCCAGAGAACACAGACTCTATTTCTTGTGGATCTCTGTCATGATGCGCGCTCCATGGAAGCTATGGAGCCGGTGGAAGGGCTGATTCCTCCACCAGCGGTCTAGTCTCCCACGCACTGCTGTGCCGTCATGACGCACATAAATGGGCGTCTCACGCGGTACTCATGGCGTTGCAACCTTGCTTTTCCGGCCTGGTTCATACGCTTGGTCTCCTCTCAGACCCCCCCCCGCACAGTGTATTCCTGCTTGCTTCCTCTTGTCAGCCCTCAGTGATATCCCTAACTGCTCTCTTCCCGCAATCCCTCTGAGTGCTACCTCCTCTCCTCTGTTTCTCCCGCTCCGTTGAGTTTCCCTTCCCGGTGGGGCTTACCTTTTCGTTTATATGCTCCATTCCCTCCGTTGCCTCCTGCAGACCTCATCCTCACTTCCTCGGATACGGAATCATTCCAACAGCGCTCAGGATACGCACACTACCCCGATTCCTGCAGTGTCTTCTGGGAACTGTAGTCCTCGTATCAACTCCAACGGAACGCCTTCAGCCTCGACATCAGTAGTGCTATACATCCAAGCACACCAGGGTTTTTCAGCCACGCTTTTCCCTGGTTTTGGGGGCGGACTCCCGGAGGGCCCCTTCTGCCTTGCTGTCTACCAGTAGGCAGGGTGGCTTCCGGTGGAGCTCGTCCCACTCTCAACAGGAAAGGACGAGACCTCTGGAGGGAAAGAAGAGCCATTAACACAGACGGTTCCTCAGAAGAACTCAGCACAGGTGAGGAGGAGGGAACCAAGGAGGGTACTAGTCAAGCTACCAATACTCCATCGCATGACAGTTTGCAACGCCAAAGAATGGCTAGCTTAGAGCAGTATCAAGAACTGGTTAATGCCATTCAGGGGATAACTGCTGAGCTCCAAACCATGAGGGTAGAAAACACCGCCCTTAAGGCTGACAATGCCGCTCTGAGACAACTAATGATTCGGAGAGAAGAGGTTCGGGAAGATCTCCCACCCATGCCCTTACCCTGTGGGAAGTATGAGGGGAACCCCAAGAAGATTAAGGAATTCCTCGACGCCTGTAGAGTATACTTTACTTTTCGCCCAAAGATGTACGAATCCGACAAGGCAAAGGTTGGCTTCCTTGTCTCAAATCTTGGGGGTAACGCTCTAGCATGGGCTACCCCATTGGTTACAGAAAATGATCCTATCCTGAATGACTACAATGCCTTTGTACTACGATTCAGAGAACGCTTTGAAAGGACCGAGACATTGTACGCGTCTTATGAAAACATACTAGACCTCAAACAGGGTCTTGTTGATGTACAAACCTATGCCTCAAACTTCCAGAGGATAGCTTGGGAAACAGGATGGCCTGACTCAGTCAAACAGACTCTCTTTCGGAGAGGGCTACATGAAGATCTGAAGGACGAACTCTCTCGAGTAGCAAGACCCTCCTCCTTCCAAGAACTAGTCGCTCTGGCCCTCCAGATGGAATTTCGAATTTCAGAGAGAAGAGCAGAAAGAAGGAAAACCAGACCCAATCCGCCTTCTACACCATCCTCCTACTCACCAGCCGCTCCAGACAGATCTCTTCTCCAGACAGAAGAACCCATGCAAATCGGCGCAGCAAGGGGTCCACTTACTGCAGCAGAAAGAAAGAGATGAAAAGACCGGAGCTTGTGCATGTATTGCGGTTCTGAGAAGCACCTCCTTAGGGACTGTCCGGAGGTACCTCCCCGAAGGTCGGGAAACGAAAGACCCCGACCCTGAGCAGGGAGACGGAAGGGGCTTCTCTTGCTAATCCCTGTTTTACAAGTGCGTCCATACCATGTCCCCCCTCAAACCAGTTAATGGTCCTAAAGATAGTTCTGGAATGGACCCCAACCCAAGCAGTTGAGTGTCTAGCAATGCTTGACTGTGGTGCAGCTGGGAACTTTATGGACGACCAATGGGCCAGTAGATACGCCATTCCTAGGAGAGAAAAACCTCAGCCCATACCCGTTGAAGGAGTGGATGGCACACCTTTGTCTTCCGGTCTTATCCATCAAGAAACCACGGAAGTCACCGTTAAGATGAAGACTCATCATGAAACAGTGGTCTTTGATCTGATAAAAGCTGCCCACTTTCCGGTGATACTCGGGATACCCTGGTTGAGAAAGCACAATCCGGGGATCGACTGGGTAACTAACATTATAGAGTTCAGGTCAGACCTATGTTTGCAGTCCTGTTTGAAGGAGGAAGGGCAACAATCACATCAGGGTGACACAGTGCCAGCGAGGAGTATTAACTCCATTCCCGTTACCTATCGGGAATATACCGACATCTTTGCAGATACTCTTCCCAGACCCCTTCCCCCACATCGAGCCGAGGACTGTAAAATCGATCTCATACCTAATGCAGTAGTCCCATTCGGGAGAATGTATCCCTTATCCCTCCCGGAGAAGGAAGCATTACGAGATTATCTAGCCAGCAATCTACAGAATGGCTTGATACAAGAATCGACTTCCTCGGCTGGAGCTTCTCTGTTCTTTATTCCAAAAAGGGGAACCAAGGAACTCAGACCTTGTATTGACTACAGAGGCCTAAATAGCCAAACCATACGAGATCGATACCCTATGCCTCTAATTAAGGAGATCATGGAAGCAGTACAAGGTGCAAAATGGTTTACCAAATTAGACCTTAGGGGAGCCTATCATCTCCTACGAATCCAACAAGGGGACGAATGGAAGACCGCCTTCCGTACTCCATTAGGTCATTTCGAGTACAAGGTAATGCCCTTTGGGTTGGTTAACCCGCCAGCCCAGTTCCAAAGATTTATGGACAAAATCTTCAGTGATCTTCTGTTTAAGTCCACGGTAGTTTACTTGGATGACATCCTGGTTTACTCTCATACTTTAGAACAACATCGTCTACACGTAAGAGAAGTGCTCAAGAGACTCCGAGGCCACCACCTATTAGTCAAGCCAGAGAAATGTCTTTTTGAGGTTGCTACTGTTTCATACCTGGGCTTTATTCTGTCAGAAGACCGCATCGAGATGGACCCTCACAAGACTACATCTATCAACAATTGGCCTGTTCCCAGCTCAGTCAAGGACATCCAGAGGTTCCTGGGGCTGACAAATTTCTATCGAAAATTCATCACGGGCTTTTCCAACACAGTCCTACCTATCACAGCTTTACTTTAGAAGGGGATGAAGTTCCTTTGGACGCCAGAAGCAGATTCCGCCTTTCATCAGCTCAAACAAGCATTCACCTCTGCACCCATCCTCAGGCAGCCTGATCAGTCGCAACCCTTTATCATAGAAGCCGACGCCTCTCAAGGGGCTATCGGAGCAGCCCTACTACAAAGGAAGGAGGATCAACTCGAACATCCCATTGCCTATTATTCCAGAACACTTACCTCCAGTGAAAGGAACTATTCAGTGATCGAAAAAGAGCTGTTAGCTATTAAACAGGCATGTGAGGAGTGGCGCCATTTGTTGCAAGGAGCGAAATACCCGTTTCAAGTTCGAACAGACCACAGGAACCTAAGTGTTCTGCAACAGATGGAATGCAGGAACTCTCGTCATGCTCGTTGGGCTTACTATTTCTCCCAATTTGATTTCATACTCACGTATCTTCCAGGTAGAGACAATCACTTAGCGGATGCTCTCTCCCGCAGCCACCAAGAAGGATCAGAGAATCACCCTGAACAGGAACGGCTGCTCAACGGGAAGAGATTCATAGGAACAGTTAATAAATATCTACAGCAGGTTCTTGAAGCCCAAAGAACCACCTCTCTTCCCAGAGACCCCTCTCTGACCTACAAAGGAGAATACCTGTATAAAGACGACTTGCTTTACCTGCCCACCCAAGATCTCCAGAACCAAGCCCTTTCGTGGTGTCACGATCTGCCTATGGCTGGTCACAAGGGCCGTGCTGCTACACTGGAACTACTGAAGAGGAGTTTCTGGTGGCCCAAGATGAATCAGGATGTTGGGGAGTACGTCTCTTCCTGTCCCACATGCGCTCAAGGCAAACACAGTTCGGCTAAACCATTGGGGCTTCTACAACAGGATGAACCACCCGCTGGACCTTGGCAACATATTTCTATGGATTTCATCGTGGAGTTACCCAGATCGGGAGGAAGTTCTGCTATCATGGTAGTGGTCGACTGCTTTAGTAAGCTGGCGCATTTCATTCCTCTTCAAGGCACTCCTTCTGCCACTACCACAGCAGACGTGTTCCTCAAGGAAATAGTCCGTCTCCATGGTCTGCCCTCCTCAATTGTGTCTGATAGAGGAACACAGTTTACCTCCAAGTTCTGGACTGTATTGTGTAAACAGTTACAGATTCAGAGAGCATTGTCTTCTGGCTTTCACCCGGAAACAAACGGACAGACCGAACGCCTCAACGCTACACTTGAACAGTTTCTGAGATGCTACTGCAACCAGACTCAGGATAACTGGAGTCATCTCTTATCGGTTGCAGAATTCTCATATAACAACACCAAGCATACTGCAATCGGTATGAGTCCCTTCAAATGTACATATGGGTACGAACCCAAACACATCCCATTTCCCACCGTTCAACCCACTAATGTCCCTACCATAGACCTACTACTAGACACTCTCAAACGAACCCACAAGTTAGCTCAAGAAACCCTGTTGGCCAGTCGTCAGACTTACAAGAGATGGGCTGACAAGAACAGGAGACCTAATCCTGATTGGAAGAAAGGAAGCAAGGTCTGGTTGTCCACGAAATATCTTCCCCGGAGAGTCCACCGAGGTAAATTCACACAGAGATATATCGGACCTTTTTCCACACAACAACAGATCAATCCTGTGGCCTTTCGGCTAAACCTCCCGCACTCTCTTCGGAGAATACATCCAGTGTTCCATACCTCGCTTCTTAAGGAATACAAACCTGATCCATTCTTGAGAACCTCCAGGAGAAAGATACCCAGTGTGGATGATGACACCCAAGAGTATGAGGTTTCGCGCATCTTGGACTCTCGTTACAAACACGGAGTCCTACAATACCTCATACTGTGGAAAGGATACCCTTGGACGGAAAGAACTTGGGAACCAGCCAAAAATCTACATGCCAACAGGCTCCTACGCATATTCCACAGACACCATCCAGGCAAGCCTGGAGGACGGTCTTGGCGAAGGGGTTATACTGTCATGACGCGCGCTCCATGGAAGCTATGGAGCCGGTGGAAGGGCTGATTCCTCCACCAGCGGTCTAGTCTCCCACGCACTGCTGTGCCGTCATGACGCACATAAATGGGCGTCTCACGCGGTACTCATGGCGTTGCAACCTTGCTTTTCCGGCCTGGTTCATACGCTTGGTCTCCTCTCAGACCCCCCCCCGCACAGTGTATTCCTGCTTGCTTCCTCTTGTCAGCCCTCAGTGATATCCCTCTCTACTCTCTTCCCGCAATCCCTCTGAGTGCTACCTCCTCTCCTCTGTTTCTCCCGCTCCGTTGAGTTTCCCTTCCCGGTGGGGCTTACCTTTTCGTTTATATGCTCCATTCCCTCCGTTGTCTACTGCAGACCTCATCCTCACTTCCTCGGATACGGAATCATTCCAACAGCGCTCAGGATACGCACACTACCCCGATTCCTGCAGTGTCTTCTGGGAACTGTAGTCCTCGTATCAACTCCAACGGAACGCCTTCAGCCTCGACATCAGTAGTGCTATACATCCAAGCACACCAGGGTTTTTCAGCCACGCTTTTCCCTGGTTTTGGGGGCGGACTCCCGGAGGGCCCCTTCTGCCTTGCTGTCTACCAGTAGGCAGGGTGGCTTCCGGTGGAGCTCGTCCCACTCTCAACAGGAAAGGACGAGACCTCTGGAGGGAAAGAAGAGCCATTGACACAGACGGTTCCTCAGAAGAACTCAGCACAGGTGAGGAGGAGGGAACCAAGGAGGGTACTAGTCAAGCTACCAATACTCCATCGCATGACAATCTCACTGAGATCGCCATGACAAAAAACATCTTTATCTTTAAAACCAATGTATTCCATCTGATCAAGGGGACCAGTATGGGAGCCACCTTTCCATCGAGTATAGCTAACTTATATACAGACTCCTATGAAAGAAGCTTTGTGGACAGTACACAGAACCAATTCAGACAATATATCAAATTATGGAAGAGATTCTTTCATTACTATTTTTTATCTGGGAAGATACAACACAAGAACTGTCGCAGTTTGTGGATTGGCTGAATGATTGTACTGCTCATATCCTCATTAAAGTACAACATGACAATAGCACAATTTAATTCCTGGATTTCATCATTTGGAATGGCAATAAGACACTCAAGACAAAAACATTCACTAATCCGACTGGTAGGAACACATTGGGACTGTTTCCATCCCTGGACCTTACTTAATCATCACCATACTGACAATTCCTAAGACATAGACACAACTGCACCACGCTAACAGACTACATACTGGAAGCTGAAAAATTGCAACAGAAGCTATTAGAAAGAGGTTACCCAAAGGGAGTTATTAGAGACGCAGGCAAAAGAGCCAACAATACCCATCAAGAGATCGTACTTCATGATAGAGATAGACAGGCCAAACAGACAAGATTACATGCGTCACTACATACTGCCCCAATAGTAACCTGATCCGACGTGCCCTTAGAAAAAACTGGCACATCATTCAGCAGAATTTCCAGGTTCAGAAAGGTCCACTCTTTGCTTTCAAGAAAGGCAAGAGTTTGCGCCAGAGATTAGTCAAAGCTTACATACAACCATGGGAACTCACACTTACTGAACACTGGGGCTACCACAAATATGGGGACATTACCTGTGTGCTCATTGTATAGTGTGTGACTTCACCATCCATACTAAACACTTCACACATGGAAGAAACAGATGGGAACTGAGATTCCACTCGATCTGCAACACTGAGAATGTTGTTTCTGCTCTCTTTTGTCAATGCAAGTTGGTATACATTGGGTCCACAACAAGGCAAATCTCAACCAGACTCTCTGAGCACTTCTCCTGCATCAGATCTGGCATACAATCTAGCAAAACTACTGAACATTTTAACAGAAAATGCACACAGTGGACAAGGTGCTCCGGACCATTATTGAAAGGATTCAAACATCCTGCAGGAGGGGTGACATTGTGACCCACCCCCAGAAAAGGGAAACATAGTGGATCTCTCTTAACAACGGAGTCAGGCAGGGACTCAATGACCGAGATGAAATGCTGGTTATGATTTCACATCACTGTCAGGAGTATGGGTGTGTCTTTAGGCCTTGTGAGCGCACTTTACCTTTTCTCCATTGAGATGTGGCTATCTTTAGGGGAGGTACACTTGCCATCAATTGTTTTACATACCCCAACATAGGTAGGAGCCCACATAACTACACCAATGTGACTGTAAAAATTAAGCATTAGTTAACGGCAAGCCTACGCGTCCACAGTGCGTTGCATAAAGACACAGGTGCGTTTAAAACATAACTCTGCCAAAGTTGCTGCTGTAACAATGTATTAGGCAGCGTCAATGTTAGCCCACGTCTCTGTTATATATTGTTGAAGACGTGAGTGCTCTTTAAATTTTAATGCAATTGTCCCCTTTGAAAATAAACAAACTGCCGTCATTACCCCATGACGATGCACGATGACGTGACACGCTATCTCATCAATAAGTAAAGCTTTAAAATGGCGACACAGGCTCCTTCTTTGAAGCATTTGGTACTGTCAAGCACGCCACGCTAGGTCGTGGTAAAGGGCTACCATGCCTCTCACATTTATCCTTTAGATGTTTATCTTTGTATATCATAGGAGTCTCATTCCCTTTATCCTCCCCTTATTGGCATAGGCTGACCCAGGACGCACCACATCCATTGTGTTGTGTTTTCTAACCCTGCTTCTGGACCTCATTTGATTCCAGTGTGTGATATGAAACTATTTTTCCATGTATGAGTTAACTGCCTGCCATTCCCATGGGCGATGTGCTGTGACAATAATATTTTGGTATTTATAGGGCAAGCTGACATGGCCCGTTATGTATATTTCCCTATATGAAAAAAATGGAAGCTTGTGAAAAGGAATAAACAGTTGCACCAAACTATTTTGTATTCCGTGAGTACCTGTACCTGCCACTACTGGGCAGTCTAACAACTTCGAAAGTATTGAGATATCTATTTTTACATTAATGGTCAGGACCGTTACCCCATTACTTGAGTCACACTTTGCAACTGAATTGTCAAAAGCATCCTTTGTCATCTGACAAAAACAGAATTTTGTTATGCGCGCACTAATGGCTGTGCACATGAAATTACAACCTTGGCTACACAGTTTTAGCACGACAGTGCTCACCAAGCCCCACTTGTGATTTGCACTTTGTTTTCTGTTTCTTTTTTTAGATCGTTAGTGCACATACCCTATGACCCCACGGAAGACAGAGAGGTACACGAGCAACCAGGTATACTTTTGAGTGATAAGAGCAATTATCACGGCTAGTACCTATACAAAGCATATATTGTGTTCAGGAGAATAGGCAGCACCTCCAAGCGTAGAAACATGTGTCAGTGTTTATGATTAAATATTGGTGTTTATGTTTAATTATTGTGTGTTAATATTGTTTTGAGGATACATCAGAACAAACACTGTAGGTGTTCACGACTGACTGTATTAGTTGAGTATACATGAAACAATCACTGTATGGCACCCTAAGACTTGATGAAATCGAAACAGAATAGTACATGTTGTACATATGATGTGAATAATGATTTCCATGCAATGTTGAACCAACTTTAAATGTGTGTGCAACACTACATTTTTTTGCATCAATGTTCCAGTGGCCTAGAGTGTTTTTGTCTCCATTTAACTCTGCTAATTCAATTCCTTTGATCAACAGGTTTTCAAGTATCTTTTAATATGCGACACCACTGCCATACTTAGTGGCCCTCTTATTTATTTTTGGGATACTTGAGTGATGGGGAAAATCACTTTGTCAGTGAGTCACACCCCTAAACAAACAACACCGATAGTTAAAAAAAAAGACAACGTACTTATCAAAACCACATACTAAGTGTAGACGAATACCAATTCTGAACTTCATATTCTTTAATTCACACTTACACTGTTATATTCAAAAGGAGAACAATATTTCATAACATTATCATAATTGCAATTACATTCGTAGGGGAAAGGATGTTCCAAAGAGTGAGCTGCCGTGTCTAAATAATGTTCCAATGTGCTCAGAAATACCAGCAGATTAAAACAATTGAAAGTATAAAAATTGCAGTGTTGATACAACACATTTTATAATTGATCTCTTAAACATAACAATGACATTACATCCAGGTGCATACATGTTTCAACCCCCCCTTAAAAACAAAAATGTAAAGTATATAAATTGCAGTGTTTGTACAACTAACTATATCATCAAGCTATTAATTAGAACAATGAAATTACATTCCAGGTGCATACATGTTTGAATCCCTCTTAAAAAATAATAGGGATCTTCATCGTGATGCTAGAACCGTCCTGAATGTACCCATGCTTGGTTAACACAGATGACTATCCACAATATTCCTCAGTCATAAGTATTCATTTCTGGTAATCTTAGTTCCTAGAATATGAAAACAACATTCTATGTTAGTCACATCTTTATGACTGAAAAACAAATACAGATAATGCCTTTGGGCTAATTTGGCCATGTGTAGGACATGCATGTCCCTGAAGGGAAATATAAAAATAAAGACACGGACACCAGGGTTTACGTGTATATTGTGTTTGTATTTACTTGAAAGACGTACATGGACAGATCCATACAGCCTAACATGGGGCTGGATGGAATCTTTAAGAGAAAGAAAAAAAATGCAGAGCTCCCCTGCTCAATTGTGGTCTGGGAAGGAGAGAATGGATTCCAAAGGGAAAAAAGAAACCTCTAGTGTGGACATTCATTGAGAGGAGAGAAGAAAAGGAGGCAGGAGAGCTAATGCACTCTCTGGGGGGCCAGCCCAGTGTTCTTAAATGTCTTTTGTTCACACTGGAGGGGGGGTTAATGGCTTCAGGCAGCCCCCAGTATAGAAAAGACCTTTAAAAACACTGGGCTGGCCCCAAATAGAGTGGGGGTCAGCCGTAGCAACAGGGATGCCGTCTTAAGAGGAAATGGCACAGGGCTCTGGAGGTGCTTGTGGGTGGCCGACGAGAGCATGGAGCCGCCCAGATGATAGAAAAAATGGCCAAAGGTCATGGCAATGGTCACGGGTGGTCATCCTGTTCATGGGGCCACCCAGAGAATAACAAAGGGATGAGAGTCACAGTGGTGATCAAGGACAGCTCCCTGGGACATGGGGTCTTCTAGAAAATAACAAAGGGCATTGGGTCATGGCAGTGATCGTGTCAGCCCCCAAGGGCATGGGGCCACCTAAGAACATGAAAAAGTGCAGTGGGCACAGAAGTGAATGTGGTGCCCCCCCACACAAACAGTACTTAGGGGGGTGCCTAAGTACTGTTTGTGTGCACTGGGTTGCGTGGGCAGACTGGATGGACCCATATGGTGGACAGAGACATAGGAGAAGAACAGTCTATTTGTAGGACAACAGAGCCCAGCCCTGCCCCTATTCCCATCATGGGGCAAACCACCAAAAGACAGCACTCAAAGGTACTGAAAAGGGGTGGCTGACTAAAGCAGTCACTTCTATGTACTATATTATGTTTAATATGTTGCGTGCTGTATATATACATGTATGTTTAATTTTATAGTTAGGTGTTTGTTCATAGTTCCAGTTATGTAGTTTCATAGTTAGAGGTAATGTTAATAGTTAAGTAGAGCAAATGTGTATATTGTGTTATAATTGTTCAGAAAAGAGGGAAGGGATAGGGAAAAGCAAATGTTGAGGTGTATCCTGGCATGAAGCAAGTGAGTGAAACGGAGGACTGACAGAGGTCACCTTTGGGGAGGGACCATCCACTGGGGCCATCTCCTGAACCACCTCTTCAATGGATGTAGCCAGGCAGAGGTAAGGGGTCTCTTCTGTCAGTTCCACCCTACGGGTCCCCCTCTAACTACTCTAAGGGAGGGTTGACTAATGGGGCAGAACCCATGCCAGGGGAACAGGGAATAGAATTTTTAATAAGAAAGAGATTTTAGAATTATAAAGGGGTAACTGTTGCAATCCCTAAAAAAATCCATCTTGGCGCCTGTGTCTCATGAAAGTAGAAAAGTAAGGACTCCTTATTAAACAGTGATTTTGTTTTCAGCTTCAACACCCCTTCCTATCCAGCTGGCCTAAGGGTTAGGGATAGTTGGTTCCATGGGGACCATCCCTGACAATGGGTGATGGAGGAGTACACTCTTACCCCTGGCGGGGCCAGGAAATAGGGGCTACAAGATTAATTTTGTCTCCTTGTAATCTTTTCTCACAAACACTTCATGCACAAAATACCAATCACCAATAGTGAATGTTAAATTATTTTAACAAAACAAAACAATGATCCTCTTAAGCACTTTTTCCATAATAGCCATCATCACATCTACTACTCATTACAGAGGCTTTTGTACTTGTACTTTTTTGGCAATGATGGGTACATGCTCATATTGCATAAATCACTTGTTAACAGTTGTTGATTACTTAAAATGATTCTCTTAGTTTATCTTGAATTATATTATAATAGCATCTTGACTGCAACATAGTCATATTTGACTCCCAAAAATTAAGCATGTCAATTATAACACAAGACTTTGTTGTGGCAATAACCACCAAGCCGGCGGGCTATTACCACCTAAGGTAATACCCTGGGGCCAAGAGTTATACACGAGGGTCTTAACGGGGTCCCTGAGGGTATTACCATTAGGCGGTAATAGCCCACCGGCAATGGGGTTATTTCCATTAGTGTTCTGCAGTTTGTAGCCCTGGGATACTAATGCTGTAGTTAAAAGTTTTCAAGCGCATTTCTTTTGCTGTTTGAAAAGGCGGCCGCAGCAGTACAAGTTAGTTCTACAAACACTAGAACGCGCTTACTGCTTCATTACTAAGGATAAACAGGGCTCCATTTTGGGCCAAGTGGATCCGTAGTTATGAATGCGGCATAAAGAGGTGAGTCAAGAAGCTTCAGTGCACCCGGCGTGCGATGCACACAAATTCATACACAGGACTACACTCTGGTATTGCTCGGAAATCAGCCAATCCACATTAAGTCTATCCCGTGGCATTGACGCACCGGGTAGTAATATGCGATATGGGCTGCTGACTTGCAACTAATTAAGTATCCCACTTCTTACACTCCTATGTACTTCCTCTTAAACCCCATTTAATATGATTTGAGTGCTGAAAACAAAGTAGAATCTTCAATGAATCCATTGTTTCAATCTGTAATCCTGCATGTCACCATTCGATCACGCTTGTTTATCTCTCAACGTCAGAAAATGTTGGCATTTGTGCAGTGCTTTTCCGAGGAGCTTTTGGTTTGCATCTAGGTACTAGAGTTTAATCAGGCTGGCTGGTATGTCAACGTCAGGCAGTGTAGAAAGCTAGTTTGCTGGTTTCAGAATGTACTTGGTCTTCATGAGGGATTGTGAATTTAATCCATACTTATGCATTATTTGATTGGCCGTGTTTGGTGGCGTGTCATCATTACTTTCAATGCAAATAGCTTTCTACCTATTTTATTGAATATTCTGTCAAGGTTTCATTATCCATCATAATCAAAAATGCCTTTCTGTGCAACCTAATTTATACACCCTTCACATTTTATAATTCATGTCTATTACTGTGGTTGGTGATTTTGCGTGAGTTCATACAGTTAGAGATAGGAGTTTACATGGACACTTTAGAGCATATACCACTTGTATTGTTTGATAGTTGGTGAACCAGATCAGCTTTCAAGTATCATTGTTGCATTCAAAAGATTTGAAATGTTTTGTATGTTCACAATTAGTACAATGCCCACATGGATAGTGCCCATGTATTTGTGCAAGCCCACATGACATAGTCAAAGGACATTTTGTATCCTGAATGCTAGGATACATTCTCACCAAGTTTTGTTGAATATTTGTTCCCCTTTCAAATTCAAACAGAGGTTTTGGTAGCGCCTTTTCAACTGTTTGTAGTTGATGCCAGTACTTTCTTATTGCCTGGCTGTTCTTATAATGTACTTGTGAACATGTGGTCACACATCATTCACTGGCAGTACTCAAGCCTTTTTATTAACCAGAACCTTCCTGTTACTATAATGTGCATGCCCATAAGCTTCATTGATTACTCGTGTGCTGTAGCTTCTTTATCTCAAGGTAGCCTTCAAGATACTGGAATACTTCTCAAAATCTGATATGTATGTACAGCTTGTATGAATTCGTAAAAATTACCCCAGTGGTAAAATCATTCTTTTCCTGCTGAATGATTACTGTTCAAATGTGAACATGTATTTCTTTCCATCAACTTAATGTACAATTTAGTCATTAACAGTCCATCAGAATATTTTATTATTAGGTCGACAACATTAATTTTAGTATGGTTCCATCATAATGTTAACTTAATATTAGTGTCCTGACTTTCCAACCGTAAATTGAACTTAAGCAACTCTTCAAGTATTACCAGACCAGATTAGACATATATACTAGATGTAACAGTTATTGATTTATTTGTCTTAGTCACTGTTTGACATGGTATGCTAATTGTGTCTCATAGTTTGACATATATGAATTCACAACATTAGGGGACACTTGGAGTCCATTCTAGTCTCTTTGATTTGCCAGTAGAACACATTTTTATAAACAAAGGTATCTTTTGTGGGCATGGTTTCCGTTTTAAACATGTTATCAGGACATCCAGGTACTGTAATTGTGGGATATTAGCATAAAAGGGATTCCACATCTATCCTAACCAAAACATCTTTATTCAGACCACATGAAGTATTTCCCACTATTTGAATCATGTGTATTGTCTCCAGCACAAAAATAGGTGTACTTTCTACCAAAGAATGTATCAACACATAAGGAAAATGGTTCTAAGAGTGAATTGAGACAAGCTTGAACTGGTCTTCTTGGTGGATCTTGTGCATTTTGTATGTATTTTGGGTAATTTATACAAAGCAGACACTACTGGTTTCTGTTTGATTAGAATTAGGCTTGCCTTTCACTTATAATCCCTGATGCTTTTTGCTTAAGAGACAATTGAACAGGCAAAATTACATACCTCTGAAGAGGAATTTAAATCTTTTTTTTTTTATAATAAGAAGCATTATTTAACTGTCTCAGCATTTCTGTATAGTATTTGATTGTCTCTATAATTACTACACCACCTCCTTTGTCAGCGGGTTTTATTGTGAGTTGAACTGTAGATACATATCAAATTTTGAAAAGCATGTAAGTAACTTGAAGATTACATTAAAAGAAAGAGGTTACCCGAGAAAACTAAGTAATCAAACCTATTGACATGTGACATGCACGTTCTTAGTACTGAGAAAAGCATGGTTTGTGTTTCCACATTTTCTCAAGTTAAGGTCAGCCATGTGATAAGAAAGTACTGACATCTAGTACAGGTTGTTGGAAAGAAGCTACCAAAACCTCTGTTTGCACTGAAAATACGGAGGAATATTCACCAAAAGTTGGTGAGAATTTATGCTAACGTCAGGGACATATAATGTATTTGAATTTCATTGTTTATTAGGGCCAGTGAAGAGACTGAAGAATAGGGGTGATGCAAGTCCATCAGTTGCACAAACAAGAAGGAAGGCATTTTGTACCTCTTACTTAGGCACCTGAGGGGCCTCAAAGAGAAGTCCTGGCCAAGCAATAAGAGAAATAAGTTGCAAGTCATCCCCTGCATAACTGATCTAGATAGTAGCCAGGGGGGAAATGCCAACAGATCTTCTACCCTGCCTCTCTCACCCCTTTCCAAACCTTCAGGGTGCCACGAAGCAACCTATTTTAAAGAAAATACCTATTACTATTGGCTAATTTTCAGCAATGAGGAAAGCATAGAGAACACAGAGAGAGCCACAATCCAACACAGGGCTGTACTTAGCTTCCCAAT
Organism: Ambystoma mexicanum; assembly: GCF_040938575.1. Classification (NCBI taxonomy): domain Eukaryota; kingdom Metazoa; phylum Chordata; class Amphibia; order Caudata; family Ambystomatidae; genus Ambystoma; species Ambystoma mexicanum. The sequence goes on along the minus strand of NC_090925.1, from coordinate 644,955,383 downwards.
CAGGTCTGTCAATTTTCTTCTTCTTTAAGAAGAAATTGTACAATGGGAAACAGTTGTGCATGGATGCAGACAAAGTGGTGTGTGTGTGTCGGGTGATGGCCACTGGGAGTGACTCTTTTTTGTGGCACTTGAAGTGTGATTGTTTAGTGATAAAAACTGATGGGGGTCCATAAGCTGCAAGCCGTGTGAAACAATGATTGCAAGTATATGACCTTTCCCTCATTTAATTTCACTTTTAATCTGTCGGAGACTTTTTTAGGTTCCCATTACTTTGTCTCCTGCAACATGTAGGATTAAATTCAGGATGGACAAAATATAGCTGCAATCATTTGATGTTGGCTCAACGTGCTTCTATTATTTATATGTGGATAGATTATTCTATTATGTAACTTGTGTACTTCCAAAGTCATCACTATAAACATGAGTGATATTTTAGGTCTTCAAACTAGAACATCAACAAATAGTTATACCAACTAGAGGTGGCAAGATAGGTGATCAGGTGCCTATATTTCAAACTTGCTTCAAATTCAGGCTTTACTGATCAAATAAAATATGTGATCATTGGCAGGTCATGTTGCCTTACTGTGCCTTATTTGACAAATGTGGGCATTCCTAGAAGTGAGTAAGTATGTGCTATTACAAAAGGGCCATACTCACAGTGAATTAGACTATAGTGTTCCTCATTACATAATGACAATATTTAACATTTATTATAATTATTAATATTATTATAATTGTTTTTTTATAACACGCTTAATACCAAAGAGCGTTCTAAGCGCGGACTAGGGATTCAAACCTGTGTTTCTCCGCATCGACTTGCTTCCATGATGAGCACGTTGCCACTGAACTATACTACCTGTGCATCAAGGCGAAAGGTAAGCAGAGTCCTCTGGGCTTTCCAAGGACTTTTCTTGGTCCATTTTGTTTAATTGAAACCCTGTGTTCTGTGCGCATAGTGTGCTTCCCCGGAAATCTGCTTCCTGAATCCATTACCCTCTACACACAATACATAAAAAAAGACTGGAACAAAGGATGGGGAGCAACACAAGTCACCAGCCAGAACGGACCAAAGAAATCAACCCTGCCATCAATCTAATCAGAACTTCTCCCTTCCAACAGCCACACCAAGGAGAGAACCACCAGCAACCAAAACCCAACTGACAATACACCAAACTGAAGAGACAATAGAACAAACAATAACTCAAAAGGAAACTCAAACATATTACACTGCATCCTACTCAACGTGATATCCATGGCAAAACACCCAACAGAAATCCATGACCTTCTAAGCGAAGGAAGCACAGACTTGCTCTTTCTTACAGAAACCTGGTTTTCTGACAATTACAAAGCCATTGGAACAAAGCCATACCGGACAACAGAGAAAACCTAAGAGGAGGCTGAACTGAAATCATACACAATCATCCACAAAGAACACATCTGAGAAACTCAACTCAACCGAACCGACATAGAATCCCTGCTCATCAAGATCGAACTCAATGAACAAACCAACATAGCATTCCTCCTGATCTACAGACCACCAATTTACAATCCTAACTTCACCAAAAAACTAGCCGACTCCACCGCCATCAACCTACCACGACAAGCTAGTCATACTGGGAGACTTCAACATTTGGTTTAAAAATGAAAACAAAACCACATCAAACTCACTCTGCACACTCCTGGAAACATTTCATTTCAAGCAAATAGTAAATTGTTCCACCCACAATGCCAGACATACCCTGGACGCAAACTTCTGTAGATAAGGACTATGCACATCTACACCACCTACACCGATGGTATGGAGCGAGCATAACTTGATACTATTCTACATCACACTCTAAATCTGCCTACTGGCCAGAAAGAAAATACTCCATGCCAGCAAGAAAATAATCTTGAAGAACTTAGACTTGGAGGCCATAACAAACTAACTAGACTTGACCATACCAAGAAGCACAGAACCAACTGAAACAAACCTAGACACAGTGGAAAACAAACACACTCAACACCTGGATCACTTAAGCCCTAGACAACCTGGCCCCAGTAAAATCTTTCAAATCCACAACCAAAAAAGTGGCCACAAAATGGTACACAGAAGAACTGAAAGAACTAAAAAAACAACAACCACAAAATGGAAAAAACATGGAGAGAACAATACAACCAACAGGACAAAATAAAATACCAAAGATAGCTCTAAATTAACAGTTCTCAAAGCAAAACATATATATCACACCACAAGAATTGATTCAGCAAACAATCCACAGAAACAACTCTTCAGAATCATCAAATAGATTAAAAAGACTCATCCTGAAAGACATCTGTCATCCCAACACAAATACTTTGTGACAGCATCACCAACCACCCGAGATCAAAAATATTTACAATCCAGCAGGCCATCAATACAACCCGGGATAGTAAAACTGCAACCACCTTACCACAGATAAGGGGCGAAACACAGACAACAGCAAAACGCACCTGCTAGAACCAGCCACAGAAGAAACCTTCACCACACTGATCAAGGACATCCCGAAGGGATCCCTGCCCCCTGTCATCTTCAAATAAATCCTCAACCACAGAACCCCAGTGACACTCTTCCGGGACCAAATGAACCTATCACTCAAAGAATCATACAGACCGCCTTCAAATCAGCATACATCAAACCACTGATAAAAAATGAATCAGAAAGTGGAGAAGACCCGAGCATCTACAGACTGATATCCAACCTTCGCTACCCAGCAAAGATCCTGGAGAACCATGTGTACAAGATTCTACTTATATACGTTGAAAACAAGCGGAATACTCAACTGGTCACAAGTTGGCTTCAGACCAATGAGAGGATCAGAATCAGCACTCCTATCGATATGGGATGAAATGAAAATAAACACAGACAACGATGCCCAGTCAGCCCTCATGCCATTGGACACATATACGACTTTTGACAGAAACAGCTAAGCAGCACTAATAAAAAGACTGTTGGAATGTGGCATACACAAATCTGCACTAAAGTGGCATGTCTCATTCCTCACAAACTGAACTGAAACAACCTACTTATCACCGTAATCAAACACCAACAATAACTCCTATGGAGGTCCACAGGGATTCAGCCTCTCACCACTGCTTTTCAGCATCTAAATGTGCCCACTGATGAAAATCATTCAAACCCATGGACTAACCACCTACAACTATGCAGACGACACTCAACTGATTGTGAAGACAAACACAATCCAGGAACAAAATAATTGCCTCGACAACTGCCTCACAAACATTAACAAATGGATGACAACGAACAACCTCAAACTGAACCTGGCGAAAACAGAAATAATGCACTTACCTACAAAAATTAAATGCAGCCAACAACTGGATTGGCCGACCAACATGGCAACACAACCGAAGACTTCCAAAGTAGTAAATTACCTAGGAATATTCATGGACAACGGACTATGGCTGGAAACGCAAATCAACCAATCATCAGAAAAAGCTTCCTCCAACCTAGGACTACTCAGAGGACTACTGCCATACCTCTCCTTCCCACACAGAACCCTCAGAACTCATTACTGGGCTCAAGAGGGTGAGTCACATGCAGGATTAAACATATGCCAGTGCCACTGATCAAGGACATCCCGAAGGGATCCCTGCCCCCTGTCATCTTCAAATAAATCCTCAACCACAGAACCCCAGTGACACTCTTCCGGGACCAAATGAACCTATCACTCAAAGAATCATACCAACCGCCTTCAAATCAGCATACATCAAACCAATAATAAAAAAGGAATCAGAAAGTGGAGAAGACCCGAGCACCTACAGACTGATATCCAACCTTCGCTACCCAGCAAAGATCCTGGAGAACCATGTGTACAAGATTCTACTTATATACGTTGAAAACAAGCGGAATACTCAACTGGTCACAAGTTGGCTTCAGACCAATGAGAGGATCATAATCAGCACTCCTATCGATATGGGATGAAATGAAAATAAACACAGACAACGATGCCCAGTCAGCCCTCATGCCATTGGACACATATACGACTTTTGACAGAAACAGCTAAGCAGCACTAATAAAAAGACTGTTGGAATGTGGCATACACAAATCTGCACTAAAGTGGCTTGTCTCATTCCTCACAAACTGAACTGAAACAACCTACTTATCACCGTAATCAAACACCAACAATAACTCCTATGGAGGTCCACAGGGATTCAGCCTCTCGCCACTGCTTTTCAACATCTAAATGTGCCCACTGATGAATATCATTCAAACCCATGGACTAACCACCTACAACTATGCAGACGACACTCAACTGATTGTGAAGACAAACACAATCCAGGAACAAAATAATTGCCTCGACAACTGCCTCACAAACATTAACAAATGGATGACAACGAACAACCTCAAACTGAACCTGGCGAAAACAGAAATAATGCACTTACCTACAAAAATTAAATGCAGCCAACAACTGGATTGGCCGACCAACATGGCAACACAACCGAAGACTTCCAAAGTAGTAAATTACCTAGGAATATTCATGGACAACGGACTATGGCTGGAAACGCAAATCAACACAATCATCAGAAAAAGCTTCCTCCAACCTAGGACTACTCAGAGGACTACTGCCATACCTCTCCTTCCCACACAGAACCCTCAGAACTCATTACTGGGCTCAAGAGGGTGAGTCACATGCAGGATTAAACCTATGCCAGTGCACAGAGCACATGCTTGAAATTGCACTTTGCTTCAGGATGATATTTCAATGAACTAAGTTGCACTGTATATAATAGTAACATGATCTAGCCTACTAATTATCCCAACCCCAGTTAACATGTGACTGAATCCCATAATAACATTGAGTGTAAATTAGTCAATGGTGAAATAAGCTGAATGCTAACTGATGAAAATGCATGATGCTCTGGCTAGAAAAATGGACTTTAGACATACAGGCTGGATTTGCGCTGGGTGGTAAACTAATAAATAATGTGAAGATTCATTCTACTGAAAACATGGCATTGTATTAGAGCACGAAGGGCAAGAGAGATGTATCTGTTTGCTCTTCAGCAATGAAATCACATGCCATTTCAGTGGGATGATCTGGTGAAGTGGAGGTGTCTTTCTAGATTGACTAAGGGGTTTGATAAAAAGGGTTTTGAGAGAGAGTAGGGTTCATTCCTCTTGGGGAGTAGGCAGACGAAGGAGCAGAGGGCTGGCTTCGCAGATGGAGTTCAGTGCTGGCAAGCTGATTGATGCTGATGCTTTCCGTATCTGGGTTAGCCCTGTGCAAGGCAGGCAGAAAGACTGGGGAAGATTTCCCTGCCAAACTCAGTCAGGAATACCGCCAACAAATCTAGGTAAATATGAGGTTAACTGAGAGGCTTGTGATGTGAATGATACCAGGAAGCCTAGGTTAAGTAGTTCACTTAATTGTAGGTGCTCTATTAGATATTCTATTTTTAATGTGCATGCAATACTGTGCTTATATTTCTCAAAAGTCGTACTCTGATTATTTTAAAGTGTATTTTTCTAGCCAAGTCTCACAAGGCCAAGGACAATTAGCAGGGCTTTGCACAGATAAAGCACTGAAAGCTATTGCAAGAAGAAATATACCTCAACTGTGAAGTACAATGTGGGCATAAGTGTCACTCAGTGTAATTTGCATATTTCTATTTTACAATAAAAAAACAGATTCAAAAAGTAACTTAGTCTCATTACATTTATTGCACATTCAGTCCCTTTCATTTGACAAGTTTAGGGAGACAAATGTGCAGTAAGAAATATCTCAAAGTAAAGTAGCCACCATGAGCTGTTTATCTAGAGAGATTGAAAGAATGTGTAGTATTTCAATTGCATGCTTTACATTTGTTTAAACTCAGCCAAAAGGGCGTAGTGTGGTATTGTACAGAAGGTACCATAGAAGGGCATAAGCCACCTATCCACAGTGTATAAAGTCCAATAGTTTGTTTTTTGTTAGTGAACCTGGTAAAAATAATTATTAGGCAGTATTCTAAAATCAGTCTCACCACTATAAAAATACCCCAACAGGTTACCACAATAAATTGCCAAGGATTATACAATACCATCAAATATCACCATAATAACAGTATTCAGGGAGGCATTGGTTGTGTGTGTTAAAGAGGAGATGGGGAAGGGGCTGTACACCCACTTGTTCGGCGCTTGCAGAGGAAGGTGGCATCGCCATTGCTACTCCCAAGTCAGGTCAAGATGTTCAGGTGAGGCTGAGTGTATTGTGCGTAAGGGATTGGAGGTCGATGGGGGTGGAATGAGAACAGAGGAGTGGATGGAAGGGAAAGAGAGAATAGATGGGAAGGGAAGATGGGTAGATTGATGGGCCTAGGCTACTTTTCTTGCTTCAATGTATCCCCATTTTGCTCTGGGTTCTTACTGATTTTTTCCTAGCCCCAATAATGCATAACTATTGACTTAAAGGAACAAAACTTTACTTCCTATAGCATGATTCATTGTGATTCACCTCTCAGGCCCTTGTTCATGGATCTGGGTGTACACTTTTAATTTTTCAACATAGATCAAAGGCAGTTTTCCCTATGGGGAAGGGGTGAGCAGATGCAAGGTGAAGAGAGAGGTGGATGAACGATGATAGATATGGGGGCTGAAGAAAGGTGAAGAGACTAGTTGATGGAAGGTGAGAGGGGTGGGGGCTGAGGGAAAGTGAAGGGAGAGAGTATGGAAAGAAAGGGGGAGATGATTTTGGAAGGGGAAGGGAAGAGTGTGCAATTTTGGAAGCGCTGATAGGATGAAGACGTGAATGGATATGCCAGGAATATTTTAGGGATTGGATGACAGAAAAAGAGTTCCAACACCTCCTCTCTGATGAACCAAAGACACCTGCAATATATATTCTGCCCAAAATACACAAGGGCGGTCATTACGACCCAGGCGTTAAGGGTTCACGCCGTCGTTAACCCTTAACGCCTGATTCCAATTTTAACGGCTGCTTTTAGCAGGCGTTAAAATCCATGGCGCTAAACCGCCTTGGTGCTAATTACGGCACAGTAATTTACGGTGCCGTAATTAGCGCCTTCCCCACTCCCATTATGCCCTATGGGGCAAAAATGGGAATGAGGACGGGTAAATGGGAAATGGGGATTTACCGCCCCACTCACCTTGGAATGGGGCGGTAAATCCGCCATCCACCATGGTGTAAACATAGTTTACACCATGGTGGTAAAGTTGGTGTACTTACCGCCTGGGTCGTAATGACCTCCAAGGACTCTGTTAATCCACCAGGAAGATCCATAGTCTCAGGTATAGGCTCTATTTTTGAGCCTTTGTCCAAGTTGGTGGATTTTTTCCTATATCCATTTGTACAATTGGTATTCATTCATATGTCAAAGACACCACACACATCATCAATTTAATAAAAGGTATGCCATTTCAACGAAATCAGCAACTTCTAGTAACTTTGGATGTGCGGAGCTTGTACACCAATATTCCACAAACAGAGGCTATAGAAATAATAGAATTCACCCTTAACCAGAGAGAGGAACCCCAGCGAACACTGACTTAATTTATGGTGGATCTCACTGAGATCACCTTTGACACAAAAATTCTTTATCTTTAAAACCAATCTATTCCATCAGAACAAGGGGACCAGTAGGGGAGCCACATTTCCCCCCGAGTATAGCTAACTTATATACGGACTCCTATGAAGGAAGCTTTGTGCACAGTCCCCAGAACCAATTCAGACAATAGATCCTCTTATGGAAGTGATTCATTGATGACATGTTTTTTGATCTGGGAAGGTTCAACACAAGAACTGCCACAATTTGTGGATTGGCTGAGTGATTGTACCGCTCATATGCGCTTTACAGTACAACATGACAATAATACAATTTAATTCCTGGATTTGATCATTTGGAATGACAATAACACACTCAAGACATAAACATTCACTAAACTAACTTATACAAACACATTTATACATTGGGACTGTTTCCATCCCAGGACCTTACGTCAATAATTATCAAAACGACAGTTCCTAAGACATAGACACAACTGCACCACTCAAACAGACAACATACTGCAAGGTGAAACATTGCAACAGAAGCTTTAAGAAAGATGTGAAACCGAAGAGAGTTATGAGAGATGCACGTAAAAGAGCCAACAATACCCATTGAGAGATCCTACTTCAAGATTGAGATAGACAGATCAAAATGGACAAGATTACTTGCATTTCTACATACTGCCTACATAGTAACCTGGTCTGACATGCCATTAGAATAAACAGGCACATCATTCAGCAGAATTCCCAGATTCATAAATGCCCACTCTATGAAAAGATTAATAAATGGTGCCCATCGTGGAGTGAAAGCACCTGTTCTGATACTGAGCAATCTGATTATTTACCACCTACTCTGGATACTGACCCTTCGTTCATTGACCACTCTTTGCCCGGAGCATCCAGATTTAACTTTCGACTGTGGAAATAGCTGGGCAATGACATTTTGCAGGTAGGAAAGTGTGGTCAAATACTGCACCCAAAGGAAACCAACTGTACTCCCTCCATTACCCCCAAAGATGCCTAGAGGTAGAGGGGGGGCAGGGAAAGGAAGACTACAAGCAAGATTGGCTATGTGGTCAGGTGCCACCCACAGATGAACCTATAGAGCATGTTTCAGTGAGGCTTCTTAACAGACACTGAAATACTATGGGCCTCATTACGAGTCTGGCGGTAACCATGCCGGTAAAACTGGCAGGCTGCCGCTGGACCCGTAGTGAATTACCGGCGCCGGACTTGCCGGAATTACCAAGGCATTACAGCCCTGTTGGTCTGGTAAATCCAGTGCCAGCAATTCTGTAAATACCCATTCCCGTGGAGTCCGATAGGACTCCACGGGAATGGGGACAGTGGAAACACTGGCACCATGTTGTAATGGTACCAGTGTTTCCTTGCATCTCTGCGGGTGGGTGCCGTTCCACCCACCAGGTCAGACCTGGTGGGGGTTGGCACCCACCCACAGGACTAGTAGTTTGCCGATCTGGAAAACGGTGCCAGTACGGTTGTACCGGCACTGTTAATTCCGGACCGGCAAACCTGTAATGAGGGCCTATGCCTCTGTTTGGGGCACGTAGAAGCAAACACATGGAATGTATTGCTACTGGAGAAACACAATGGAAAGGGCTATGGTCCACTAGGGACAAATGTGTAATTATAATTATTGTAGGATGTAGTGTTCTCATATTGATACATGTGTTATGGTTTATAGAAAGTTCTCATCCCCTTAGCTCACTGTTGCCTAAGGTCAGCTGCACTACCTTGTCTCCTTTGCACATGTACTCACATACCCTTCGTCCTCTTGATCTTGAGCACAGAGAGGGGTTTCTCAACAACACCCTCATACGAATTATGAATGACACCCATGCGATAATAAACAGGTCAAATTGCAGGGTATGTTCTCACCTCCCACAACACGGTTAGAAAGGTTTAGGTTGGTACATAAATCCATTCCCATTATCAACTGCTTGCTATGCTTCTTTTAGGGCTCTGTTCTTTGGTAAATGAAATGATAGTACCTCTGGTAACTTTGATAGAACAAACATCAATGAATTTGATCAACATGTATTGCTGCTGTTAGGATGCTCGGTCTTTGCTAATAAAAGCACTTCCAATGTCGTCTCTACCAAACATACAGATAAGAGGTCTAGGTCCTACCAATCAATGGTATAATTCAGAATGTCACCAGTATGAAATAGGGAAGCAACTCCCCTATCTTACACCATCAATCATAATCCTGATGCAGTACCATTTTGTTTGAGTAAAGAATGTTCTCAGTATATGGGAATATATGACAAATGTATGCACACTGTGGTTTTAGTGAACGAGACAAGACCCTTATACCTTGGGGGATCCATTTACTTTGTCTGTGGGAAACAAGCATATCCATGGTTACCCAAAGATTGGAAGGGAACATGTTACTTGGGGATACTGGTGCCAGGGGTTTACTTAACTACAACTGCAGGTATATTGAAACATTGCCCTAGGAGGGGGATCAATGATGACACCCCTCTCCAAATATTAGGGGATGTGGCAAAATCCATGATTCCATTCTGGGGTCAAGTGATAAATTCTCGAGATATCAGAAGGTTGGCCCGAATATTGCAGAAAACAATTAATGAGACTCTTTATATACTGTTTAATATGACACTAGAACAAAGTGCTGTTAGACTGGTTGCTCCTCAGAATAGAATGGTGTTAGAAGTCAGTCATGTTAGCTGAAAGAGGAAGAGTTTGCAAAATGGTCAGGTCAGCGTGTTGAGTGGATATATCCGACTCCTCCCATACTGTGTTCCAGGCTATCAAAATATTACATACACTAGGTTCTGAAATACATGTTGATGAAGGTCATTGGGACATTGGAACGTGGGCTTGGAACCAATTCAAATCCTGGGTTGGAAGATATTATCTGTACTTGCAATATTCCTTGAAGTGATCTTGTTTTGTTGTTGTTGTATACAATGTTTACCAGTTTTAGGTTCTATACTAGGTAACTGCTGCTCCAGACCTCTAGAGAAACTGAAACCTAGACCTTGTCCTCCTGTTAATGTGACTAATGCATTCATCATACAGGATTTAGAGATCAGACAATGTACGGATATTGATATAAATGATTATGATTATGAGTGACTTGGAATGTGTTAGCTCAGGCTAAAAGTAGGGTTTGTGAAAGGGCTTCCATTCTGTGTTAGCCTAAACTGACTCATTTGAAACTCACTTTTAGATTTCATTTTGTTTTTTTGCCCATTCTGCTGGGTTTTCATTTCCATGTAGAAAATGCTCTCAGCCTGAAGGGCTGGAAAACGTGTCTTTGCGTGGAATGCTTAGCAAACGTTTTTGCCAGCTTTGAGCCTTGAACATGCCGGCATGGACAAAGATAAAGGACATTTTACTTCTTCCTGGCATCTGCTTTCCAGAAGCTAATTGCGCAACCTATGTTTAGAAAACATAATGGGTCATGCACATTCTAAAATAAAGAATAAAGCAAACTACCGAGCCGAAATGCAGAACAACCTTTTCGGTCAAAGATAAACACAGATAAACTATGTGAAGAATGTCTCCTTGTCTCCTTGCACTGGGAATAGGGTGTACCACGCTGCTCTGAATTCATTAAATTGTACAGACATGACGTGGAGTGAAGAAAATGTATACGTTACGCAGGTTGTAAACCATCTGTAATGCAACAACCAAAGGAGTCCTGAAGTATATTTAAGGCTGACCGGGCGCCATGTAAATTGCTCAATTTCTCTATGACTGTCTACATACATAGTTGAACCTGAGACCGATTGAAGCAAAATAAACTCTTGTTATGTTTGAGTCATGACTGGTGTTCTTTATTTATTTGCAGTAACTCCGATTAAGAATAACAGCTCTTTGCTTTCAAGAAAGGCAAGAGTTTGTGCCAGAGATTTGCCAAAGCTTATATAGAACCACGGCAACTCACCATTAGTGAACACTGGGGTCTACCACAAATATGGGGACATTACACTTGTGGTCATTGTATATCTTGTGACTCCACGACCTATACTAAATTCTTCACATATGGCAGAATCAGATGGGAACTCAGATTTCACTCGAACTGCAACACTGAGAATGTGGTTTATGTTCTGTTCTGTCCATGCAAGTTGATATACATTGGGTGCACAACACGGAAAATCTCCATCAGACTAACTGAGCACTGCTCCCGCATCAGATCTGGCATAGCATCTAGCAAAATTATATAACATTTTAATCAGAACATCCACACAGTGGACAAGGTGCTCTGGACCATTATTCAACGGATTCCAGCATCCCACAGGAGGGGTGACATTGTGACCCAATGCAGGAAAAGGGAAACAGTGTATCTCTCTTACCAACTCAGTCAGGCAGGGACTCAACAGCCAAGATGAAATGCCCAGGTTATGATTTCACATCACTGCAGGAGTATGGTTTTGTCTTTATGCCTTGTCAGCACACTTTAATTTCTCTCGATTGACATTTGGTAAACTTTAGGGGAGGTACAATTGCCACCAATTGTTTTGCATAACTCAACATATGTAGGGGCCCGCATAACTACGCCAACATGACTAATACAATTATGCATTAGGTAATGGCAATGTAAACCTATGCATCCACAGTGCATTGTATAAAGATGTGGGTGCGTTTTAAGCAAAACTCTGCCAAACGTGGCTGCCATAACTATGTATTAGGCAGCAGCAATATTACCCCACACGTCAAATATATATACATATAGATGTGGGTTCCCTTTAAATGTTAATGCAATTATCCCTGTTGATAATAAACAAGCTGCCGTCATTACCCAATGACATGGTCGATGAAATCACCAACATGACATCACACGCAGTATCATTAATAAGTAAAGCTTTAATATGGCAACTCAGGCACCTTCTTTGAAGCACTCGGTACTGTCAAGCACGACACACTAGGACACGGTAAGTGGCTACCATGCGTATCACATTTATCCTTTAGATGTTTATCTTTGTACATCATAAGAGGGTATCAGGTAATATTTTTGCTGGCAAAAATATCACCGTACATATGGTCGTCGGGAACGGTCATATGCAATATTTTTGGTGGTGAAAATATTAGGTGCACGGGTTGCAGGGGTGTCCCCTGCACATAAAAAAATGATGCGGGGGTTGCGGGGGTGTCCCCCGCAGGGTCCATGTGTTATTTTCAATGCAAAAATATGGCGATATTTGTGCATCGCTATATTTTTGCGGCGAAAATATCACATGGAACCCATAAGAGTCTCATTCCCTTTATCCTCCCGTTGTTGGCATAGGCTGACCCAGGACGCACCACATCGATTGTGTTTTGAAACCCTGGCAACGCTATGTTTCTGGTCTTCATTTGAATTCAGAGAGAGCTGTGAAAAAATGTTTCCATGCAAGGGTTAACTGCCAATCATTCTCATGGTAGATGTGCTGTGACAATAATATTTTGGTATTTATAGTGCATGCTCACATGGCCCATGATGAATATTACCCTATACTAATAAATTGAAGCAATTGACCCACTAAACTGCTCATCTTCAGCCGACTTGGTTGCTAAACTGGTCTGATTACCATCACAGAGCCCTCTGGTGATCCCTGATAGGCTTGTGAGCCTTTTGTTGCATTTCATAGAGCGCCGCAAGCATCACTTCACATTGGCCCCACTTGACCTACCTGGATTCTCTTTTGTTGGGTATGCCTTCCACCACCATCTTCATTCCTGGGGGCATGCCGTCACCACCATCTTGCCTCCGGCTCCTATGCGGGTCATTGAGACCGGCACCTCTAACATGATGACATGTTTTTTGCTCAGCATCAGAGTGCTGTGTCCATAGCCCTGCCCGCCTTCTGATTGGCCACCCATTCATTCTTCTCTGCCATAGAAAGCTGGCAGGCGATGCCAGCCCGACCCAAAGGCCCACTCAAAGGCCGCTTTCAGGTCATGTCTGGGCCTGGCTGGACTGGCTGCCCACAACTTCTTCATTCTTAATCTCAGCACATCCTGTTGATAGCACCTGGATGTTGGGGATGTTGATAAGCCCTCACGCCTTGGCCCTCCAGAACTCGAGGATACGGGCAGTCTGAAGTGTGAGAAGGCAGCTCTCCTAATGTTGTCTCTCCTTGACTTTACATCTGCAGCCATTTCTGCCTCATGTGTTCTAGTGTGCCTGCTTGAAAATCGATTTTGGGCATTTTTACATCTGCCACCTTTTCTGCCTCATGTGTTCTAGTGTGCCGGCTTAAAAATCAGTTTTGGGCATCTTTACGCCTTTTCTGCCTCATGTGTGTGTGTGTGAGTGCCTTGCTTAAAAAAAAAATCGCATTTGGGCATTTTTACATCTGCGGCCACTTTTTCGTTTGCATGTGCATTGTGCTCTCACCTTCCCCGCTTTTTCACCCCCTTCCGCTCCTTCTATGTACACCCTCCTCCTTTCTCCCCCTTCTTCAGGTCTAGCTCTTGCATTATTGTAACGAACGCCAGGCACGTGCAGTATGTTTTGTCATATGTTATAACAGTTTGTTGTCCTCCTGTCTTATGTTGTACCACTAAAGGCATAGCACTAGCCCATTCTGAATATCCCAATGCCTGTTAATCGTTGCTTAGCTTTTCACCCTCCCAGCGTTGGAGAGCTTTGAAACGCTTGTTAAGTGTATAGGAGCTATATAATTAAATAAATAAATCTGAGAAGGAATAAACAGTTTCATCTAACCATTTTGTATTCCCTGAGTACCTGTACCTACCAATATTTGGCAGTCTAACTTTGAGACAACTGAGATAACTATTATTAAATCATTGAGTCACACTTTGCAACTGAATGGTCAAAGGCAGAATACAGAATGTTGTTATACCTGCATTGATGGCTCCGCACATGAAATAACCTTGTTGGCTACACAGTTGTAGCACGATAATAAGTGCTCACGGAACCCCACTTGTGATTTGCACTTGTTTTCTGTTTCTTTTCTTAGATCGTTGTGCACACACACTACCACCCTGCAGAAGATGCAGAGGTACACTAGCAACCAGGTATACGTTTGAGTGATAAGAGCAATTATCACAGCTAATTCCTATAAAAAGTATATATTCTGTATATATTCTGTTCAGGACAATAAGCATCACCTCCTAGCGCTGAAACAATTGACAGTGTTTATGATTAATTATTGGTGTTATGTTTAATTATTGTGTGTTAATATTGTTTTGAGGATACACCAGAGCAAACACTGTAGGTGTTCACCACTGTTTTTATTAGTTGAGGATACATGAAACAATCACTGTATGTCACCATAAGACTTGATGAAATCGAAACAGAATAGTACATGTTGTACATATGATGTGAATAATGATTTCCATGCGATGGTGAGCCAACTTTAAATGTGTGTGCATCCATTTTCCAGTGAACTGGAGCGTTTTATGTTTCTCCATTTAACTTTGCTAATTCAATTCCTTTGATCAATAGGCTTTCAAATATATTTTAATATGTGACACAACTGCCATACTTAGTGGCACTCCTATTTATTTTTGGCATATACCACATGAACAACTTGAGTGATGGGGGGAAAATCACTTTGTCAGTAAGTCAGACCCCTAAAAAGACAACTTTCTTATCAAGACCACACATACTAAGTGTAGATGAATACCAGTTCTGGACTTTATATTCTTTAATTCACACTTACACTCTTATATTCAAAAGGAGAATAATATTTCATAAAATTATTATCACAATTGAAATTACATTCATAGGGGAAAGGATGTACCAAACAGTGAATTGCTGTGCCTAAATAATATGTTCCAATGTGGACAGAAATACTAGCAGAAAACAAAAATGTAAAGTATATAAATTGCAGTGTTGGTACAAATAACTATATCATCAATCTATTAATTATAACAATGAAATTACATTCCAGGTGCATGCATGTTTCAATCCCTCTTAAAAAAATAATATGGACATTCATTGTGACGTTAGAACCCTCCTGAATGTACCCGTGCTTGGTTAACACTGATGACTATCCACAATATTCCACATTCATAAGTATTCATGTCTGATAATCTCTTAGTTCCAAGAATGTGAAAACAACAATCTATGTTAGTCACGTCTTTATGGCTTGAGAAAAAAAACAAATAATGCCTTTGGCCCAATTTGAGCCTGGGTAGGACATGCTTGTCCCCGAAGGTAAATATAAAAATAAAGACACGGACACCAGAGTTTACATGTATATTAGGATTGTATTTACTTGAAAGACTTACATGGACTGATCCAACCAGCCTAACATGGGGCTGGATGGAATGTTTAAGTTAAAAAGAAGAAAAAAACAGAGCTCTCCTGTAAAAGTATGGGCTTGGAGAATGGATAAAGGGAGAATGGATTCCGAAGAAGGAAAAAAAACGTTAGTGAGGACAATCATTGAGAGTAGAGAAGAAACGGCAGCAGGAGAGCTGATCCACTCTTTGGGGGCCGGCACAGTGTTCTTGACTGGGGGCGAGCTGGTTTAACCGTAGATGGCTCCTACTCTGCCCAGGCTATGACTTGGTTAAAGTCTTTTCTGACCTGTCGTAAATCTCGAATAATGTAGGGCCATGCACATTCTTCTTACAAACAACTAGAATGCAAATTTGCACATCGAGCATATCTGTAATAAAGATGAATACTTTCTCAGGCTGCTCAGGAGAGTTTAACTGTACCTAACAGAGGCAAATTGCAAGATCCTTGTGCATGCGTTAATAATGGCAAAGATCGATTACTGCAACGTTTTGATGATTGGAGACAATAAAAATTGCATTAGCCATCTACAAATCTTGCAGAATGATGCGGGGGCTTCCTAGACACCAGCCTATTTCCTTGCATCAGAGAGAATTACATTGGCTTTCGGTAGAAGCACGAATTTGCTTAAAAGCCATGACCATCGTTCATAGATGTCTGTATGGTGGGGTTCCTGACTACCTGAGAGAATGTGTTAAAATTCAGCATCATTATAGACTTACCAGAGCAAGTGAGTCAGTATGCCTCACCATTCATAAAAGTAGATGAGCTACGGGCTTGGGCACATCTTTTGCTGTCTGTGCTGCCATGCTTTGGAATAAGCTACCTAAGGAATTACACTCAGAGATGGATCTCTTGAAATTTAGGAAAGGGCTGAAGACCAGTCTGTTTGATTAGCACTGGTTGGGTTAGGACTGTCTGTCTATTCTGCTTCCCCCAACTTTGATGAGTTCTTTATGGGACCCTGATGCCTGTGGGCTATGGCGCCTTATACATTCAAATCAAATCAAATCATTTCCTCAAGCGGCACCCCAGTGTGGAAAGAAACCTTTTAAAGCACTGGGCCACATGTCTGGGCCGCGCCGTTATTATCCACAGGCTTAGGATGAGTGGCCAGTGCAACCTGTGCATCCCTGGAGCATGGGCCTTCTAGAAAATACCAAAGGGCCACAGCTCATGTTAACATTTGTGGGCGCCCCCACTCCCCCCACAGGGAATGGGGCCCCCAAGAATATGAGAAAGGGCATAGGGCACAGAAGTAAACATGGCGAGCCCCCACCCCACATAGGTGATGCCTGAGCACTGTTTGTGTGCACTGGGCTGTATGGGCAGACTGGATGGAGCCACCATTGTGGTGGACAGGCCATCAAAGAAGAACCACCTAGGGTAGGACAACAGAGACCAGTCCTGCCCCCATTCCCATCATGGGGCAGACCGCCAAAAGAAAGCACCCAAAGTTACTGAAGAGGGGGGTCTTACTGCAGCAGTCACCCCTATGTAATATATTCTGTTTTAATATATTGAATGTTGTATATATAAATGTATGTTTAAATGTATAGTTAGGTGTTTGTTTATAGTTCCAGTTATGTAATTTAATAGTTAGAGGTAATGTTAATAGTACAGTAGGGTGAATGTGCATAGTGTGGGATAATTGCTCAGAAAAGAGGGAAGGGATAGGGAAAAGCACATTTTGAGGTGCACCCTGGCGTGAAGCAATTGAGTGAAGTGAAGGCCTGCCAGAGGCCACCTTTGGGGAGGGACCATCCACTGGGGCCATCTCCTAGCCTCTCTCTTCAATGGGTGGTGCCAGGCAGCGGAAAGCGGTCTATTCTGTCAGTTCCACATTATCGGTCCACCTCCAAACACTCTAACGGAGGGGACTGAAGGAGCAGATCCATCAGATAAAACCCACGCCAGGTGAACAGGGAAGATGAATGTTCTATAAGAAATAGACTTTGTTTTTAGAAATATAGAGGGATCCTTTTGCGATCCCTCAAGCATCCATCTTGGTGTCTGTGTCTCATCAAAGGAGTACGGTAAGTACTCACTATTACAGAGTGATTTTATTTGCAGGTCATTGCCCCTTACTAGCCACATGGCCTGGGGTATGGAGATGGCTGTTTCCATGGGGACCATCCCTGACAAGGGCTGAGGGAGGTTTACACTCCTTATGTACACAATACCAATCACCAATAGAGAATGTAATATTATTTTTAAAAAACGAAACAATGATCCTCTTAACTGCTGTTTCCATAATAGCCATCATCACATCTACTACTCATTATTGAGGCTGTTTATTTGTACTTCTTTGGCAATCATTTGTTAATAATTGTCGATTACTTAAAATGCTTCTATTCGTTTTTTCTTGACTTTTATTATAATGGCATCTTGACTCCACCACAATAATCTTTGACTCTCAAAAATTAAGCATAAGTCAATTATAACACAAGGCTTTGTGATGTTATATTGTCTGTTGACTTACACACAACTAATTAAATATCCCACTTCTTACACTCACATGTACTTCCTCTTAAGCCCAACACAGTTAATATGTGTTGAGTGCTGAAAAAAAGTAGATTCTTCAATGAATCCATTGTTTGAATCTGTAATCATGCATGTCACCATTTGATCACACTTGTTTATCTCAATGCCAAAACATGTTTGCATTTGTGCAGTGCTTTTCCGAGGAGCTTTTGGTTTGCATAGACTACTGTATTTAAATCAGCCTGGCTGGCATGTCAACGTCAGGCAGCATAGACATCTAGTTTGTTGGTGTCAGAATTTACTTCGTCGCAATAAGGGAGTGTGCATTTAATCCATACTTGTGCATCATTTGAATGGCAGTGTTTGGCGGTTTCTGTGGTGATAGGTGGGCACCACTTATATGTTAGTCAATATCAATCAGGATAATGGTGATAATTATGTGGGTATCTTTTGAAATGATTAAGAGGAGCTGGCTGATAAGAGTCCAAATACACCTTGACCAAAACACTGCAACCCAAAAGAAACATGACGGGAACCATCTAGCTAATCAGTCGCTCTCAAACTGTGCCCCATATGGGCTTACCATCAAATAAAAACATATTTATTTTTATTACCACGGACAAAACGTTGGTCTTGAATCTTTTTAAAGGATCTGCATTTTCCAATTCTTGATAAAATATTCAAAATGACTGTTATTGGAGCACAAATCTTTTTTTTAGTTTGATGGTAAGCCCATATTCGAGACAGTTTGAGAGCAACTGATTAGCTAGATGGTTCCCATCTAGTTTGTATTGGGTTGCAGTGTTTGGTGGTGTGTCAGCATTAGTTTAAATGCAAATAGCTTTCTGCCTATATCATTGAGTATTCTGTCAAAGTTTTATTACCCATCATCATCGAAAATGTTTTTTTGTGGAACATAATTTATTCACCCATCACATCTTCTAATTCATGTCCATTACTGTGGTTGGTGATTTTGCGTGAGGTCATACACCTATAGAGAGGAGTTTACATAGACACATTAGAGCATATACTGCTTGTTTTGTTTGAAACTTGGTGAAACAGATCAGCTGCCAAATATCATTGTTGCATTCAAAGTATTTCAGAGGTTTTGTATGTTCACAATTAGTGCAATGCCCACATGGATAGTGCCCATGTATTTGTGCAAGCCCACATGACATAGTCAAAGGATATTGTGGATACCTTTCCTTTTGTGGATACCTTCCCAGCAAGTTTTGTTGAATATTCGTTCTCCTCTTGCATTCAAAAAGAGGTTTTAGTAGCCCCTTTTCATGTGTTTGTAGCGGATCGCAATACATTCTTATTACCTGGCTGATCTCATTATAAACTTGGGAAAATGTGGTCGCACAAATCATTCATTGGCAGTACTTTGACAAGCCTTTTTATTAAGCAGAACATATCTGTTACTGTAATGTGCATGTTGATAAGTTTGATTGATTAGTATTCTGCAGTACCTTCATTATTTCAATCTAACCATCAAGAAACTGAAATGCTTCTCAAAATCTGATATGTATGTACATCTTGTATTAATGCGTAAAAATTGACCCATGGGTAAATTCATCCTTAATCTTGCTGGTTGATTACCGTTAACATGCGAACATGTATTTCTATCAGTCAGTTTGATGTGGCAATAAGCCACGAGACGGCGGGCTAATACCACCCCAGGTAATGCCCCCGAAACCCTGGGGGCATTACAGTGTGTGTTATTGGCCCACCATCGAGGGGCTTATAGCCATTAGTACCCCGGCCCGTTAGACCGGGGTACTAATAGCATTTTTCTCTGTTCCGAAACGCTGCTGTGTTTCGGAATAGAAAGAAAAAAGTGAAATAAATTGGCCGGCGGGAAAGGGAAAACGTAACCCGTTTTCCCTTTCCATGGCGGCCATCGGGAGCGGATGCGCTGGGAACAGAAAAAAACTTAACCTGAATCCCCGGTGGGGGACCAAGGCAGCCTCCAGCCTTGGGGAGGCTTGGAGCAGGGATTGCCCCGTTTCGAGCCTCTTCATTGTCTAAGGCTGCCATGTCCCCCAACCAGGAACAAACGCAGGCACGTAGGTGCGTTCACGGGATTACACTGTGGTATGGCTCGGAAACGAGCCAATCACGTTACATGTGTCCCGTGGACAAACCCATGTATTAACTTTAAATTAGTGTCCTGACTTTCCAACCATAATTTAAACTTAAGCAACTCTTCAAGTATTACCTGACCAGATTAGAAATATATATGTTGTAATGTCCTTCTTAGATGGTGATGTCACTGACAGTGGAACGTGTGATGTCAGTGTGGAGTGCTGGGGTTGTTGTTATCTGAAGCCTGGGGTTACAGGGTGACAGTTGGAGTATGGAAGCTGGCTCTATGGGATGTGCTGGTGTTTGACTGACTATCCTATTGGCTATGGTTCCTGTAACATACTAGACACCGAATAAACCTTACGGTAAACTTACCTGCAGGCTCAGGTTGGTCTTTACTGCGGAACTACATCATTTCAATATACTTGATGTAGCAGGAACGTTTATTGATTTTTTTCTCTTAATCTGTGTTTTAAATGGTATACTAGTTGTGTATCATAAGTGAAATATATAAAGACATTAGGGGGGAATTTAGAGCCCATGCTAATATCGTTGATCTGCCAGTAGAGCTGATTTTTATAAAGCCATTTATTTTTAATACAATCATGGCAAGCTAAATTAATAATTCAGTAGGTGCCTGTTGGGGGTATGTTTTTGTTTTGTTTTAAGCAAGTTATCAGGACATCCAGCAAGTTTTAATGTGAGTTGAACTGAACAGATTTTGAAAACCAGTATCTTGAAGATTACATTAAAAGAAAAGTAATTTATCAAACCAATTGACATGCACGTTATTGTTACAGAGAACATATAAACAGGCTGGTCAAAGTACTGAGAAAAGCATGGTTTAGGTTTCCACATTTCCTAAGTTAGAAATAAGGTCAGCCAGGTGATAAAGTATTGACACCTAGTAGAAGTTTGTGGAAAGAAACTACCAAGACCTCCGTTTGCACTAAAAATGACGGATGAATATTCAAAAAAAGTTGGTGAAAATGTATCCTAAATTTGGGAATATACAATGTACTTGGATTGCATCATCACAGATTCCACAAATACATGTCCACTATCTCTGTGGGCATTGAATTAATGATAAATATACACAATGTCTAAATCTTTTGAAATCAACAATCTGACTTGGAAGCAGAGTGTTTTCAACAACTGTCAAGCCGTACATGTGTCAAATGCCATCATTTGCCCACGTAAAGGTTTATATGTAGGTATGACTTCACAAAATCAACAAACTTGAAGGTGAACACCGCTCTAACTTCAAAAGAGGAGATATAACCAAACCACTAGTACAACACTATATTACACAGGATACAATTCAGAAGTTGTGCAATGGTTTGACATAGAAAAATGTAAGAGGAGGTAAGCGGAGGTAATCAAGAATGTATACTCCTAGAAAAAGGACAATGTTGGATATACCATTTATAAACAACTGAATCTGGGTTGAATGAACAAATATAGTGGTTCCCAGTAGCCACAGTAATAGCATTTTATTATTATAAGATGTGATGGGTTTCTCAAGTCTGTTTGACAGCAAAATTGTTTCAATTGTGAGTGGTAATGAACCCAGGACAGATTATTGAATATTACATATAAAGTCAATTAGCATGTGAAGTTACGCTCATAGGTTACCAAATACGGGCATTCAAATAATTCATGAGTATCAATTAAATCTACTCTTCATTCCCGTTATCATCATGGCCGACACTGGTGACCAAGTATACTCTTAGAAAAGCAAACTAACATTCTACACCTGATGGCATTGGCATTCTAGCCTGTGTAATTAGACGGCAGTATATCAATGTAACTTGAAAGCTCCTTGGAAAATCTGTCGTGTTAGAAGTGCTTTAGGAATGCCAAAATTGTCTGGCATTCAGAGATTAGCAAGTGTCATCTAACGACACGCAGAATTACAGAGCCACACTAATGATTCATTGAAGAACCTATTTTGATTTCAGGGCTATGCAAATAATATTAACTTTGTTGAGATGAAGGGGCAGTGAACATTACAGTAAGAAGTGAGATATTTAATTAGTTGTTAGACATTAATAAAATATAACAATGCATATTGTTGTAATCAAATGTATGCTTCGTTTATAGGAGGTGAAGATCAATTCAATTGTGTGCAGTCAAGGCACCAATATAACATAATTCAAGGACAATAAAGAGAAGCATTTTAAGTAAGTGACACCTCTTAACACGTGTTATATGCAATATGAGTGTGCACACACCACTGCCAAGAAGTGTGCATACTAATAACAGCCTCTGTAATGTGTTGTAAATGAGATTAGGGCTATTATGGAAACAACCATTAAGTGTTTTAACAATTTTTTTTTTAATGTTTGTGTTTCTCATTGGTGGTTGGTGTCTAGCACACAACGTGTTGAGGGAAGATCACAAGGTGATAAAAGAATTCGTTTTAGTTGATAAGTAATAACGTGGATAACAGGGAGTTTGGTTTTCATGTTTTTGGAACCAAAGTATTGTCAGACTTGAACACTTATGATTGAGGCATATTGTAGCTAGTCAGTGTTGTCAACAAAGTCTGTTCATGAGGGATATCGCACCCTGATGAACACCCCTATCGCTTGTTTTAAGGGGGTTTGGAACATGCATGTTGACAGACATGGATGTTGCATCATTCTGATTTTTGTTTCCTTTCAATTATTTGATTGTGCTGTAATTTCTGAATTTCTGTGCACAATGGAACATATTGTTTAGGCACAGAACCTCAATCTTTGCACATCCTTTTCCCTGGAAATGTGATTGCAATTGTGAAATTAATATTGATGAAATAGTCTGTTCTTTGTCAATATAAGTGTATAAGAGTGAAAAAAGAAATGGTGTTACTGTATAGTTGAAACATGTGGTAAATTCATATCCCTATGAGTGTAGACATGGCAAGACCTTTTCTAAATAGATAAATATTTATGGCATACGTAGCATGAAGCATGTGTCCCCAAATTCAACTTTGTGGCGGCTTTTAGCATGTACTGTTGAGGGAAGCCTCTTAATTGTGTTTGGCATCAAGCAGCATGAAAATGGTTTACGGTGTCAGTGCCGAAATCTACTGTTTGGACAGAACACTGTGAAATAAAGACAGATTTTGGAATTTCTCCTGGGGGGTCATGCTCTTCCCACCAGTGTTTTCTTGGACTTGAAAGTGAGCAAATGTCACATCAATTGTTGTCAATTAGATAAATGGAAGTCAAACCATTGCAAGAATCCTTTATACAATCCCATGAATGTCAGTAGAACGAATTTAAAGACGTAGTTTCAAAGAGGGCTGAAGTATCAAGCTGGATATGGGCAAGGCTCTACATTTTGTCTAATGTGTCTGCCATTGCCCATCTTGGGTGACTGCTGTTTCAGTGCTGGAGCATGGACTTAGCTAGACTGACCTCAATATGTATAGGGTGCTGTGGAGAATTTCGAATGCTATCTACTTAAGTGGACTGTGGGGAACACAAAATCTCTACCAATGTGTGGACACGTTGATATACAGCAGATGTTCAGAATTCAAGGAGATAATGGGTACAGTATATACATGATTCAGGAAAGTACTGGCGCATGAGTTTCAGAAGGATACCACACTGTAAAAAAAGAAACAGAAAAACGGAATGTCACTTCTGTTAATTGCTGGCAGCATTCTAGGGATATCACTAAAGCAATAGAACCCGAGGAGGGGGGATAGTTACAAGCCCAAGTGAAGCCAGACCAGTATTGCCCCCTCCCTGAGGGTTCTATTGCTATTAGTACCCCGGCACATCATACCGGGGTACTAATAGCATTTTTTCTCGAGTTGAGAAATGGCAGTGAAAGCATTTTTCAAGAATTTTTTTTTTAAAGAAAATGAAATGGCCACCAGGGTTCGAGGAGAAGGGGCTACAGGTAGTCCCTTCTTCCTTTCCATGGCATCCTAGCCATAGCTAAGTACATAATGCAGCACTGAAACAGCAGTCACCCAAGATGGGCAATGGCAGAGACATTAGACACAATTTAGAGCCTGGCCCCGTCCACCTGGAGCGTTCCAGGTTGCCGCTCTTTTTCCCAATTTAAGGAGCCATCTAGCCTCTTTTCCTTTGCAGAATGAAATAACAAAAAATAGGGGAGTAACCATAAGCAGTGCACTCAACTTCCTAGAATCATGTCTAAATGCAGCAGAGAATACACATGAGGTTCCCCTCGGTACCTCAGAAAGTAGTAATTAATAACAATTGGGGTGTATATTGTTACTGCGCAAGCAGACTTCAAGTTACAGTAGTCAATACTCTAAAATAAGTTACGGATCCACAAAACACAATCAAGAAATATATGATGAAGCCGTATAATATATGAAAGGTGATTTATTCTGTGTGCAGCCAACACGTGTTTCGACCAATCGGTTGTTATCAAGGCTACATACATTAACAACAATTCAAACATCATCAACAGAAAAAGTATATATACAATTGTTGGTGTGTGTTGAATTACAACCATCAAAGCATAAGTGATACAAATATAATGTGCAATTGTGCAAAAAGCATGATTATTCAGGGCAAGTGAACATTGTAAATAACACCAGAAGCGGGTGTACATACCCATAATCAGGCACGGACAATCATGGAGGGCGAGAGAAGAAGTGGGGAGACAAGATGCAGAAATTCCTTAGCACATAGTCATAGTTCAATTAACATAGTAACAGTGAGTTTCTCTCTTTGACAGCATGGTCCATTATCAATAATAAATGTTATTGCTGTGTTTAATCCCGGTAGCGATTGGTGCAAAGAATGTCATTATATTAAACGATTGGTGAGACCCATTGCCAAACACAAGTGTACCTGTCGTGCATGTTACAGATCATTCAAAAAGAAGGCACTATAAAACTCACCAGATAGTTCTGGTGACAAATCCCATATAATAAGATGTGGAGTCAAAAAGAATATATTTTCATATATATAGGAGAACTCAAAGAGACGTTTGGTGGTGCAGAACTAAAGGCTTTGAACTGTTAATCTGGTGGAGCAAGGGCGAAAGACTCTTACTCTTGCTGATCTTTGAGAAAGCTTCTTAGATGAGGTACATTGGTTATAAGGTTGTATTGCAATGCCTCTATCATAAGCCAAATTTAAAGACCATCATGGTTCGGGGCTTAAATGCCTGAAAAAGTATATGTATATCTAAAGTTAGTGCCCAATTGGCACTATATATTCCATGTATAAGCAGAAATGCATAGAAAATTGGTGGTAGAACAGTACAGCCCATTAATTAGTGCAATGATTCTTACTCTCTCTCTCACCTTAGGGTGTATTTCAATGTGGCACGTTGGCCTGTCTGTTTCAAACAATCTTCATTACACTAAAGAGTTCCCAATACCTGAAATAGCAAAATAGCGGGAAGTGAATTAGCCCCAATGTTGTATCCAAGGTGGATCAGTGGGGGTCAATGTTTGATGAGCCATACCTCGCAATCTCAGTCCCAGTGAGGTATTCCAGCAGGATGCCTGCAACAGATTGACCGCGCCCGGTTGGGCGAGTAATATTTACATCTCGCCAGTGCGTCTGATGTCACGCGTAAACGCGTGACTTCACGCGCATGCCCACTGATGGAGAATTACGTCATGCGCATGCGCAAATGCGATCTTTGCCACCGGAAAAAGAAAATCTATGAATAATATTTGTGTGCATGTAAACTGAAGAACCTGATTGAGTACCAAGGAAGAAAAGATTGTGAATTAACTTCAGTGTATGGTATCCTGAAAGGTGAATTGCGTGGTTGATCACTGAGTAATATATTAAAAGGAGAAAGGTATAAGGAGTAGTACAGAGATCATTGTAAGATTCCTAACGAACCCTAGATGTGGCAATCTTCTAGGGATTGTTAGGAATCTTACAATGATACAATTTGCAGATGGGTAGCAGGTGCAAGTGGATCTATGTAACCTGGCCTAAGCACCATCCACCTTCTTAGCCCTGCCATTTCCTTCCTGCTCTTAACTCTTAGATCAAGGGCGTTTTTCACCCGGACAATGGAAGCGAAGGACTGACGAAGAAAAGGGCAATTCCTGTTTTAACTTGTTCGGACCAGGTGGACCCAAATCCCCGACCCCGGCTCAGACAACAGGTAAGCATGCACCAACATTTGTTTACACCCTCTGTCCCCACAGTCCATCCCCAACCCCTCTGGTCCCCATGTGATATTCCCTTGTGCCCCCCACCCTTCTCGCACACAGGTGTTACCTGTTGTGCTTGATTCTTCGACCCTGCTCCCACTCCCCCCCATCCAGCCTACTTCTGCAGGAGTCTATCCTGATACATTCTGGTTTCGCCATCACCGTCTTGTGGCCAATGCTGGATTTGACTTTTATGGACTTCATTTATTCACGGTGCGTCACCCTTTCTCACCTCTCATGCTGGACTTCCTTTGCATCTTGTACTCAGGCTGGCCCTGAATCATGCTGTTGCCATCTTCATCTTGTATACTGACTTGCAACATTATGTGTTATTACTGACTTCTGCAATTATATTCACTCTCCCCTCTTGCTTCTCCACTCTTTTTGACTGCTTACTCTCTGTTCTCTCCTCCTCTCCCTTTCTCCCTTTTCTTATCTCCTTCCCTCCTCCCATTATGTTCTTCTATGCACTTACTCTACGAGAATTCTCCCTGCACCTAGTACGATAGCAACCTTGTCTGTCTCCTCCCCCGACCCATTACATGTCCCCCCCCCCCAGCACTATCTGAAATGTTATCAGGCTTAGCATGATAGTCGCTTGTTTTGTTCCTCCGCTCCATTTTTGCACCCCTCTCCATCACCTTTTGTTTTTCTGCGGCTCTACCAGAAATGTTGTCAGGCCTAGTACGGTTGTCACCTGTCTGTTTTCATTTCCTTCCCACTCTCCGCCTCCCTTCCTTATCTATGCCTCAGCTCTTGCACTATCTGAAATGTAATCCGGCCAAGTACGATAGTTAATTTTTTTTTTTATTTTATTATTTTTTTATTTGTATTATGGTGTTATAGCCATATAAAAAAAGAACAAGAGAATGTATGACGTTTAAAACTTATGACATAAAAGTATCATACAATTCATACCAAAACACAGAGAAAAAAAAAGAGAAAGAAATAGCCCCTAAACAATCTTAACAGAACAAAACATAAGCGATACACAGGGGCAACAATCAAAAATAGGGAAAGAAAAACAGATACATTACAAGCATTCACTGAATCACAAACAAAGACATATTTCCACAATTCATCAAATCTGAATTTAAAGTTTTGTTATCTGGAGTTAGTCCACGCCCCCCAGATCTAAGGTTTTTAAAAGGGCAACAACTTCGAAAGTCAGAAAGGTTTCATTGCCTGAGGATAGTCCATACCAAAAGATGTCCGAGTTCAGCCACCTTATATCATGGACACATTTCTGCAGTCTTGCCACTCTTAATGCCCAAGTGCCTGAGCATTTTAATAGTAAATGATAAAGCGATTGATTTGCTTTTTCATCGCAATTATCACAGATAGCAGTTGGATACTCCTCACTGTTTCTTATAGACAAAATGTCCAGCGTAGGGAGCAGATTTAATCTAAATCTTAGAAAGTTTGATCTAATAGCTGGATCAGATGATTTGCTCAGATATTGGGGCAATCGTGACCTTGGTTTATCTGTTCATGTATGTGATGTTGATATATTTGCCAACCTCATTTTGTCAATTGTCCGAATCCAGTCCATTCGTTGCATACCGACTTTAACTTTCATTGGGTTTTGGATAAGGAGTTCCGTTGAACAATCTGAGTTAGCCAAGATATCCAGGCACTTTAAGCTAAGGTTGTTGAGGAAAGTATTAACATCTCTTTGTATTAACAGTACCACATCCTCAGATAGTGACCATTTGGACGGATCTAGGATTAATCTCAACATAGGTACTCATTTGCACTCCATCATGGCCCTGAGAGAGGTCAGTCCCAGTTCGAACCTTAGGCATACAATGTCTACTCAGTTTGGCAAATTCAACGATCTTTTCCAAAGTTTGGCCACAATTTTATCCCAATCTATATTGAGGGATAGGGGATTAGAATCTAGGCCAAACAGAATGATCGGAACCAATTTAGCTATATAGAACCTCACCAGGGCTTGAATTGAAAATGTACAAAATTTTAAATGGATTCTTTTCTTCTGTGACCCCATATTGAGGACCTTAAGATCTATGGCTGCAAGAAGGCGGCGCATAGTTGGGAAGGCTTCAATGACCACCCCCAAATAGGTAATCTCAGACACTATGTCAAGGTATTGTACAAAAATGGCACCCTCATTTGTGCGCCCCCGCAGTCACTGCGACTTTGGAGGCGCACAAAATGAGGGTGACATTTACTGTGCCCAAGCAGAGCAGGTGTTGCGGGGGTGCCCCCGCTCTACCTGGGTGGAGTAACGGTGGTGGGGGTTTCGGGGGCTTTCCCCCGCTTACCATTTTGGAAAGCGGGGGACACGTAAGAAAAAAAAAGAAAAAAAAAAGCATCCTGCAGCGTCGGCTCTAACCCACGTTAGTGGAAAGAGCTGACGCTGCAGGGATTGCAGGGGCGGACGGCACACTTCTGCGTGTGCCACCCTAAAGGTGAGTGGAGTGGGGAGTTGGGAGGGGTAATGTAGGCCGGGGGAAGCAGACACAGTGATCCATGTGATCACTGCGCTATGCAGTAACTGGTGTCGGCATTTTCGGCCTTCGCAGTTATGGGGGCGCAGTGATCACATAGATCCCTATGTCAATTGGGCACTTCTCCAGGTCCCAGAAGTATGATGAAGGACTTTCTTTGGATGTTTGAAAACAAGGACCTTAGATTTGTTTGGGTTGATTTTTAGATCATTGAATTTGGTGCAGTCCGCCAATGCTGAGAGTAAACGTTGCAGCCCAGCTTGTGAGTGGTCTAAAACTCTGTAATTCCTTTGACAGCATGATGTTATCAATGAGGCAATTTAACACTCTTGCCCAAAGGACCGGATTCGTTTTTAGAATGGAATTGCTCAAACCATTGGGACCGGCCGCTCTTGAGGTGGATGATTTCTTAATCAGATTTTCAATCTTCTCACAGGTGAAGCATAAGGACCACATACACTTGACCTCTGTCTTGGGGACCAGAGTGTCTAAAGGTCCGTATACCTCAGAGAAATGTTTAATCCATACCTGTTCCTGCAGTATAGTGACCTGATTATCGATGGATAGATTATTCAAAGAGCCCACTAAAGCCCAAATGTTTCTGGAGTTTCTTAAGGAAAATGCACTTAACATCTTTTCACCACCTTGCTGATATATTAAGTGCCTATGTGAGCAGATACAGTTCCTGTAGGTATTATTCAGAACCTTAAACGTTCTTCAAGGAGCTTTTTGGCAAACCCCTCTTTTTTTAATCTGGCCCTATGTTGACATTTAAGCCTCTTTTGTTCTTGAATCCAGGCATCTTATGAGTGCTTATGTGTTATCTGTTTTATTTTGGGCAGAGTTAGTTTGGGTACTTAGATCGATAGAAAAGCCAGAAACCTAGCTGGTTCACAACACAGCGAAAGTTGACAACCAGACAGCTTTTTGACTTGTTGATTCAGATTGTTAGTGAGAGTCAAGCGCCCTCTATCAAATTTCCTCAAATGATTACCAGCAGAGTTTATGGACAAATCACAAGAATAGGCAGGTGGAATATTTACAGCTTCCCGGGCCAGTGTAGCTATCAACATATCGTGGTCATCTCTGTTCCCCTCAGCGATTTCCAATTTAAAACACCTTTGTTTTCCTCCTGTTCTATGTTGTACCACTAAAGGCATAGCACTTGCCCATTCTGAATATCCCAATGCCTATTAAGAATGTTAATCATCGCTTAGCTTTTCACCCTGCCTGCGTTTGAGAGCTTTGAAATGCTTGTTAAGTGTATAGGCACTATATAATTAAATAAATACATCTGAGAAGCAATAACCAGTTGCATCAAACCATTTTGTATTCCGGGAGTACCTGTACCTACCAATATTTAGCAGTCTAACTTTGAGACAACTGAGATATCTATTTTTAAATTAAGGGTCAGGAATGTTGCCCCATTAATTGAGTCACACTTTGCAACTGAAATGTCAAAGGCATCCTTTGCCATGTGACAAATACAGAATTTTGTTATGTCTGCACTAATGGGTCCGCACATTAAATAACCTTTTTGGCTACACAGTTGTAGCACGATAATCAGTGCTCACGGAACCCCACTTGTGATTTGCACTTGTTTTCTGTTTCTTTTCTTAGATCGTTGTGCACACACACTACCACCCTGCGGAAGATTCGGAGGTACACTAGCAACCAGGTATACTTTTGAGTGATAAGAGCAATTATCATGGCTAATACCTATAAAAAGTATATACTGTTTTCAGGACAATAGGTAGCACCTCCGAGCATTGCAACATGTGTCAGTGTTTATGATTAATTATTGCTTTGAGGACACATCCGAACAAACACTGTAGGTGTCCACGAGTAACTGTTTGTATTAGTTGAGGATACATGAAACAATCACAGTATGTCACCATAAGACTTGATGAAATCGAAACAGAATATCACATGTTGTACATATGATTTTAATAATGATTTCCATGCATTGCTGAACCAACTTTAAATGTGTGTGCAACACTACATTTTTTTGCATCGATATTTCAGTGAACTGGAGTGTTTTAGTCTCCATTTAACTGTGCTAATTTAATTCCTGTGATCAATAGGCTTTCAAATATCTTTTGATATACGACAAAACTGCCATACTTAATTTTGGGATATCCCGCATGAACAATTTGAGTGATGCAGGTAAACTCACTTTGTCAGAAAGTCAGACCACTAAACAAGCAACACTGATCGTTAAAAAAAAAAACGTACTTATCAAGACTACACATAATAATTGTAGACGAATACCAATTCTGGACATCATAATCTTTTATTCACACGTACACTCTTATATTCAAAAGGAGAATAATATTTCATAAAATTATTATCACATTGAAATTACATTCATAGGGGAAAGGATGTACCAAACAGTGAATTGCTGTGCCTAAATAATATGTTCCAATGTGGACAGAAATACTAGCAGAAAACAACAATGTAAAGTATATAAATTGCAGTGTTGGTACAAATAACTGTATCATCAATCTATTAATTATAACAATGAAATTACATTCCAGGTGCATACATGTTTCAATCCCTCTTAAAAAAATAATAGGGACAAACATTGTGACGTTAGAACCCTCCTGAATGTTCCTGTGCTTGGTTAACACTGATGACTATCCACAACATTCCTCAGTCATAAGTATTCATGTCTGATAATCTCTTAGTTCCATGCATGTGAAAACAACAATCTATGTTAGTCACGTCTTTATGACTTGAGAACAAAAACAAATAATGCCTTCGGCCCAATTTGAGCCTGGGTAGGACATGCTTGTCCCCGTAGGTAAATATAAAAATAAAGACACGGACACCAGAGTTTACATGTATATTAGGATTGTATTACTTGAAAGACTTACATGGACTGATCCAACCAGCCTAACATGGGGCTGGATGGAATGTTTAAGAGAAAAAGAAGAAAAATACAGAGCTCGCCTGTAAAAGTATGGGCTGGGAAAGGGAGAAAGGATTCCGAAGAATAAAAAAAACATAAGTGAGGACAATCATTAAGAGTAGAGAAGAAAAGGCAGCAGGAGAGCTAATCCTCTCTTTGGGGGCCGGCAGAGTGTTCTTAAAGGGATTTTTTTTATACTGGAGGCAAGCAGATTTAGCCGTACATGACTCCTACTCTGCCTAGGCTATGAATTGGTTAAAGTGTTTTCTGACCGGTCGTAAATCTTGAATAGTGTGGGGCCATGCACATTCTTCTTACAAACACCTAGAATATGGGGTCCCTCAGGGGGCATGCTTATCCCCCTCTCTATTCAAAATCTTCTGCAGCCCTCTCTGTGATCTCTTAGACAAGTTGGGTGTGCATTTTTTTATTATTTTTTTTATTACGAGTTAATAATCGCCAAAGCCAATTTTACAAGATTTCAAACACAAGCAAACATTGGAGTTGAAAGTATAAAAGTTTGATTTCAGATTTAGACTGGGCGGTCAATGCTTTCATCTGTAGTTCACCTGGCCCATCAAGTAAGGTTATATGGAGGCTTCTGTGCTAAACTGGAGAGAATTTGGTCTAAAATCTTTACCGCTGCATTGGCCCTACAAGTCCTTTATCCTCCGATCAAACGCGAACACCATAAATCTTCTTCACTGACATATGATTTAGCCAAATGATGGGACAAGTAAGGAGTTCGAAAGCGATGGGTTCCAGGGCAAGACAATAGCAGGTGGCGTATTGATTCAGGATCTGAAATTGAATCACAAAAGTGACAGCTGTTAGTGAAAAATGCCCCTCTAATCTTCACTATCTCGTTCGATAGTAAAAGGTTTAATGGTGCTCTTAATAGTGTAGATCTTACATTTTTTAGTAGGATGTCTTTTAAGGAAAGGCTGTATGACGTTTAGCTTTCGTGCTGTAGGCGGTAAATGGGCTGTCAGTTTATAAGTGAGAGCTTTCTCTAAAGTTGAAATCCAATCAAGTTCATCAAGTAATTTTTGTTTTTGTAGGAATTTGTAGAAGCGCTTCAATCGAACTTCTGCACATATCCAAGTTTTCTTTACAGTTCCTTTCCCATTGAGATAGCAATTTACATTTTCCAGCGCTCATCTCTGACCTTAGCAGGGAAAGAATTGGGGGGCTTGACAAGTCAATGGTTTTCCGGTACAGCATGATGCTGTTTCTGGCCACGATTGACGCGAGTGAGGTTAGAGACAGTTCTCGCCTAATCAAAATCATGGGTGTTGATTTAGGCAGGTTTAGTACTGATTGCCAAAATAGGCTTTCTAATGTAAGCCAAATATATTTTGGAAGGAACAACAGGCCCTCTGCCCCCTGTGTGATAGATGGTATCACTTTGGCAGGAGAGAATTTTATTATCGGAAGCAAATTGAAGCGGCCATACTTCTTGTCGAGGATTTTAACTTGGGCAGTTAGGTTCTGCATTTTTTTGTGTAGGTGAATTTTCATTGAATTTTCTTTTTTTGTGCTGTCCACCATACCACCTAGTTATTTGAATTCCAAAACTTGTTCAACTGTGGACCCTTCTGGATACCATTTTTCGTTTGCTTTTTTTTATTTTTTTGAGTCTTTCGAAGACCAAGATCTTTGTTTTGGATTTATTTACTTCCAGATCTTTGTCCGCCGTATTCTTCGCCTGAGAGGCCAACTGTCGTTGCAAGCCAATGGCTGACTTGTCCAGTTGGATCAAGTCGTCTGCATATAATAGACGCGGCACCTTATTGTGGCAAATTGTTGGAGGAAAAGATCTGGTCTGGGCGTTTGCTTCTTTATAATCTCCAAAATAAGCCAGGAAGAGGGCCGGAGCCAAAGGGCAGCCCTGCTTTACTCCTCGTGTTTTGGATATCACCGAAGAAAGTAAACCAGCTTTACTCAACTGCACAGAAATGCTGGTGTCAGTGGGGAGGGCTTTTAACAGCCCTACAATCTCTGCGGGACAGTTCCAAGAGTCTAGCTTTAGCCAGAGTTTGGACCTGTTGACGAGGTCAAAGACCTGCGTTAGATCTATGAACACCAAATAGAACTTTGGGCTGCCTTCGAAGATTTTGGCATTGACTACGCTGCCGGTTACTTTCTTAAATCCTGATTCAAGGGGATCTGCACAAGGAGCGTCTTTTGCCCACAGATGGAATTTTTTTTTAATAGCAGGCTGCCGTAGACTTTTCCGATTACATCAAGAAGTGCCACTGGCCAAATACTTTCTTATAAATTATTTTCTTAATTTTGAACATCTTTAGAATATTAAGCTCAGCAAGTTGGACCATTCAACCGGCAAACTTTTTAAGTCCACAAGAGTAATGCCATCAGGCCCTGGTGCTCTAGAGTTTTTGAGCTTAGCTAAACACAGCCTTATCTCTTTGATGTTGTGAAGATCCAACCATGATGAGGAATTGTTTGGTAATGATGTTTCAAGGGCCGACGTAGGGGCTTCAACCAGCTTTCAATAGAATCTTACCCAACTTTGTTCAGAGATTCCATTTGTTAATAGATCATCTGGAACATTGCCCAATGGTCTAATTAGCTTCCAGAATTCAATGAAATGTGCTTCTGTTATTCGGTGTAACATTTCAACAGAGTCCTGTTGATAAAGGACCAGACGGTAGGATCTCAGCCAAGATTTGTAGCTCCTCACTGCCTCTTTTACACTAGCCCTGCTCTGGGCGGTGTTAACTCAGGCTGTAAGCCTTTTGGCTTTCCAAACTTTGTTTCGGTTTAGTGCCAAAAGAGGCTCAAAGGTGTGAATGTGAGGTTTCTGGGTTTTGCCTGTTATCTTAGCCCTACTGGTTGTACCTCTGAATGGTTCGAGGAGAGGTCTGTAATAGACTTTTCTGCAGACAAACAAATCAAATTGTTTTCTGTAGTTGTATAAATTCTGGTTAGTGTCTTGATATTGTTAGCAGACAAACGCAGGCGATTTCCGTTTCCAGTTGGTTCTACAGCTGGCTCGAAGTAAGCGGTTGTTGTGGTGGATGAGGCCGACTTTATGTACAAGAGGTTATGGTTTTTTCGCTGAGTGGTTTTTATCACATTTCCTTCAGATACATTTGGTAGAAAGGATTGTGAAGCGAAGATGTAATGAATAATAACATTTGAGCGCCCCCTTTCCCATGTTGGTGCAAAGTTTGGGTCCCCAAGTACTGTGGTCATATTAAAGAGGTTTCTTGATGTCATTAGATTACACCATGCCTTGCCTCGAGTTTTTGCGTGGGTGTCAATTGTAATTGAGGTGCCAGGGGTCACAGGTGGGCAGGTCATGTTTAGGTCACCAGAGATCAGTAAGTCAGCACCTCGAAAATCTGTGAAGGTTGAGTCGATTGTTGCTGTGACCAACTCCAACAGGGTATCTGTTCGGATCCCTTTCGGATTCCAATAAATGGTTGCGATCACCAGCTCAGTCGAACACATTTTGCCTGTCGTTCTTTCTATTTGTGACCAAGAAAGAAGTGCTGTTAAGATAAATGGGTTAACCAAAAGTATTTTCTCGATCTGCAAGCCGCTTCCAATACAGACAGCGATTAGCAGTCCCGAAGAGGGACGGCCCCTTGCCGCGACATTCACTGGTGAAAAAGCTGATTCAAAGCCGTCCAGAGTTGGTTTGTTTTGGAGCCACTATTGTTGAAGGCATAGGATGTCAAAGCGACCTAGGTCAATGGCAGCCGGTATAGTCAAGTGGTGAAAGCCCCTTGTATTCCAGCAGCCCAAAGAAAGTGATGAAGAGCCTTGAGCGATATGCTGGTGAGATGGTGGCTATTTTTGGAGTCTTTCAGTGAGAGCTTTTGGGAGCCATGACCAGGATTGTTGTTTTAGGTCAAGCCTGGTCTCTTGTTGTTGAGACGATGTTGTTGCTTCGTGGGCTAAGGAAAAAGACATGCCACCTTTTGACAGTGGGCCATTTGGGCGGCGAGATGAGTCAGGTTTTGTTGGAGAAAAAGCAGTGAAACTTGATGTTGAGCCACCTTGACTCTTTGCACTTGGAGCAGGGTTTATTTGTTGTAAAGGTAAATTGCAAGGCCCAGATGGAATTTCTTTACTGAAATTTAACGCCGAGCCAGCTGCTTGATTTGAGTTGCGCTGGTCGTTCAGTAGATTCTGAGGTTGAGTAGTAAAGTGTTGAAATTTGTCATCGGTTTTTAAGAAAATCAAATCAAAGCCTTGTTTGTAAAGTGTATCTGAGGCCCCAATTAGTAGTTTATCAACCATTTCTGAAGTCGTGTATAGGTGACATATCGCTTTTTTTCCTTCATGAGTGTGTTCCACAAGTTTAAAGTCATCCGTTTTTATTTATCTAAGTGAAGATATTTCAAAAAATGTAGCAGGCGCTCCTCTCCAGAAAGAACATGGCATGATAACCTCTTCTGAGATGAGAGTTTGCAGCCCACGCTTTTTGCTCACTGTACCTTTCACAGATGGGAAATATCCATTTGCATATCAGTCTTTGTCCCGCCCACATGGGCAGTCCAGCACCGAAATGCTATGGCAATTCCTTTCTGAACAAGAGCACCAACAGCAACCTCATACACGTGTTTCAGCCTTGTTGGTGAAGCTGTGCCTCTCTGAGCACAGTGAGCAGGGAGTCCAGGTCTGGTTGCCCCCAGGTAACTCAGGGTGACCAACCCCAAGTTCCTTGCTAATATTTCAAAAAAGGTAGCAGGCGCTCCTCTCCAGAAAGAACATGGCACGATAATGCTGTTTTTGTGGGCCACGCGAGTCGGAGACAGGTTTGTTTAACACTTTTTGTGTTTTTAGGTAGTGAAAATATACTAGCAGTGGGAATCTGGGGACACTGTGTCGTAAGAGGTTCTTTTGAGGTAGTCTGCTTCAAAGATCTTTTTGTTGTTTCGGGAACTGATTCATCAATGCAAGTTACTTAGTTATCTGTGCATTTTACAAATTATGCGGATGACACCCAACTTGTCTTTGAGTTGAGCATCACGTATTTAGAGGATGTGGAGTATATTAATATATTCTACGCAGCAATCCAATATTGGATGGCTAATAATGGGATGTGTTTGAACTCTACTAAAAGTGAGCTCATGCCATTTGGTTCCCCCCAGGCCAGATCCAAATTGGATTGCCAGTATGAGAGCTTTTGTATTGAAAATGATCCCATCAAAATTGTGGATAGTGTTAGGACATTGGGGGTGATATTTGACTCTTCTTTGAATACAAATCTTCCCATTGACCATGTCTGTAATAAAGCTCAATACTTTCTCAAGCTGCTCAGGAGAGTTAAACCGTAATTAACAGAGGCAAATTGCACAATCCTTGTGCATGCATTAATAATGCAAAGGATCGATTACTGCAATGTTTTGATGATTGGAGACAGTAAAAATTGTATCAGGCGTCTCAAAATCTTGCAGAACGATGCAGTGCACATAGCTAAGCGGATTCCGAGACACTAGCCTATCTTCTCACTTTGGAGGGAATTAAATTAGCTTTTGGTAGAAAAAAAAAATTCGCTTTAAAGCCATGACCATTGTTCTTTGATGTCTGTATGGTAAGGTTTCTGACTACCTGAGAGAATGTGTTAAAATTCAGCATCATTATAGAAGTACCAGAGCATGTCAGTCAGTATATCTCTCCATTCTTAAAAGTAGACGAGCTAGGGGCTTGGGTAGATCTTTTGCTGTCCGTGCTGCCATGCTTTGAATCAGCTACCTAAGCAACAACGCTTAGGTAGCTGATGGATCTCTTGAAATTTAGGAAAGGACTGAAGACCAGCCTGTTTTATTAGTGCTGGTTTGGTTAGGACTGTCTGTCTATTCTGCTTCCCCCACCTTTAATGGGTTATTTTTGGTACCCTGATGCCTGTGGGCTATGGCGCCTTATAAATTCAAATCAAATCAAATAATTTCCTCAAGCAGCACCCCATTGTGGAAAGAAACCTATAAAAACACTGGGCCACATGTTTGGGCCGAGCAAGTATTATCCACAGGCCCAGTATGAGTGTCCGTTGCAACTTGTGCATCCCTGGAGCACGGGGCCTTCTGGAAAATAACAAAGGTCCACACATCATGTCAACATTCATGGACGCCCCCTTACCCCCCTCAGGGAATGGGGCCACCCAAGAATGTGAGAAAGGGCTGCGGGCACAGAAGTGAACATGGTTGGCACCCACACCACTTGGGGGCTGCATAAGCACTGTTTGTGTGCACTGGGCTGTATGGGCAGACTGGATGGACCCACCATCATGGTGGACAGGCCATCAAAGAAGAACCGCCTAGGGAAGGACAACAGAGCCCAGCACTGCCCCTATTCCCACCATGGGGCAGACCGCCAGAGGAAAGCACCCAAAAGTACTGAAGAGGGGGGTTTACTGCAGCAGTCACCCTAATGTAATATATTATATTTTAATAAATTGTGTGTTGTATATATAAATGTATGTTTAAATGTATAGTTAGGTGTTTGTTTATAGTTCCAATTATGTAGTTTAATAGTTAGAGGTAATATTAATAGTTCAGTAGGGCGAATGTGCATAGTTTGGGATAATTGATCAGGAAAGAGGAAAGGGATAGGGGAAAGACATTTTTGGGGTTTACCCTGGCGTGAAGCAAGTGAGTAAAGTGGAGGCCTGACAGAGGCCAACTTTGGGGAGGGGCCATCCACTGGGGCCATCTCCTAGCCTCTCTTTTCAATGGGTGGTGCCAGGCAGCGGTAAGGGGTCTGTTCTGTCAGTTCCACCATATGAGTCCCCGTCCAACCTCCCCCTCCAACCACTTTAAGGGAGGGTGGACTGACGGAGCAGATCCCTCAGATAGAACCCATGCCAGGTGGACAGGGAAGAGGAATGTTCTATAAGAAAGAGACTTTATGTTTTTAGAAATATAGAGAGATCCCTGTTGCGATCCCTCAAACATCCATATTGGTCTCTGTGTCTCATGAAAGGGGTATGGTAAGGACTCACTATTAAACAGTGATTTTATTTACAGTTCATCCCCCCTCCCTAGCCACATGTCCAAGGGTATGGGGATGGTTGTTTCCATGGGGACCATCCCTGACAAGGGCTGAGAGTGGTTTACACTCTAACCTCTGGCGGGGCCAGAAAATAGGGGCTATAGGATTCAGGATTATTTTTGCCCCTTACTAGCCACATGGCCTGGGGTATGGAGATGGCTGTTTCCATGGGGACCATCCCTGACAAGGGCTGAGGGAGGTTTACACTCCTTATGTACACCATACCAATCACCAATAGGGAATGTAATATTATTTTTAAAAAACAATGATCCTCTTAACTGCTGTTTTTACAAAAGCTGTTGGACCTACCATCATGGTGGACAGGCCATCAAAGAAGAACCGCCTAGGGAAGGACAACAGAGCTGTTTTATCACATCTACTACTCATTATTGAGGCTGTTATATTTGTACTTCTTAGGCAATCATTTGTTAATTACTTAAAAAGCTTCACTTAGCTTTTCTTGATTATATTATAATGGCATCTTGACGGCACCGTAATCATCTTTGACTCTCAAAAATTAAGCATAAATCAATTATAACACAAGGCTTTGTTTTGTTATATTTTCTGCTGACTTACAACTAATTAAGTATCCCACTTATAAACACTCATATGTACTTCCTCTTAAGCCCAACACAGTTAATATGTGTTGAGTGCTGAAAACAAAGTAAATTCTTCAATGAATCTATTGTTTGAATCTGTAATTCTGAATGTCATCCTTAGATCACGTTTGTTTATCTCTCAAATCCAGAACATTTTGTCATTTGGGCAGTGCTTTTCCGAGGAGCTTTTGGTTTGCATCTAGGTACTAGAGTTAAATCAGGCTGGCATGTCAATGTCAGGTGGCGTAGGAATCTAGTTTGCTGGTGTCAGAATGTACTTGGTCGCCATAAGGGTGTATGCATTTAATCCATACTTATGCATCATTTGAATAGCAGTGTTTGGTGCTGTGTCAGCATTAGCTTAAATACAAATAGCTCTCTTCCTATAGCATTGCATATTCTGTAAATGTTCCATTGCCCATCATCATCGAAAATGTGTTTCTCTGGAACATAATTTATTCACCCATCACATCTCATACTTCATGTCCATTACTGTGGTTGGTGATTTTGCGTGAGGTCATACACCTACAGATAGGGCATTACATAGACACATTAGAGCATATACTCCTTGTTTTGTTTGAAACTTGGTGAAACAGATCAGCAGCCAAGTATCATTGTTGCATTCAAAGGATTTTATAAGTTGTGTATGTTCACAATTAGTGCAATGCCCACATGGATAGTGCCCATGTATTTGTGCAAGCCCACATGACATAGTCAAAGGACATTGTGTTGTATCCAGGATACCTTCTCAGCAGGTTTTGTTGAATATTCGTTCTCCTCTTGGATTAAAACCGAGGTTTTGGCAGCGCCTTTTCATCAGTTTGTAGCGGATCGCAGTACTATGTTATTACCTGGCTGATCTCATTATAAACTTGGGAAAATGTGGTCACACAAATCATTCATTGCCAGTACTTTTACTGTTTATTAAGCAGAACCTATCTGTTACTATAATGTGCATGTCGATAAGTTTGATTGATTAGTATTCTGCAGTAGTTTATTATTTCAATCTAACCTTCAAGATACTGGAATGCTTCTCAAAATCTGATATGTATGTACAGCTTGTATGTATGCGTAAAAATTGACCCAGTGGTAAATTCATCCTTAATCTTGCTGGTTGATTACTGTTCACATGTGAACATGTATGTCTATCGGTCAGTTTAATGTACAATTCAGAATGTTTTATTAGTAGGCCTAGAAAAATATATTTGGTATGGTTCCACCATAATGTTAACTTAATATTAGTGTCCTGACTTTCCAAACATAATTTAAATTTAAGCAACTCTTCAAGATTACTTGACCAGATTAGAAATATATATGTTGTAATGTCCTTCTTAGATGGTGATGTCACTGACAGTGGAACGTGTGATGTCAGTGTGGAGTACTGGGGTTGTTGTTATCTGAAGCTTGGGGTTCCAGGGTGACAGTTGGAGTATGGAAGCTGGCTCTATCGGATGTGCCAGTGTTTTACTGACTATCCTATTGACTATGCTTCCTTTACATACTAGATACTGAATAAACCTTCCGGCAAACTTACCTGCAGGCTCAGGTTGGTCTTTACTGCGGAACTACATCATTTCACTGGCGACGAGGATGGGATCTGTCGTGGAGGGGGCAGCAGCATAGTCAGGACATCGCCCTCCGTTGCTCATGTCCCATGGTGTTGGTACCAGCAGTACTTAGCTCCAGGAATCTGGACTTGGGAGCTAATCTTCAGCAGGCTGGGTGGTGCTGAAGGCAGGTGGCCCCTGTTTTAGCATTGCAGCCAGGGCCGGAGTGCACATGGTCTGTTGTGCAGTACAGGAGCGCAGTGAAGCAGCGGCTCGAGTTGCAGCTGGCGCTGTTTCTTATCCACACTGCGCCTGTCGCTGGGGGCACAGAGGACTGTGCATGTCAAGCAGTACAGGAGGGTGGCAAGGCGTGCCTTCTCTGGCCATGTACTGGGCCGGCGGCCGGGTGGTGTCCAGCGAAGGTGGAGGCACACTGAAGAATTTGTATGTGCTGGAGTTGCGTGTTACCAGGAGGCCTGTAATACATTGGGGTTTCTGATGGTCACATTGAATGAGGGCGCCGGCGCGGGGGATACGCTGCATCATGGACTCCTGAAATGTTGCCGCAGTCACTGTAACAGCAGTGATGTTACCCCCGCGGGGCCGGTGAGCATAATTATGACATCAACCGCCCTTCAGGAAACGTCCCATTGTGAGGAACTGGAATGCAAAGGGGATTTGGAATGCATTGCGTGTGCAGTGCGTAGAGAACAGAGTTACATTGGCTTTCGTTTCTGGAAAGGAGTCGCACAGAATTGGACTTCGTAGCAATATTGAACTGCGTTTTGGTCTGCGGTAGCTGGACTGGGAAGAAGTGCATCCCAGCAATGGTGTGCTATGGAGGCATGGAAATCATACATAATGGAAGTATGGAGTTCCGTCTGGAGCACATGGTGAGGGATTCATTTAGGACAACTTGTTCTATTGGCGTGGCGGATGTAGGTTTTTGCCAGGGTATGTGCGGGTGTGGCAGTGTTATGTTCGGAACCCAAGAGGGGTTGGACCTGAATTTCTTGAACTTCTGGCAGCTCTACGTGAGGAGGACACTTCGGTCATAGCAGAACATTATTGCAGCAGGTTTGTAAGGCCGGTCTGAATGGTGTCTCGTGTACGTGTTGTGGCCTCTGTGTATTAGGTCAAGTGTTAGTGTCTCAGGCCGGTGTGGTGCAGGTGTTTATGTTGTGGCCTTCATATTGTTGAAAATGGTTCTATTATATTATATATTACATAGCCACGGTAGTGGCCATGTAGTTATGGTTAAGTTGCTGTTTCCATAGGAAGAACACTTTTTGGGTGGCTTATAACTTCACTCTCCCTGGATGAATCCTCACCAATCTTTGCAAAAAAAGTATTTGGGTCACTCGGAATATTTTTGCAAAGGTTGGTGAGGATTCGTCCGGGGGGGCAAAGTTATAGGGGGGGTCCCAAAACTTTTTTTTTTCCCCATAGACTGAATGGGAAACATTTTTTGCTTGCGTCTACAGCCCAAACCGCTGGACGGATTTTCACCAAATTTGGACCAGGAGCAGCGGCTTGGTCCCGAAAGCGTGCTTTTGCAAATTTGCTGAAAAAAGTAGGTAAAAAAAAAAATTAGTGATATCTGTGTTCGGTCCGCGGACGGACTTCCCTGTTCGCTCCGCAGACAGGACAGTGATTGGGCCAGCAGCTTGTGTGATGTCCGCGGACATCTGACGTGCTCTCTCATTGGATGCGGTGAAAACAAGCAGTGCGTCTGGCTTCAGAGACGCCTGCCATCTTTCTTTCCCGCATGAGAGGCTTTGTCAGGTCAGCAGGAGCGTGTCTGTCTCTTGTTCCTCCCACCCCCGCTCATGCCCGTGTCTGCCTCATCCCCCGCTCATGCCCCGTGTGTCCTTCCTGTCCCCCCCACCCCCACTCATGCTCCGTGTGTCCCCTGTTCCTCCAGCCCCCCGCTCACGCCATTGCACACGGTGGCCAGCGGATGGCCGAGGAGCGGGATCTGCTGCACGAACTCATGTCCGTGCGGCATGTCCGTGTTTTTGTTTGTCCCCCCGCTCATGCCCCGTGTGTCTCTAGAGCTCCTGCCCACCCCCAGCATATGCCCTGTGTGTGTCTCTCCCCCCCACTCCCGCTCATGCCCTATGTGTCTCTATCCCTCCCACCCACCCCCCGCTCATGCCCCGTGTGTCTCTCTCGCCTCCCCCCCACGCCCACTCATGCCCCGTGTGTCTCTCTCCCTCCCCCCACCCCCGCTCATGCCCCATGTGTCTCTCTCCCTCCCCCCACCCCCACTCATGCCCCGTGTGTCTCTCTCATTCCCCCCCATCCCCGCTCATGCCCCGTGTGTCTCTCTCCCTCCTCCCCACCCCGCTCATGCCCCGTGTCGGTGGCCAGCGGAGGGCAGAGGAGCGGGATATGCCGCACAAACTCATGTCCGTGCGGCATGTCCGTGTTTTTGTTTGTCCCCCCACCCCCTGCTCATGCCCTGTGTGTCTCTATCCCTCCCGCCCACCCCCCGCTCATGCCCCGTGTGTCTCTATCCCTCCCACCCCCCGCTCATGCCCCGTGTGTCTCTAGCCCTCCCACCCCCCGCTCATGCCCCGTGTGTCTCTAGCCCTCCCACCCCCCCGCTCATGCCCCGTGTGTCTCTAGCCCTCCCACCCACCACCCACTCATGCCCTGTGTGTCTCTCCCTCCCCCCACCCCCTGTTCAGGCCCTGTGTGTCTCTCCCCTCACCCCCTACTCATGCCCAGTGTGTCTCTAGCCCTCCCACCCACCCCCCGCTCATGCCCATAGCCCTCCCACCCTCCCCCCGCTCATGCCCCGTTTGTCTCTCCCCTCCAACCCCCCGCTCATGCCCCCAGGTGTCTCTATCCCTCCCACCCACCCACCCCCGCTCACGCCCCGTGTGTCTCTATCCCTAACACCCACCCCCCGCTCATGCCCTGTGTCTCTCCCCTCACCCCCTACTGATGCCCCGTGTGTCTCTCGCCCTCCCACCCACCCCCCGCTCATGCCCCTAGCCCGTCCCACCCACCCCCCGCTCATGCCCCGTTTGTCTCTCCCCTCCCACCCACCCCCCGCTCATGCCCCGTGTGTCTCTATCCCTCCCACACACCCCCCGCTCATGCCCCGTGTGTCTCTAAAACCCGCTCATGCCCCGTGTGTCTCTATCCCTCCCACCCACCCCCCGCTCATGCCCCGTGTGTCTCTATCCCTCCCACCCACCCCCCGCTCATGCCCCATGTGTCTCTATCCCTCCCGCCCACCCCCCGCTCATGCCCCGTGTGTCTCTCTCCCTCCCGTCCACCCCCGCTCATGCCCTGTGTGTCTCTATCCGTCCCGCCCACCCCCCGCTCATGCCCCGTGTGTCTCTATCCCTCCCTCCCACCCCCCGCTCATGCCCCGTGTGTCTCTATCCCTCCCAACCCCCGCTCATGCCCCGTGTGTCTCTATCCCTCCCGCCCACCCCCGCTCATGCCCCGTGTGTCTCTCTCCCTCCCACCCACCCCCCGCTCATGCCCCTAGTGCTCCCACCCATTCCCGCTCATGCCCTGTGTGTCTCTATCCCTTCCGCCCACCCCCCGCTCATGCCCCGTGTGTGTCTCTCCC
The DNA here is from genome assembly GCF_040938575.1 of Ambystoma mexicanum. Classification (NCBI taxonomy): domain Eukaryota; kingdom Metazoa; phylum Chordata; class Amphibia; order Caudata; family Ambystomatidae; genus Ambystoma; species Ambystoma mexicanum. Next base: position 644,910,743 of record NC_090925.1, on the reverse strand, counting down.
TCCCCCCGCTCATGCCCCGTGTGTCTCTATCCCGCCCACGCCCGCTCATGCCCCGTGTGTCTCTCTCCCCCCACCCCTGCTCATGCCCCGTGTGTCTCTCTCCCTCCCCCCCACCCCCGCTCATGCCTTGTGTGTCTCTCTCCCCCCCCACCCCCGCTCATGCCCCATGTGTCTCTAGCCCTCCCACCCACCCCCCGCTCATGCCCCGTGTGTCTCCCCCCGCTCATGCCCCGTGTGTCTCTAGCCCTCCCACCCCCCGCTCATGCCCCGTGTGTCTCTAGCCCTCCCACCCCCGCTCATGCCCTGTGTGTCTCTAGCCCTCCCACCCACCCCCTGCTCATGCCCCGTGTGTCTCTAGCCCTCTCACCCACCCCCCGATCATGCCCCGTGTGTCTCTAGACCTCCCACCCACCCGCCGCTCATGCCCCGTGTGTCTCTAACCCGCCCACCCATACCCCGCTCATGCCCCGTGTGTCTCTAGTCCTCCCACCCACCCACCACTCATGCCCCGTGTGTGTCTCTCCCTCCCCCCACCCCCTGCTCATGCCCCATGTGTCTCTCCCCTCCCACCCACCCCCGCTCATGCCCCGTGTGTCTCTCCCCTCCCAACCTGCTCATGCCCCGTGTGTCTCTCCCCTCCCACCCACCCCCCGCTCATGCCCCGTGTGTCTCTACCCTCCCACCCACCCCCCGCTCATGCCCCGTGTGTCTCTACCCTCCCACCCACCCCCACTCATGCCCCGTGTGTCTCTCCCCTCCCACCCAACCCCCGCTCATGCCCGGTATTTCTCAACCCTCCCACCCACCCCCGCTCATGCCCCGTGTGTCTCAAACCGTCCCACCCACCCCCGCTCATGCCCCGTGTGTCTCTCCCCTCCCACCCACCCCCCGCTCATGCCCCATTTGTCTCTCCCCTCCCACCCACCCCCCGCTCATGCCCCGTGTGTCTCTCTCCCTCCCGTCCACCCCCGCTCATGCCCTGTGTGTCTCTATCCGTCCCGCCCACCCCCCGCTCATGCCCCGTGTGTCTCTATCCCTCCCTCCCACCCCCCGCTCATGCCCCGTGTGTCTCTATCCCTCCCAACCCCCGCTCATGCCCCGTGTGTCTCTATCCCTCCCGCCCACCCCCGCTCATGCCCCGTGTGTCTCTCTCCCTCCCACCCACCCCCCGCTCATGCCACTAGTGCTCCCACCCATTCCCGCTCATGCCCTGTGTGTCTCTATCCCTTCCGCCCACCCCCCGCTCATGCCCCGTGTGTGTCTCTCCCTCCCCCCGCTCATGCCCCGTGTGTCTCTATCCCGCCCACGCCCGCTCATGCCCCGTGTGTCTCTCTCCCCCCACCCCTGCTCATGCCCCGTGTGTCTCTCTCCCTCCCCCCCACCCCCGCTCATGCCTTGTGTGTCTCTCTCCCCCCCCACCCCCGCTCATGCCCCATGTGTCTCTAGCCCTCCCACCCACCCCCCGCTCATGCCCCGTGTGTCTCCCCCCGCTCATGCCCCGTGTGTCTCTAGCCCTCCCACCCCCCGCTCATGCCCCGTGTGTCTCTAGCCCTCCCACCCCCGCTCATGCCCTGTGTGTCTCTAACCCTCCCACCCACCCCCTGCTCATGCCCCGTGTGTCTCTAGCCCTCTCACCCACCCCCCGATCATGCCCCGTGTGTCTCTAGACCTCCCACCCACCCGCCGCTCATGCCCCGTGTGTCTCTAACCCGCCCACCCATACCCCGCTCATGCCCCGTGTGTCTCTAGTCCTCCCACCCACCCACCACTCATGCCCCGTGTGTGTCTCTCCCTCCCCCCACCCCCTGCTCATGCCCCATGTGTCTCTCCCCTCCCACCCACCCCCGCTCATGCCCCGTGTGTCTCTCCCCTCCCAACCTGCTCATGCCCCGTGTGTCTCTCCCCTCCCACCCACCACCCGCTCATGCCCCGTGTGTCTCTACCCTCCCACCCACCCCCCGCTCATGCCCCGTGTGTCTCTACCCTCCCACCCACCCCCACTCATGCCCCGTGTGTCTCTCCCCTCCCACCCAACCCCCGCTCATGCCCGGTATTTCTCAACCCTCCCACCCACCCCCGCTCATGCCCCGTGTGTCTCAAACCGTCCCACCCACCCCCGCTCATGCCCCGTGTGTCTCTCCCCTCCCACCCACCCCCCGCTCATGCCCCATTTGTCTCTCCCCTCCCACCCACCCCCCCGCTCATGCCCCGTTTGTCTCTCCCCTCCCACCCACCCCCCGCTCATGCCCCGTTTGTCTCTCCCCTCCCACCTACCCCCCGCTCATGCCCCGTTTGTTGTCTCTTCACTCCCACCCACCCCCCGCTCATGCCCCTTGTGTCTCTAATCCCGCCCATCCACCCCCCGCTCATGCCCCGTGTGTCTCTCCCCTCCCCCCACCCCCCGCTAATGCCCCGTGTGTCTCTATCCCTCCCGCACACCCCCTGCTCATGCCCCTATCCGTCACACCCACCCCCCGCTCATGCATCGTGTGTCTCTATCCCTCCCACCCACCCCCCGCTCATGCCCTGTGTGTCTCTATCCCTCCCACCCACCCCCCGCTCATGCCCCGTGTGTCTCTATCCCTCCCACCCACCCCCCGCTCATGCTCCGTGTATCTCTATCTCTCCCCCCCACCCCCCGCTCATGCCCCATGTGTCTCTATCCCTCTCCGCCACCCCCGCTCATGCCCCGTGTGTCTCTATCCCCTCCCGCCCACCCCCCGGTCATGCCCCGTGTGTCTCTATCCCTCCCGCCCACCCCCTGCTCAAGCCCCGTGTGTCTCTATCCCTCCCGCCCCCCGCTCATGCCCCGTGTGTCTCTATCTCTCCCGCCCCAACCCCCTGCTCATGCCCCGTGTGTCTCTACTCCCTCACGCCCACCCCCCGCTCATGCCCGTGTGTCTATCCCCTCCCGCCCACCCCCGCTCATGCCCCGTGTGTGTCTATCCCCTCCCGCCCACCCCCCGCTCATGCCCTGTGTGTGTCTATCCCCTCCCGCCCACCCCCTGCTCATGCCCTGTTGTGTTCTCTTTATACACCCTGCCTTCCCTTTCCATGGTGGCCATCCTGGTAAAGGATTTTCCTTCCTGCACCGGGACGGGAAGAAAAATCTTTTTTTTACCACCTGGGGTTCCCACTTTGAGGACCTAAGATGCTAGTGGTCTTCATCTATTGAAAAGGATGTTCGGGTGACGTTGCACTAATAAAAACCTATGAAATGCAGTAAAAAAAATTGTGTTACAGGGACATTATGGTTAAGTTGCACTAATAAAAACCTATGAAATTCAATGAAAAATCTTTGTTAAAGGGACGTTATGGTTAAGTTATGCTACTAAAAACCTATGAAATTCAGTGAAAAAACGTTGTTGAAGGGACGTTATGGTTAAGTTGCGCAGCTAAAAACCTATGAAATTCAGTGAAAAAACTTTGCCAAAGGGACGTTATGTTTCCAACTAAAACCGAAAAACCCTTGAAATTCGCCAGTTATGGTAAGCTAAGCAACCATAACTCGTGCCACCACCGTGCACTGCTAAGACTAACACCCAGGACATCAAAGATGACATCACAAATGTCATTGATGACATCACTGATGACATCACATGTCTGGCTCGCTCTTTTTTCTTTTGCTGACATGTCTAGGCCACATGGTTTTCTTCAGTAACAGTCAGAAACTAAAAATGTTATTTTATTTGTAGGCGTATCCTTCAAATAGGTTCTTACAGTAATTCCCTTAGAGTCCAGTCACATCATATGAAACATATACATATGGGAAGACACAAGCTTGAAAGACAGCAATCCTTTTTGTGCATAAAGAAAATCTATAATTTATGAGCTCTTCCTGATAGTTCTGTTGTTTTTTTTTTATGGCTTTACTTTCCCTGTGGGTCCAATCACATCAAGTGATACATATACATAGGGTAAATAGCAGCTTTGAAACAGAGCAATCATTTATTTGCATGAAAATAATCAGTTAAGTTATGAATTGTTTCTGCTACTACTTGTGCTTTTTTGCTAACTTCACTTTCCCTGTATATACCCATAATGGTATGTGTTCTTGTGTCTTTGTGTTTTGTCTATAGTAATGCAATTATGTAATACATGTGTTTTATAAGATACGTATTACATATTTCACAGTACACAAAAATCTATTAAGAACACAATTATCATTTCAATATTCAACATATTAACATTACGAATATTATACCTTCATCTTGTACGCTGCACACAATGTTATGTTTCTGTATGAGTAGCTTAGTATACCAGATAGAACCCCATAATAGAATGCTATTTATATCAATGCATCGTTCAATGCACTAATTAGGGTATGATATTTATTGCAATCTTCCTTGACACTTGTTTCGCAACATTGTAATAAGAATTCATTGTACACATATTTCATGAAAAGTACATACACATGTGATGTCGTCAGTGATGTCATCAATGACATTTGTGATGTCATCTTTGATGTCTGGGTGTTAGTCTTAGCAGTGCACGGTGGTGGCGCAAGTTATGGTTGCTTAGCTTACCATAACTGGCGAATTTCAAGGGTTTTTCCGTTTTACTTGCAACCATAACGTCCCTTTGACAAAGTTTTTTCACTGAATTTCATAGGTTTTTAGTTGCGCAACTTAACCATAACGTCCCTTTAGCAACGTTTTTTCACTGAATATATATATATATATATATATATATATATATATATATATATATATATATATATATATACATATATATATATTGTTTGGTTATATTTACCTGTTCTTTCTTGCAGGCCGGGCTTGGACTGGTGGGTGCTGGGGCCAATTCCCCTAATGATTTTCCAGGGTCTATTTCATATTCAACTGGAACTGTGGCTGGTTGCATACTTGGGACTTGGCAAGTCATCACATGGTGTCAGGCTTTATCTTCAATCAGGATGTTGTCTGCGGAAGCTGCTGAACCCCTGCAATCCCCTTTGGATGCTAACCTCTAAACTGGTAACAAACAGTTCAGCTGAGAGCATCCCCAAGGGAAAGGGGGAAAATGGGACAAAATAATAAACTTCAGGTTTGGCTCAGCTTCTTATATCTCTTAACCTGTAGATAAAATAACAACAAATAAACTTTAGTCACTAACCTTTCTTTTTCTAGGCTCTGACTTCTCTTTATCGAATTGAATAAATAAATACGCCACCATACCTGAATATCCTCTATTGATAACTTAGAGGAAGTGTTTGTTTTCTTACTGAAGAAAAAAGTAAGTGTCTCTGATGCTATTACTATCTCCTTTAATTCAGAATTGGAAAACTGCTGCCTTTAACTCACTCTCAAAGTTCCATGAATTAGTTTTCTAGCATTTCAAATTCCAAAACACACACGCCCATCTGAAAATGCTAGGTCGGTTTTTGTGTGAATCTCTAGATTTAGCACAAATTCCAAATATGACACTCTTGCTTCTTCCTTTTAGAATTGCTTGCGCATGTGGAAAGAAAGCAGTGTTCACTAATTGGATCTTTTTTCTTGCGTATAATTATCACTCTTCAAGGAAGTGTTCACTTGACTGGATTTATGCGCATGCATGAAGATGTTCCTTTTCCTTCTGAAATGGTGTGCGCATGGGAACAGAGAATAGAGTTCAAAAATGGCATATGCGCATGCTTAGTAGTTCAGTATTTCTCCCTCTTTAATTTAATTTGTTCACGTAGGAAAGAGGAAATTACTGAGCAACGGACACAGATCCTTGAAGAGGCAGCCTAATGAGGAACGCGCGCCAGGTTAGAATGTTAGTTAATAAAACAAAACTTTTCAGGTTCGCGTATCTATAACATTGTCACTTGCGCAGACAGTGTAAGATTTCTAGCGCTAACCCAACGTTAAAAGAAAGCACAGTTACCGTAAGAAGGAACGGTGCTCAATACTTTTTATACGGCCGAAAAAACACACAACGCTGAAAAAATGAACAGGCTTCCACACACCAACTTGCCACGCGCTAAATATGTTGCGCAGTTCATTAATCAGAGTACTGTTCAAGAAATCCAAAAATAATGTTTAAAGAACAAAACTAACTAACTCTTTAAAAAAAATAAGAAAACAGGACTGGTAAATAAATTGTATAGAAATATAACTCCTTCCTGAATTAAACAAAGTTCAGTTAAAAATGATAAAGTCACTTAACTTGCTTCTTTCTTTTACCAGAACGTTTCAGACTTTCTTCTTGAATTCTCCAACACTTTCCTGATCCAAATAACAAAATCCTAGGCACAAGGGCCCAGCTAAAGTTTCTAAATCTTCAGAGCTTCAAACATAAGACCTTCCTGCTGTGCTGCTGACAATGAAAGGCAGTTTAGAATGTTCTAACAATGTCTTTCTTTTACTTCTGACCAATCGCTGATCCTTTTGGAAGTCTCCATTTTGGCTTCGGAAACTCTCCACACTCCGCACTTAAAGTTAAGGCCCAAACCATAATTTGTGTTAATCATACACTCATTCCACCACATTCAACCAAACCCCATGAAACCGGACGCATGGTTAGTTGTTTTGGTGCTGGAATTTGTAATGTTATCATACTGTTGATCGTAAAGTGAAATGATACAGCTCTGCGTTTAGCGTTTTAATACAATTGTTTTTGTTGCGTCTTCAGTGTTAGGAGTTTGTGTGATGTTGAGGCAGATGTGTGCGTGTGGATGTTGAGTTGTTCAGTTGGCGAGGAGTGGTGGTATTTCTTGTCGGTGTTGGGTTCTTTGAGCTGGCCCGGTTCAATGAGGTGTATGGCTTTATATGGAGCCAGGCTTTTTGGATGCTGAATGCCGGGCGGGTTCATGGTACGTCTCTGGATTGGGGTTGGACCACTTTGGGTGTTCATTGAGGTTTCACTAATGCTCTTGTGGTTGTGTTGTATTGGGATTGGAGAATGACCTTTTTGGTTTGTGCTTACCAACTATTACGTGTTGCTTACCCTGCTTCGGGATGCCGGCTGGGTCCTGTTGTGGCAGTTTATTTGCTCATGGGTTAAAGGTTATGTTTGTTGCAGTGGCAGTTGGCTGGGACTTGGGGTCTTGTGGTGCTGGTTGTGAATACTGCAGTGGTAGTAGTGGCTGGGACTTGGAGTACTTGGGGTTGCGTGGTGTTGAAGGTATGTGCTGCGTTGGCAGTTTGGTAGGGAATAGCGGTCTCATGTACGTGGAGGTGTACTGCGATGCAGTGTGGCTGGGACTAGGCGACCTGTGCGTGTGTGTGGTTCAAGATCCTTGGGGTTGCGTGGTGTTGGAGGTGTGTGCTGCATTGGCAGTTTGTCTGGGACTAGAGGTCTCATGTACGTGGAGGCGTACTGTGATGCAGTGTGGCTGGGACTAGGGGTCCCGTATGTGTGTGAGGTTCAAGCGGTGAGTGCTTTAGGGTGCCGGAGAGTGTTTAATTGCTTTTGGATGTGTTGTGTTGAGTTCTTTCCACGAGTTGGAAGTAGTGGACTGGTGTCAGGGTTTTGTGCTTGTTGTTGCTCTTGGAGCTGGTAAGAACCCAGGTGTGGCAGGCCTCGGGCCCTGGGGTGCAGATCAGGGCGGGGGGATGTTGGTGCATGGAGGGGTTTGTTGGTTAGTGTATTGTGACTTTTGTGGAACATTGGGGCGTGGCAGGGACTAGGTATCGAGGTGCAACTTGTAACAAGCAGAGTGCGTATTTTCTTTTATTTTTTTAGTCCTTGAGTGTTGGCCAGTCCTGTTGAGGGAAGGTTGTTATCCCTTATTCTAATTTGGTGGGTTCCTCTTTTGGTTGTTGTTCTATATGGGAACGGAGTGTAGTTTAGTGTGTGTTAAATCTAAGCACAGTTGTGGTGGAGGTTCAAGAGGTGCTGTGTAAGGTTTATTATAGCACATTCAGTCTGTTTTTATTGGTGTAGATTTTCATTCTGTGTTAGGTTGGATTTGGTACATGTTTGAAGTTGTGTGCAAGATACATGTTGTGGGGGTGGTGTGCGAAGGCTCCATGTGGACAGTTCTCTAGGTGCTTGAGTGTGTGTCCATTTGGATGTCAGGTGTGTTGGGGCATTTACGTGCTGGCCACATGTACTTGTAGGTGTTTTGTGTGTGGGTTTTGATGAATGTAATGATGAAGAAGTGTTGTAATGTCCTTCTTAGATGGTGATGAAACTGACAGTGGAACATGTGATGTCAGTGTGAAGTGCTGAGGTTGTTGTTATCTGAATCCTGGGGTTCCAGGGTAATGGTTGGAGTATGGAAGCTGGCTCTATGGGATGTGCTGGTGTTTTACTGACTATCCTATTGACTATGGTTCCTGTAACATACTAGATACTGAATAAACATTGCGGTAAACTTACCTGCAGGCTCAGGTTGGTCTTTATTGCAGAACTACATCATTTCAATATACTTAATGTAGCAGGAACGTTTATTGATTTCTTTTTCTTAATCTGTGTTTTACATGGTATAATAGTTGTGTCTCATAAGGGACATATATAAAGACATTAGGGGGGAATTTAGAGCTCATGCTATTATCGTTGATCTGCCAGTAGAGCTGATTTTATAAACCCATTTATTTTTAATACAATCATGGCAAGCTAAATTAATAATTTAGCAGGTGCCTGTTGCAGACATGTTTTTTTGTTTTAAGCAAGTTATCAGGACATCCAGGTACTGTGCTTGTGGGATATTATCATAAAAGGGATTCCACATCTATCCGGAGCAAAGGTACTTTATTTAGACCAAATGGAGCCTTTTCCACTGTTAGAATCATGTGTATTTTCTCCAGCACAAAACTAGGTCTTGAGGAATTTATCAACACATCGTCTAAGAGTGCATTGAGACAAGCTCTAATTGGTCTACTTGGTAAATCTTGTACATTTGTATGTATCTTGGGAAATGCATATATAGCAGGCACTACTGGTTACTGCCCATTCGCGGGTGCCGGAAAAAAAACAACTACGGCCGCAGCCGTGCCCTTAATAAGGGCACGGCTACCGCCAGAGTTATAGTGAGGGCCAATGTCTAAATCTTTTGAATACAACAATCTGACTTGGAAACAGTGTGTTTTCAACAACTGCCTAGCCGAACATGTGTCATATGCTATAATTTGCCCACGTAAAGGTTTATATGTAGGTATGACTTCACAAAATCACCAAACTTGTAGGTGAACGCCTCTCTAACTCCAAAAGAGGAGATATAACCAAACCACTAGTACAACACTATATAACACAATGACACAATTCAGAAGTTGTGGAATGGTTTGACTTAGAAAAATGTATGAGGCGGTAAGAGGAGGTGATCAAGAATGTACACTCCTAGAAAAAGGACAATGTTGGAAATACCGTTTAGAAAAAAACTGAATCTGGGTTGAATGAACAAATATAGTTGTTCCCAGTAGCCACAGTGATAGAATTTTATTATAAGATGTGATGGGTTTATCAAGTCTGTTTGACAGCAAAATTGTTTCAATTGTGAGTGGTAATGAACCCAGGACAGATTATTGAATATTACATATAAAGTCAATTTGCATGTGAAGTTACGCTCATAGGTTACCAAATACGGCATTCAAATAATTCAATTAAATCTACTCTTCATTCCCGTTATCATCATGGCCAACACTGCTGACCAAGTATACTCTTAGAAAAGCAAAGTAACATTCTACACCAGATGGCATTGCATGCTAGCCTGTGCAATTAGATGGCAGTATATCAATGTAACTTGAAAGCTTCTTGGAACATCTGCTGTGTTAGAAGTGCTTTAGGAATGCCAGCATTGTATGGCATTTAGAGATTAGCAAGTGTGATCTAATGACACGCAGAATTACAGAGCTACACTAATGATTCATTGGAGAACCTATTTTGATTTCAGGGCTATGCAAATACTATTAACTTTGTTGAGATAAAGGGGCAGTGAACGTTACGGTTAGTAGTGAGATATTTAATTAGTTGTTAGTCAACAGACATTAATAAAACATAACAATGCATATTGTTGTAATCAAATGTATGCTTCATTTATAGGAGGTGAAGATCAATTGTGTGCAGTCAAGGCACCAATATAACACAATTCAAGGACAATAAAGCGAAGCATTTTAAGTAAGTGACACCTCTTAACACGTGTTATATGCAATATGACTGTGCACACATCATTGCCAAGAAGTATACATACTAATAACAGCCTCTGTAATGTTTTGTAAATGAGATTATGGCTATTATTTAAACAATCATCAAGTGTTTTACAGTTTTGTTTTTTTAAATAATGTGTTTCTCATTGGCGGTTGGTGTCTAGCACACAACGTGTCGAGGGAAGATCACAAGGAGATAAAATAAGTTGTTTTGATGATAAGTAATAACCTGGATATTATTAAGTTTGCTCTAGGACCCAATGTATTGTCAGGCTTGAATACTTATGATTGAGGTATATTGTAGCTAATCAGTGTTGTCAACAAAGTCTATTCATGAGGGATATCACACCCTGATGAACATCCCTACCACTTGTTTTAAGGGGGTTTGAAACATGCATGTTGACAGACATGGATGTAGCATTTTTGATTTTTTTTTTCTTTCAATGATTTGATTCTGCTGTAATTTCTGTGCATAATGGAACATTTTTTTTTAGTTTAGGCACAGAATCTCAATCTTTGCACATCGCTTTCCCCTGAAATGTGATTGCAATTGTGATTATAATATTGCCGAAATAGTGTGTTCCTTGTCAATATAAGTGCATAAGAGAGAAAAAGGAATTGGTGTTACTATATAGTTGAAACATGTGGTAAATCCATAGCTGTATAAGTGCAGACATTGCAAGAACTTCTCTAAATAGATAAATATGTATGACGTACGTAACCTGAAGCATGTGTTCCCAAATACAACATTGTGGCGGCATTTAGCATTTACTGTTGAGGGAAGCCTCTTAATAGTGTTTGGCACAAAGCAGCATGAAAATATTTTACGGTGTCAGTCCTGGAATCTAGTGTTTGGACAGAAGACTGAGAAATAAACACAGATTTTGGAACTGCTCCGGTGGTCATGCTCTTCCGCCATGTACTTAATGTATTTTTGAAATGTTATCTGTGGGAAGCACTTAAAATCCGGGGTGGGGAACATTTTACCTCCATCCTCGGGGGCACCGCATAAGGGATGCAGGGCACGCCCCCAATTATATGACCCTGAATTGGTGCGGTGCCTTTTCCAATTGTTGAAAACCACCTGTGTTTTCTTGGACTTGCAAGTGAGCAAATGTCAAATCAATTGCTGTCAATTAGATAAATGGAAGTCAAACCATTGCAAGAATCCTTTATGCAATCCCATGAATGTCACTAGAACGAATTTAAAGGTGTAGTGTGAAAGGGGGCTGAAGCAATAACACTGGATATGGGCAAGGCTCTAAATTGTGTCTAATGTCTCTGCCATTGCCCATCTTGGGTTGCTGCAGATTTAGCCTGGCCCTGCCCACCTGGACCGTTCCAGATTGCCGCTCTTTTTCCCTACTTAAGGAGCCATCCAGCCTCTTTTCGTTTGCAGAATGAAATAACAAAAAATAGGGGAGTAACCATAAGCAGTGCGCTCAACTTCCTAGAATAATGGCTAAATGCAGCAGAGAATACACACGAGGTTCCCCTTGGTACCTCAGAAAGTAGTAATTAATAACAATTGGGGTGTATTGTTACTGAGCAAGCAGACTTCAAGTTACAGTAGTCAATACTCTAAAATAAGTTACGGATCCACAAAACACAATCAAGAAATATATGAATGAAGCCGTCCAATATATGAAAGGTGATTTATTCTGTGTGCAGCCGACACATGTTTTCGACCAATCGGTCGTTATCAAGGCTGGTATTGATACATTAACAACAATTCAAACATCATCAACAGAAAAAGTATATATACAATTGTTGGTGTGTATTGAAATATAACCATCAAAGCATAAGTGATACAAAAATAATGTGCAATTGTGCAAATAGCATGATTATTCAGGGCAAGTGAACATTGTAAATATCACCAGAAGCGGGTGTACATACCCATAATCAGGCACGGACAATCATGGAGGGCGAGAGAAGAAGTGGGGAGACAAGATGCAGAAATTCCTTAGCACATAGTGAGAGTTCAATTAACATAGTAACAGTGAGTTTCTCTCTTTGACAGCATGGTCCATTATCAATAATAAATGTTATTGCTGTGTTTAATCCCGGTAGCGATTGGTGCAAAGAATGTCATTATATTAAACCATTGGTGAGACCCATTGCCAAACACAAGTGTACCTGTCGTGCATGTTACAGATCATGCACAAAGAAAGCACTATAAAACTCACCAGATAGTTCTGGTGACAAATCCCATATAATAAGATATGGAGTCAAAAAGAATATATTTTCATGCATATAGGAGAACTCAAAGAGACGTTTGATGGTGCAGAACTAAAGGCTTTGAACTGTTAATCTGGTGGAGTAAGGGCGAAAGACTCTTACCCTTGCTGATCTTTGGTAAAGCTTCTTAGATGAGGTAAATTAGTTATAAGGTTGTATTGCAATGCCTCTTTCATAAGCCAAATTTAAAGACCGTCATGGTTCGGGGCTTAAATGCCTGAAAAAGTATATGTATATCTAAAGTTAGTGCCCAATTGGCACTACATATTCCATATATAAGCAGAAATGCATAGAAAATTGGTGGTAGAACAGTACAGCCCATTAATTAGTGCAATGATTCTTACTCTCTCTCTCACCTTAGGGTGTATTTCAATGTAGCACGCTGGCCTGTCTATTTCAAACAATCTTCGTTACACTAAAGAGGTCCCAATACCTGAAATAGTAAAATACGGGCAGGGAATTAGCCCCAATGTTGTATCCATGGTGGATCAGTGGGGATCAATGTTGGATGAGCCATACCTCGCAATCTCAGCCCCAGGGAGGTATTCCAGAAGGATGCCTACAACAGATGACCGCGCCCAGTCGGGCGAGTAATATTTACATCCCGCCAGTGCATCTGACATCACGCGTAAACACGTGACTTCACGCGCATTCCCACTGATGGAGAATTACGTCATGCGCATGCGCAAACGCGAGCTTTGCCGTTGGAAGAATTCAAATCTATAAATAATATTTGTGTGCATGTAAACTGAAGAACCTGATTTAGTACCAAGGAAAAGATTGTGAATTAACTTCAGTGTATGGTATCCTGAAAGGAGAATTGCGTGGTTGATCACTGAGTAATTTATTAAAAGGAGAAAGGTATAAGGAGTAGTACAGAGATCATTGCAAGATTCCTAACAATCCCTAGATGTGGCAATCATCTAGGGATTGTTAGGAATCTTAAAATGGTACAATTTGCAGATGGGTAGCAGGTGCAAGGGGATCTATGTAACCTGACCTAAGTACCATCCACCTTCTTAGCCCTGCCATTTCCTTCCTGCTCTTAACTCTTAGATCAAGGGCATCTCTCACCCAGATTACCAAAGCGAAGGGCTGACGAAGAAAAGGGCAATTCCTGTTTGAACCTGTTCGGACCAGGAGGACCCAGGGCCCGACCCCCTGCTCAGACAACATGTAAGCATGCACCAACATGTGTTTACCCCCTCTGTCCCCACAGTCCATCCCCACCCCCTTGGGTCCCCCCAGTGATATTCCCTTGTGCTCCCAACCCTTCTCGCACACAGGTGTTTCCTGTTTTGCTTGATTCTTCGACCCTGCTCACCCTCCCCCCCATCCAGCCTACTTCTGCAGGAGTCTGTCCTGATACATTCCAGTTTCACCATCACCGTCTTGTGGCCAATGCTGGATTTGACTTTTATGGACTTCATTTATTCACGGTGCGCCACCCTTTCTCACCTCTCATGTTGGACTTACTTTGCATCTTGTACTTATGCTTGCCCTGAATCATGCTGTTCCCATCTTCATCTTGTATGCTGACTTGCAACTTTATGTGTTTCTACTGACTTCTGCAATTGTATTCGCTCTCCCCTCTTGCTTCTGCACTCTTTTTGACTGCTTACTCTCTGTTATCTCCTCCTCTCCCTTTCTCCCTTTTCTTATCTCCTCCCCGCCTCCCCTTATGTCCTTCTATGCACTTACTCTACCGGAATTTTCCCTGCACCTAGTATGTTAGCAAACTTGTCTGTCTCCTCCCCCAACCCATTACTTGTCTCCCCCACCCCCAGCACTATCTGAAATGTCATCAGGCTTAGCACAATAGTTGCTTGTTTTGTTCCTCTGCTGCATTTTTGCACCCCTCTCCATCACCTTTTGTTTTTCTCCGGCTCTTCCAGAAATGTTGTCAGGCCTGGTATGGTTGTCGCCTGTCTATTTCCATTTCCTTCCGACTCTTCACTTCCCTTCCTTATCTATGTCTCAGCTCTTGCACTATCTGAAATGTCGTCAGGCTGAATTAGGCGAAGAAAAACAGATACATTACAAGAATTCACTGAATCACAAACAAAGACCTATTTCCAAACTTCATCAAATCTGAATCAAAGTTTTGTTGTCTGGAGTTAGTCCACGCCCCCCAAGATCTAAGGTTTTTAAAAGGGCAACAACTTCGAAAGTCAGAAAGGTTTCATTGCCTGATGATAGTCTATAGCAAAAGATGTCCGAGTTCGGCCACCTTACATCATGGACATATTTCTGGAATCTTGCCACTCTTAATGCCCAAGTGCCTGAGCATTTTAATAGTAAATGATAAAGCGACTGATTTGCTTTTTCATCGCATTCATCACAGATAGCAGTTGGATACTCCTCAGATGTCCAGTGTAGGAAGCAGATGTAATCTAAATCTTAGAAAGTCTTATCTAATAGCTGGATCAGATGATTTGCTTAGATATTGGGGCAATCGTGACCTCGGTTTATCTGTTCATGTATGTGATGTGAATATCTTTGCCAACCTCATTTTGTTAATTGTCCGAATCCTGTCCATTCGTTGCATAACGACTTTCACTTTCATTGGGTTTTGGATAAGGAGTTCCGTTGAGCAATCTCAGTTAGCCAAGATATCCAGGCACTTTAAGATAAGGTTGTTGAGGAAAGTATTAACATCTCTTTGCATTAACAGTGCCACATCCTCATATAGTGACCCTTTGGGCGGATCTAGGATTAATCTCAACATAGATACCCATTTCCACTCCATCATGGCCCTGAGAGAGGTCAGTCCCAATTCGAACCTTAGGCATACAATGGCTACGCAGTTTGGCAAATTCAACAATCTTTTCAAACGTTTGGCCTCAGTTTTATCCCAATCTATCTTGCGGGATAGGGGATTACAATCTAGGCCAAACAGAATGATCGGAACCAATTTAACTACATAGACCCTCACCAGGGGTTGAATTGAAAATGTACAAAATCTTAACGGGATTCTTTTCTTCTGTGACCCCATATTGAGGACCGTAAGATCTATGGCTGCAAGAAAGCGACCCATGGTCGGGAAGGCTTCAATGACCACCCCCAAATAGGTAATCTCAGACACTATGTCAAGGTATTGTACAAAAATGTCGCCCTCATTTGTGCGCACCCGCAGTGTCTGCAACGTTGGAGGCGCACAAAATGAGGGTGACATTTACTGTGCCCAAGCAGAGCGGGGGCTGTGGGGGTGTCCCCCACTTACCATTTCGGAAAGCAGGGGACACGTAAGAAAGAAAAATAGGAACCCTGCAGCGTCAGCTCTAACCCACGTTAGTGGGAGGAGCTGACGCTGCAGGCATCGCAGGGGGCAGGCAGCACACTTCTGCGTGTGCCACCCTAAAGGTGAGTGGAGTGGGGGGGTTGGGAGGGGTAATGTAGGCCGGCGGAAGCAGGCACAGTGATCCATGTGATCACTGCCTGGGCCGTACTGGTGTTGGCATTTTCGGCCGTTGCAGTTACAGGGGCGCAGTGATCACATAGATCCCTGTGTCAATTGGGCACTTCTCCAGGTCCCAGATGTATGATTTAAGGACCTTCTTTGGATGTTTGAAAACAAGAACCTTAGATTTGTTTGGGTTGATTTTTAGATCATTGCATTTGGTGCAGTCCGCCAATGCTGAGAGTAAAAGTTGCAGCCCAGCTTGTGAGTTGTCTAAAACCACTACATCATCAGCATAAGCCAACCAGTTTGTTTTCGTGTCTCCAATTTTTGGAATAATTAATCCTTTGTCTTGCAGCCATAGACTCAAGTCAGACATGAAGAGAAGAAAAAGAAAGCGGGCAATCGGACACCCCTGACGCACTCCTCGTTCAAACATAATTGGGCCCGACAATGCGCCCGATCTGGATATTCTGACTCGCATTGATGAGTTATGGTGGAGTTTGACCAGGATGAGCAGGAGGTTTGGCGGGGCCCCGCAGGCATTCAATTTTTTCCAGAGAAGATTTCTGTAGATGGTGTTGAACGCCTGTGACAGATCTATCCATGCTCCGAAGAGGGGAGTACCGCCCTTTATAAGGGATTGCGCACTAAGGCAGCTTAGGAACAACCCATTAAGGGATGTTGATAGACCCCTTCTGAAACCAATTAGTTGTTTAGTTGTTTAGGTATAATGCCTTTAGATTTGGCCCAACTCTCCATCTCATCCAGCTCTCCATCTCACCCAAAATTAGACCAAGAAAAATGTTACTATCTGCCTCTAAAACGGAGATGGGGCTATAATTGGAGGCTGCTAGGCGGTCCGTCCTTTTTACATATATATATATATATATATATATATAGGGATTACAACGGACGATCTCCAAGAGTCTGGTAATTCCTTTGACAGCATGATGTTATCAATGAGGCATTTTAACACTCTTGCCCAAAGGACCGTATTCGTTTTTAGAATGGAATTGCTCAAACCATTGGGACTGGCCGCTCTTGAGGTGGATGATTTCTTAATCAGATTTTTAATCTTCTCACAAGTGAAGCATAAGGACCACATGCACTTGACCTCTGTCTTGGGGACCAGAGTGTCTAAGGGTCCATATACCTCAGAGAAATGTTTAATCCATACCTGTTCCTGCAGTATAGTGACCTGATTATCGATGGATAGATTATTCAAAGAGCCTATAAAGCCCAAATGTTTCTGGAGTTTCTTAAGGAAAATGCGCTTCACATCTTTTCACCACATTGCTGATATATTAAGTGCCTATGTGAGCGGATCCAGTTCATGTAGGTATTATTCAAAACACTAAGATGTTCTTCAAGGAGCTTTTTGGCAAAACCACCCTTTTTAATCTGGCCCTATGTTGACATTTAAGCCTCTTTTGTTCTTGAATTTGGGCATTTTATGAGTGCTTATGTGTCATCTGTTTTTTTTGGGCAGAGTTAGTTTGGGGACTTAGATTCCATAGAAAAGCCAGAAACCTAGCTGGTTCACAACACAGCGAAAGTTGACAACCAGACAGCTGTTTGACTCGTTCATTCAGATTGTTAGTGAGAGTCAAGCCCCCTCTATCAAATGTCCACAAATTATTACCAGCAGAGTTTATGGACAAATCGCAAGAATAGGCAGGTGGAATATTTACAGCTTCCCGGGCCAGTGTAGCTATCAACATATCGTGGTCATCTCTGTTCCCCTCAGCGATTTCCAATTTAAGACACCTTTTTTTTTCCTCCTGTTCTATGTTGTACCACTAAAGGCCTAGCACTTGCCCATTCTCAATATCCCAATGCCTATTAAGACTGTTAATCATCGCTTAGCTTTTCACCCTGCCTGCGTTGGAGAGCTTTGAAATGCTTGTTAAGTGTATAGGCACTATATAATTAAATAAATACATCTGAGAAGCAATAACCAGGTGCATCAAACCATTTTGTATTCCGGGAGTACCTGTACCTACCAATATTTAGCAGTCTAACTTTGAGACAACTGAGCTATCTATTTTTAAATTAAGGGTCAGGAATGTTGCCCCATTAATTGAGTCACACTTTGCAACTGAATTGTCAAAGGCATCCTTTGCCATGTAACAAATACAGAATTTTGTTATGTCTGCACTGATGGGTCCGCACATGAAATAACCTTGTTGGCTACAAAGATTTAGCACGATAATAAGTGGTCACGGAACCCCACTTGCAACCAGGTATACTGTTGAGTGATAAGAGCAATTATCATGGCTAATACCTATAAAAAGTATATACTGTGTTCAGGACAATAGGTAGCACCTCCGAGCATTGAAACATGTGTCAGTGTTTATGATTAATTATTGCTTTGAGGACACATCTGAACAAACAATGTAGGTGTCCACGAGTAACTGTTTGTATTAGTTGAGGATACATGAAACAATTACTGTATGTCACCATAAGACTTGATGAAATCGAAACAGAATATCACATGTTGTACATATGGTGTTAATAATGATTTCCATGCATTGTTGAACCAACTTTAAATGTGTGTGCAACACTACATTTTTTTGCATCATTTTTTCAGTGAACTGGAGTGTTTTATTCTCCATTTAACTGTGCTAATTCAATTCCTATGATAAATAGGCTTACAAATATCTTTTAATATACGACACAGCTGCCATACTTAATTTTTGGGATATCCTGCATGAATAATTTGAGTGATGCAGGTAAAATCACTTTGTCAGAAAGTCAGACCACTAACCAAGCAACACCGAAAAAAAAAGGTACTTATCAAGACTACACATAATAATTGTACACGAATACCAATTCTGGACATCATAATCTTTTGTTCACACGTACACTCTTATATTCAAAAGGAGAATAATATTTCATAAAATTATTATCACATTGAAATTACATTCACAGGGTAAAGGATGTACCAAAGAGTAAATTGCTGTGCCTAAATAATATGTTCCAATGTGGACAGAAATACTATCAGAAAACAAAAATGTAAAGTATATAAATTGCAGTGTTGGTACAAATAACTATATCATCAATCTATTAATTATAACAATGAAATTACATTCCAGGTGCATGCATGTTTCAATCCCTCTTAAAAAAATAATATGGACATTCATTGTGACGTTAGAACCCTCCTGAATGTACCCGTGCTTGGTTAACACTGATGACTATCCACAATATTCCTCAGTCATAAGTATTCATGTCTGATAATCTCTTAGTTCCAAGAATGTGAAAACAACAATCTATGTTAGTCACGTCTTTATGACTTGAGAACAAAAACAAATAATGCCTTTGGCCCAATTTGAGCCTGGGTAGGACATGCTTGTCCCCGTAGGTAAATATAAAAATAAAGACACGGACACCAGAGTTTACATGTATATTAGGATTGTATTTACTTGAAAGACTTACATGGACTGATCCAACCAGCCTAACATGGGGCTGGATGGAATGTTTAAGAGAAAAAGAAGAAAAAAACAGAGCTCTCCTGTAAAAGTATGGGCTGGGAAAACGGATAAAGGGAGAATGGATTCCGAAGAAGGAAAAAAATGTTAGTGAGGACAATCATTGAGAGTAGAGAAGAAAATGCGGCAGGAGAGCTAATCCTCTCTTTGGGGGGCCGGCACAGAGTTCTTAAATGGATTTTTTTTATACTGGAGGCAAGCAGATTGCGCCGTACATGACTCCTACTCTGCCTAGGCTATGACTTGGTTAAATTGTTTTCTGACCGGTCGCAAATCTTGAATAGTGTGGGCCATGCACATTCTTCTTACAAACAACTAGAATATGAGGTCCCTCAGGGGGCATGCTTATCCCCCTCTCTATTCAACATCTTCTGCAGCCTTCTCTGTGATCTCTTAGACAAGTTGGGTGTGCATTTGTTTTATAATTTTTTTTATTACGAGTTAATAATCGCTGAAGTGATTTTTACATGATTTTAAAACACAAGCAAACATTGGAGTTGAAAGTATAAAAGTTTGATTTCAGATTTAGACTGGGTGGTCAATGCTTTCATCTGTAGTTCACCTGGCCCATCAAGGAAGGTTTTTCTGGAGGCTTCTCTGCTAAACTGGAGAAAATTTGGTCTAAAATCTTTACCGCTGCAATAGCCGTAGAAGTCCTTTCTCCTCTGATCAAACGCGACCCCAAAAGATCTTCTTCAGTGACGTATGCTTTAGCCAAATGATGGGACAAGTATGGAGTTCGAAAGTGATAAGTTCCAGGGCAAGACAATAGCAGGTGGCGTATTGATTCAGGGTCTGAAGTTGAATCACAAAAGCGACAGCTGTTAGTGAACAATGCCCCTCTAATCTTCAGTATCTCGTTCGATGGTAAAAGGTTTAATCGTGCTCTTGATATGATATGATATGATATGGCATTTGTAACGCGCCTATACACAAGTGTTTCAAGGCGCAACGAGGCAGGGAGGGGGGAACAAAGGGAAGACAGACAACAATCCTACTAGGCCAGGTGTCATTTAGATCGCGCAAGTGCAGGGGTAGAGGGAAGGGAAAAAGTGCAAGGGGAATGGGAGGGGGGAAGTGCAGTACAAGGTAAGTAGAATAAAATAAATAAATAGGGCCAGCTGGTGGCAAGTGCAAGGTAAGTGCAGGCAAGTGCTGGGAAGGGGGGGCTGTAAGGATACAGAGACAGTCCCGCAGTGCAGGGGTTGCCAGGGAGGCAGTGCAAGTGGAGAGTGGCAGGGCCCAGGACCGAGGTCGGTAAGAGTGGCCCAGTTGCAGATTCAGTGCAGTTTCAGTGAAGAGTTTAGCAGGGGAGAGGGAGAGAGAAAGCAGAAGCAAAGAGGAAGGTTTTGAGGTGCTTCCGGAACCGGAGATGGTTCTCCTCAAGTTTCAGGGAGGCAGGAAGGCTGTTCCAGAGGGAGGCCCCTGCCGCGGAGAGAGATCTACCCCCAGCTCGTTGCTTCGAGAAGCAGCATATAGAATACTCTTAATAGAGTAGATCTTACATTTTTTAGTGGGATGTCTTTTAAGGAAAGGCTGTATCACATTTAACTGTCATGCTGTAGACGGTTAATGGGCTGTCAGTTTATAATTGAGAGATTCCTCTAAATTGGAAATCCAATCAGGTTCATCAAGTCATTTTTTTATTTTTGTAGGATTTTGAAGAAGCTCTTCAATCAAACTTCCGCACATATCCAAGTTTTCTTTACAGTCCCTTTCCCATTGAAACAGCAATTTACATTTTCCAGTGCTCATCTCTGACCTTAGCAGGCAAAAAATTGGGGGGCTTGACAAGTGAATGGTTTTCCGGTACAGCATGATGCTGTTTCTGGCCACAATTGACGCGAGTGAGGTTAGAGACAGTTCTCGCCTAATCAAAATCATGGGTGTCGATTTAGGCAGGTTTAGTACTGATCACCAAAATAGGCCTTCTAATGTAAGCCAAATCTGTTTTGGAAGGAACAACAGGGCCTCTGCCCCGTGTGTGATAGATGGTTTCACTTTGGCACAATAGAATTTTATTATCGGAAGCAATGAGAAGCGGCCATGCTTCCTGTCGAGGATTTTAGCTTGAGCGGTTAGGTTCCGCATTTTTTTGTGCAGGTGAATTTGCATTGAATTCTCTTTTTTTGTGCTGTCCACCATACCACCTAGGTATTTGAATTCCAAAACGTGTTCAACTGTGGCCCCTTCCAGATACCATTTTTAGTTCTCTTTTTTTTTTTCTTTTGAGTCTTTCCAAGACCAAAATCTTTATTTTGGATTTATTTACTTCAAGATCGTTGTCTGCAGAATTCTTCGCCAGAGAGGCCAACTGTCGTTGCAAGCCAATGGCTGTCTGGTCCAGTTGGATCAAGTCGTCTGCATATAATAGACGCCGCACCTCATTGTGGCCAATTGTTGGAGGAAAAGATCTGGTCTGGGCGTTTGCTTCTTTATAATCTCCAAAATAAGCCAGGAAGAGGGCCGGAGCCAAAGGGCAGCCCTGCTTTACTCCTCGTGTTGTGAATATTGCCGAAGAAAGTAAACCGGCTTTACTCAACCACACACAAATGCTGGTGTCAGTGTGGAGGGCTTTTAACGGCCCTACAATCTCCACGGTACAGTTCCAAGAGTCTAGCTTTAGCCAGAGTTTGGACCTATGGACGAGGTCAAAGGCCTGCGTTAGATCTATAAACGCCAAATAGACCTTTGGGCTGCCTTCGAAGATTTTGGCCTTGAGTACGCTGAGGAGCATGATATTAATGCTTGTGCCGGTTACTTTCTTAAATCCTGATTGAAGGGGATCTGCAAAAGGAGAGTCTTTTGCCCACAGATAGAAATTTTTTAATAACAGGCTGCCGTAGACTTTTCCGATTACATCAAGAAGTGCCACTGGCCAAAACTTTCGGTGATCGTTGTTACTGCCCTTTTTGTAGCTCGGAACGATCAATGACGTCGACCATGATGCAGGAAGTTTTCTTAATTTTGAACATCTTTTGAATATTATGCTCAGCAAGTTGGACCATTCGACCGACAAACTTTTTAAATCCACATTTGTAATGCCATTCGGTCGTGGTGCTCTAGAGTTTTTGAGCTTAGCTAAACACAGCCTAATCTCTTTGATGTCGTGAAGATCCACCCATGACAAGGAATTGTTTGGTAATGATGTTTCAAGGGCCGACATAGGGGCTTCAAACAGCTTTGAATGGAATCGTACCCAACTTTGTTCAGAGATTCCATTTGTTAATAGATCATCTGGAACATTGCCCAATGCTCTAATTAGCTTCCAAAAGTCATTGCAATTTGCGTCTGTTATTCGGTGTAACATTTCAACAGAGTCCTGTTGATAAAGGACCAGATGGTAGGATCTCAGCCAGGATTTGTAGCTCCTCACTGCCTCTTTTGCACTAGCCCTGCTCTGGGCAGCGTTAACTCGGGCTGCAAGCCTTTTGGTTTTCCGAACTTTGTTTCAGTTTAGTGCCAAAAGTTGGTCAAAGTTGTGAATGTGAGGTTTCTGGGTTTTGCCTGTTAACTTAGCCCTACTAGTTGTACCTCTGAATGGTTCGAGGAGAGGTCTGTAATCGACTTGCAAATCGTTTTCTGCAGTTGTATAATTTCTAGTAAGTGTCGTGATATTGTTAGCAGACAAATGCAGGCAATTTCCATTTCCGGTTGGTTCTAAAGCTGGCTCGAAGTAAGCGGTTGTTGTGGTGGATGAGGCCGACTTTATGTATAAGAGGTTATAGTCGCTGAGTGGTTTTTAACACATTTCCTTCAGATAGATTTGGTAGAAAGGATTGTGAAGCGAATATGTAATGAATAATCAAACTTGAGTGCCCCCTTTCCCATGTTGGTGCAAAGTTTGGGTCCCCAAGTACTGTGGTCGTATTAAAGAGGTTTCTTGATGTCATTAGATTACACCATGCCTTGCCTCTAGTTTTTGCGTGGGTGTCGATTGTAATTGAGGTGCCAGGGGTCACAGGTGGGCAGGTCATGTTTAGGTCACCACAGGTCAGTAAGTCAGCACCTCGAAAATCTGTGAAGGTTGAGTCGATTGTTGCTGTGACCAACTCCAACAGGGTGTCTGTTCGTATCCCTTTCAGATTCCAATTAATGTTTGCGATCACCAGCTCAGTCGAACACATTTTGCCTGTCGTTCTTTCTATTTGTGACCAAGAATGAAGTGCTGTTAAGATAAATGGGTTAACCAAAAGTATTTTCTCGATCTGCAAGCCGCTTCTAATACAGACAGCGATTAGCAGTCCCGAAGATGGACAGCCCCTTGCCCCGACATTCGCCTGTGAAAAAGCTGATTCAAAGCCGTCCAGAGTTGGTTTGTTTTGGAGCCACTATTGTTGAAGGCATAGGATGTCAAAGCGACCTAGGTCAATGGCAGCCGGTATAGTCAAGTGGTGAAAGCCCCTTGTATTCCAGCAGCCCAAATAAAGTGATGAAGAGGCTTGAGCGATATGCTGGTGAGATGGTGGCTATTTTTGGAGTCTTTCAGCGAGAACTTTTGGGAGCCATGACCAGGATTGTTGTTTTAGGTCAAGCCTGGTCTCTTGTTGTTGAGACAATGTTGTTGCTTCGTGGGCTAAGGGAAAAGACTTGCCACCTTTTGTCAGTGGGCCATTTGGACGGCGAGATGAGTCAAGTTTTGTGGGAGAAAAAGCAGTGAAACTTGATGTTGAGCCACCTTGACTCTTTGCACTTGGCGCAGGGTTTATTTGTTGTAAAGGTAGGTTGCAAGGCCCAGATGGAATTTCTTTACTGAGATTTAACGTCGAGCCAGCTGCTTGATTTGAGTTGTGCAAGTCGTTCAGTAGATTCTGAGATTGAGCAGTAAAGTGTTGAAATTTGTCATTGGTTTTTAAGAAAATCAAATCAAAGCCTTGTTTGTAAAGTGTATCTGAGGCCCCAATTAGTAGTTTATCAACCATTTCTGAAGTCGTGTATAGGTGACACATCGCTTTTTTTCCTTCATGAGTGGGTTCCACAAGTTTAAAGTCGTCCGTTTTTATTGATCAAAATGAAGATATTTCAAAAAAGGTAGCAGGCGCTCTTCTCCAGAAAGAACATGGCATGATAACCTGTTCTGAGATGAGAGTTTGCAGCACACGCTTTTTGCTCACTGTACCTTTCACAGATGGGAAATATCCATTTGCATATCAGTCTTTGTCCCGCCAACATGGGCAGTTCAGCACGGAAATGCTATGGCAATTCCTCTCTGAACAAGACCACCAACAGCAACCCCATACACATGTTTCAGCCTTGTTGGTGAAGCTGTGCCTCTCTGAGCACAGTGAGCAGGGAGTCCAGGTCTGGGTGCCCCCAGGTAAGTCAGGGTGACGAACCCCAAGTTCCTTGCAAATATTTCAAAAAAGGTATAAGGCGCCCCTCTCCAGAAAGAACATGGCATGATAATGCTGTTTTGTGGGCTCCGCAAGTCGGAGACAGGTTTGTTTAACACTTTTTGTGTTTTTAGGTAGTGAAAATATACTAGCACTGCGAATCTGGCGACACTGCGTCGTAAGACGTTCTTTAGAGGTAATCTGCTTCAAACATCTTTTTGTTGTTCCGGGAGCCGATTCATCAATGCAAGTTACTTAGTTTTCTGTGCATTTTACAAATTATGCGGATGACACCCAACTTGTCTTTGTGAGCGGCACATATTTAGAGGATGTGGAGTATATCAATAAATTCTACGCAGCAATCCAATATTGGATGGTTAATAATGGGATGTGTTTGAACTCTACTAAAACTGAGCTCATGCCATTTGTTTACCCCCAGGCCAGATCCAAATTGGATTGCCAGTATGAGAGCTTTTTTATTGAAAATTATCCCATCAAAATTGTGGATAGTGTTAAGACATTGGGGGTGATATTTGACTCTTCTTTGAATACAAATCTACACATTGACCATGTCTGTAATAAAGCTCAATACTTTCTCAAGCTGCTCAGGAGAGTTAAACCGTAAGTAACAGAGGCAAATTGCGCAATCCTTGTGCATGCAATAATAATGCAAAGGATCGATTAGTGCAATGTTTTGATGATTGGAGACAGTAAAAATTGTATCAGGCGTCTCCAAATCTTGCAGAACGATGCAGTGCACATAGCTAAGGGGATTCCGAGACATCAGCCTATCTCCTCACATTGGAGGGAATTACATTGACTTTCGGTAGAATTACGAATTCGTTTTAAAACCATGACCATTGTTCTTTGATGTCTGTATGGTGGGGTTCCTGACTACCTGAGAGAATGTGTTAAAATTCAGTAAAGTACCAGAGCAAGTGAGTCAATATGCCTCTCCATTCTTAAAAGTAGACGAGCTAGGGGCTTGGGTAGATCTTTTGCTGTCCGTGCTGCCATGCTTTGGAATCAGCTACCTAAGCAACAAGGCTTAGGTAGCTGATGGATCTCTTGAAATTTAGGAAAGGGCTGAAGACCAGTCTGTTTTATTAGTCCTGGTTGGGTTAGGAGTGTCTGTCTATTCTGCTTCCCCCACCTTTAATGGGTTATTTTTGGTACCCGGATGCCTGTGGGCTATGGAGCCTTATAAATTCAAATCAAATCAAATAATTTCCTCAAGCAGCACCCCAGTGTGGAAAGAAACCTTTAAAAACACTGGGCCACGTGTCTGGCCCGAGCCAGTATTATCCAAAGGCCCAGTATGAGTGTCCGTTGCAACCTGTGCATCCCTCGAGCATGGGGCCTTCTGGAAAATAACAAAGGGCCACAGATCATGTCAACATTCATGGATGCCCCCCCCCAACCCCGTTAGGGAATGGGCCACCCAAAAACGTGAGAAAGGGCTGTCGGCACAGAAGTGAACATTGTGTGCCCCCACCCCACATGGGGGCTGCCTAAGCACTGTTTGGGTGCACTGGGCTGTATGGGCAGACTGGATGGACCCACCATCATGGTGGACAGGCCATCAAAGAAGAACCGCCTAGGGTAGGACAACAGAGGCCAGCACTGCCCCTGTTCCCACCATTTAGCAGACTGCCAAATGACAGCACCCAAAGGTACTGAAGAGGGGGGGTTTACTGCAGCAGTCACCCAAATGTAATATATTATATTTTAATATATTGCGTGTTGTATAGATAAATATATGTTTAAATGTATAGTTAGGTGTTTGTTTATAGTTCCAGTTATGTAGTTTAACAGTTAGAGGTAATGTTAATAGTTCAGTAGGGCGAATGTGCATAGTTTGGGATAATTGCTCAGGAAAGAGGAAAGGGATAGGGGAAAGCCATTTTTGAGGTTTACCCTGGCGTGAAGCAAGTGAGTGAAGTGAATGCCTGCCAGAGGCCACCTTTACGGAGTGGCCATCCACTGGGGTCATCTACTAGCCTCTCTTTTCAACGGGTGGTTCCAGGCAGCGGTAAGGGGTCTGTTCTGTCAGTTCTACCATATGGGTCCGCGTCCAACCTCCCCCACCAACCTCTTAAAGGGAGGGTGGACTGACGGAGCAGACCCCTCAGATAGAACCCATGCCAGGTGGACAGGGAAGACAAATGTTCTATAAGAAGGAGACTTTATGTTTTAGAAATATAAAGGGGTCCCTGTTGTGATCCCTCAAACATCCATATTGGTGTCTGTGTCTCATGAAAGGAGTATGGTAAGGATTCACTATTAAACAGTGATTTTATTTGCAGGTCACCCCCCCTCCCTCCCTAGCCACATGGCCAAGGGTATGGAGATGGTTGTTTCCATGGGGACCATCCCTGACATGGGCCGAGGGTGGTTTACACTCTTACCTCTGGCGGGGCCAGAAAATAGGGGCTACAGGATTCAGGATTATTTTTGTCTCCTTGTCATTTTTTCTAACAAACTCCTTATGTACACCATACCAATCACCAATAGGGGATGTAATATATTTTTTTTTTTAAAAAAACAATGATCCACTTAACTGCTGGTTCCACAAAAGCCATGATCACATCTACTACACATTATTGAGGCTGTTGTATTTGTACTTCTTTGGCAATCATTTGTTAATAATTACGATTACTTAAAATGATTCTCTTAGCTTTTCTTGAATTATATTATAATGGCATCTTGACGGCACCGTAATCGTCTTTGACTCTCAAAAACTAAGCATAAATCAGTTATAAAAGAAGGCTTTGTCACGTTATATTTTCTGCTGACTTACAACTAATTAAGTATCCCACTTATTACACTCATATGTACTTCCTCTTAAGCCCAACACATGTGTTCAGTGCTGAAAACAAAGTAAATTCTTCAATGAATCTATTGTTTGAATCTGTAATTCTGCATGTCATCCTTAGATCACGTTTGTTTATCTCTCAACTCCAGAACTTTTTGGCATTTGGGCAGTGCTTTTCCGAGGAGCTTTTGGTTTGCATCCAAGTACTAGAGTTAAATCAGGCTGGCTCGTATGTCAATGTCAGGCGGCATAAAAATCTAGTTTGCTGGTGTCAGAATGTACTTGGTCGCCATAAGGGTGTATGCATTTAATCCATACTTATGCATCATTTGAATGGCAGTGTTTGGTGCTGTGTCAGCATTAGTTTAAATGCAAATAGCTCTCTTCTTATAGCATTGAATTTTCTGTAAATGTTCCATTACCCATCATCATCGAAAATGTGTTTCTCTGGAACATAATTTCTTCACCTATTACATCTTCTAATTCATGTCCATTACTGTGGTTGGTGATTTTGCGTGAGGTCATACACCTACAGATAGGGGATTACATAGACACATTAGAGCATATACTGCTTGTTTTGTTTGATAGTTTGTGAAACAAATCAGCTGCCAAGTATCATTGTTGCATTCAAAGGATTTTATAAGTTGTGTATGTTCACAATTAGTGCAATGCCCACATGGATAGTGCCCATTTATTTGTGCAAGACCACATGACATAGTCAAAAGACATTGTGTTGTATGCAGGATACCTTTTCAGCAAGTTTTGTTGAATATTCGTTCTCCTCTTGGATTAAAACTGAGGTTATGGCGGCGCCTTTTCATCTGTTTGTAGCGGATCGCAGTACTTTGTTATTACCTGGCTGATCTCATTATAAACTTTGCAAAATGTGGTCACACAAATCATTCATTGCCAGTACTTTGACAAGCCTGTTTATTAAGCAGAACCTATCTGTTACTATAATGTGCATGTCGATAAGTTTGATTGATTAGTATTCTGCAGTACCTTCATTATTTCAATCTAACCTTCAAGATACTGGAATGCTTCTCAAAATCTGATATGTATATTACAGCTTGTATGACTGCGTAAAAATTGACCCAGTGGTAAATTCATCCTTAATCTTGATGGCTGATTACTGTTCACATGTGACCATGTATTTCTACCGGTCAGTTTAATGTACAATTCAGAATGTTTTATTAGTAGGTCTAGAAAATTATATTTGGTATGGTTCAACCATAATGTTTGCTTAATATTAGTGTCCTGTCTTTCCAACCATAATTTAAATTTAAGCAACTCTTCAAGTATTACCTGACCAGATTAGGAATATATATGTTGTAAATTCCTTCTTAGATGGTGATGTCACTGACAGTGGAACGTGTGATGTCAGTGTGGAGTACTGGGGTTGTTGTTATCTGAAGCTTGGGGTTCCAGGGTGACAGTTGGAGTATGGAAGCTGGCTCTATGGGACGTGCCAGTGTTTTACTGACTATCCTATTGACTATGCTTCCTTTACATACTAGATACTGAATAAACCTTCCGGTAAACTTACCTGCAGGCTTAGGTTGGTCTTTACTGTTTAACTAAATCATTTCACTGGCGACGAGAATGGGATCTGTCGTGGAGGGGGCAGCAGCATAGTCAGGACATCGCCCTCCGTTGCTCATGTCCCATGGTGTTGGTGCCAGCAGTACTTAGCTCCAGGAATCCGGACCTGGGAGCTAATCTTAAGCAGGCCGGGTGGTGCTGAAGGCAGGTGGCCCCTGTTGTAGCATTGCACCAAGGCCAGAGGGCACATGGTCTGTTGTGCAGTACAGGAGCGTAGTGAAGCAGCGGCTCGAGTTGCAGCTGGCGCTGTTTCTTATCCGCAGTGAGCCTGTAGCTGGTGGCACAGAGGACTGTGCATGTCAAGCAGTGCAGGAGCATGGCTAGGCATGCCTTCTCTGGCCATGTACTGGCCCGGCGGCCGGGTGGTGTCCAGCGAAGGAGGAGGCACACAGAAGAATTTGTGTGTGCTGGAGTTGTGTGTTACCAGGAGGCCTGTGATACATTGGAGTTTCTGACGGTCACAGTGAATGAGGGCGCCGGTGTGGGGGCTACGCTGCACCATGGCTCCTGAGAGGTTGCCGCAGTCACTGTAACAGCGGTGATGTTACCCCTGCGGAGCCGGAGAGCAGAATTATGACATGAACAGCCCTTCAGGAAACATCCCAGTGTGAGGGACTGGAATGCAAAGGGGATCTGGAATGCATTGTGTGTGCAGTGCGTAGAGAAAAGAGTTACGTTGGCTTTCCATTTGTGGAAAGGAGTTGCACAGAATTGGACTTCGTAGCAATATTGAACTGCGTTTTGGTCTGCGGTAGCTGGACTGGTAAGAAGTGGATCCCAGCAATGGTGTGCTATGGAGGCATGGAAATCATACATAGTGGAAGTGTGGACTTCCATCTGGAGCACGTGGTGAGGGATACATTTAGGACAACTTGTTCTATTGGCGTAGGGGATGTAGGTTTTTGCCAGGGTATGTGCGGGTGTTGCAGTGTTATGTTTGGAACACAGGAGAGGTTGGACCTGAACTTTTTAAACTTCTGGCAGCTCTACATGATGAGGACATGTCCGTTGTAGCAGAAAATTATTGCAGCAGGTTTGTAAGGCCAGTCTGAATGGTGTCTCGTGTACGTGTCGTGGCCTTTGTGTATTAGGCCGGGTGTTAGTGTCTCAGGCCGGTATGATGCAGGTGTTTATTTTGTGGCCTTCGTATTGTTGAACATTTTTCCACAGTTTTCTTTACATGTTCTTTCTTGCAGGTGGAGCTTGGACTGGTGGGTGCTGGGGCCAATTCCCCTAATGATTTTCCAGGGTCTATTTTATATTCAACTGGAACTGTGGCTGGTTGCATACTTGGGACTTGGCAAGTGATTACATGGTTAGTTGTTTTGGTGCTGTAATTTCTAATGTTATCATACTGTTGATCGTAAAGTGAAATGATACAGCACTGCATTTAGCGTTTAATGCAATTGTTTTTGTTGCATCTTCAGTGTTAGGAGTTTGTGTGACGTTGGGGCAGCTGTGTGCATGTGGATACTGAGTTGTTCAGTTGGCGAGGAGTGGTGGTATTTCTTGTCGGTCTTGGGTTCTTTGAGCCGGCCCAGTTCAATGAGGTGTATGGCTGGATATGCAGCCAGGCATTTTGGACGCTGAATGCCGGGCGGGTTCATGGTACGTCTCCGGATTGGGTTTGGACCACTTTGGGTGTTCATTGAGGTTTCACTAATGGTCTTGTGGTTGTGTTGTATTGGGATTGGAGAATGACCTTTTTGGTTTGTGGTTACCAACTATTACGTGTTGCTTACCCTGCTTCGGGATGCCGGCTGGGTCCTCTGGTGGCTGTTTATTTGCTCATGGGTTATAGGTGATGTTTGTTGCAGTGGCAGTTGGCTGGGACTTGGGGTCTTGTGGTGCTGGTTGTGAATACTGCAGTGGTAATAGTGGCTGGGACTGGGGATACTTGGGGTCGCGTGGTGTTGGAGGTATGTGCTGCGTTGGCAGTTTGGTAGAGAATAGTGGTCTCGTGTACCTGGAAGTGTACTGTGATGCAGCGTGGCTGGGACTAGGTGTCCCGTGTGTGTGTGTGTGGGGTTCAAGATCCTTGGGGTCGCGTGTTGTTGGAGGTGTGTTCTGCGTTGGCAGTTTGGCAGGGACTAGGGGTCTCATGTACGTGGAGGTGTACTGCGATGAAGTGTGGCTTGGACTAGGGGTCCCGTATGTGTGTGAGGTTCAAGGGTTGAGTGCTTTAGGGTGCAGGAGAGTGTTTAATTGGTTTTGGTTGTGTTGTGTTGAGTTCTTTCCGTGAGTTGGAAGTAGTGGACTGGTGTCCGGGTTTTGTGCTTGTTTTTGCTCTTGGAGCTGGTAAGTGCCCAGGTGTGGCAGGCTTGGGCTCTGGGGTGCAGATCAGGGCGGGAGGATGTTGGTGCACGGAGGGGTTTGTTGGTTAGTGTATTGTGACTTTTGTGGAACATTGGGGCGTGGCGGGCACTAGGTATCGAGGTGGAACTTGTAAAAGGCAGAGTGTGTATTTTGTTTTTTTTTAGTCCTCGAGTGTTGGCCAGTCCTGTTGAGGGGAGGTTGTTAGCCCTTATTCTAATTTGGTGGGTTCCTCTTTTGGTTGTTGTTCTCTATGGTAACGGAGTGTAGTTGAGTGTGTGTTAAATCTAAGCACAGTTATGGTGCAGATTCAAGAGGTGCTGCGTAAGGTTTATTATAGCACATTCAGTCTGTTTTTATTGGTGTAGATTGGCATTCTGTGTTAGGTTGGATTTGGTACATCATTGAAGTTGTGTGCGAGGTACATGTTGTGGGGTCATGTGCGAAGGCTCCAGGTAGACAGTTCTCTAGGTGCTTGAGTGTGTGTCCTTTTGGATGTCAGGTGTGTTGGTGCATTTACGTGCTGGCGACATGTACTTGTAGGTGTTTTGTGTGTGGGTTTTGATGAATGTAAGGATGAAGAAGTGTTGTAATGTCCTTCTTAAATGGTGATGTCACTGACAGTGGAACATGTGATGTCAGTGTGAAGTGCTGAGGTTGTTGTTATCTGAATCCTGGGGTTCCAGGGTGACGGTTGGAGTATGGAAGTTGGCTCTATGGGACGTGCTGGTGTTTTACTGACTATCCTATCGACTGTGGTTCCTGTAACATACTAGATACCGAATAAACATTACGGTAAACTTACCTGCAGGCCAGGTTGGTCTTTACTGCGGAACTACATCATTTCAATATACTTAATGTAGCAGGAACGTTTATTGTTTACTTTTTCTTAATCTGTGTTTTACATGGTATAATAGTTGTGTCTCATAAGGGACATATATAAAGACATTAGGGGGGAATTTAGAGCCCATGCTAGTATCGTTGATCTGCCAGTAGAGCTGATTTTTATAAACCCATTTATTTTTAATACAATCATGGCAAGCTAAATTAATAATTCAGTAGGTGCCTGTTGCGGGCATGTTTTTTTGTTTTAAGCAAGTTATCAGGACATCCAGGTACTGTGCTTGTGGGATATTATCATAAAAGGGATTCCACATCTATCCGGAGCAAAGGTACTTTATTTACACCAAATGGAGCCTTTTCCACTATTAGAATCATGTGTATTTTCTCCAGCACAAAACTAGGTCTTGAGGAATTTATCAACACATCGTCTAAGAGTGCATTGAGACAAGCTCTAATTGGTCTTCTTGGTGGATCTTATGCATTTGTATGTATCTTGGGTAATGCATACACAGCAGGCACTACTGGATTCTGTTTGATTAAATTGAGACTTCCCTTTCACGTATAATCAATAACGTTTTTGCTTTAGAGACAATTGAACAGGTACAATTGGATTGAAATCATTTATTTTTATAAAAAGCATTATTTCATTGTCTCGAAATGTCTGTATATTATTTGATTGTCTCTATAATTACTATACCTCCTCATTTGTGAGCTGGTTTTATTGTGAGTTGAACTGAACATTCATATCGGATTTTGAAAAGCATATCAGTATCTTGAAGATTACATTAAAAGAAAAGTAATTAATCAAACATATTGACATGTACATTATTGTTACAGAGAACTTTGCCTTAATAAACAGGCTGAGAAAAGTACTGAGAAAAGCATGGTTTAGGTTTCCACATTTTCCTAAGTTAGAAATAAGGTCAGTCAGGTGGTAAGTATTGACACCTAGTAGAAGTTTGTGGAAAGAAACTACCAAAATCTCAGTTTGCACTAAAAAAGACGGATGAATATTCAACAAAAGTTGGTGAAAATGTATCCTAAATTTGGAAATATACAATGTACTTGGATTGCATCATCAGGGATTCCACAAGTACATGTCCACTATCCATGTGGATATTGAATTAATGATAAAGATACACAATGGGCCTCATTATGAGTGTGGCGGAAAGGCAACAACGGCGCTCGTAGTGCTACCGGCGCCGTTGTTACCTCTCCACCACACTACGAGTTCTGCTCGCCGGTGCCAGACTGCACACCTGGTCTGACCAGGCGTGCATACCGGCAGCCGCAAGCAGAACTCATGATTGCACCGGCACCGTTACAAACGGTGCCGGTGCAACCATGCTCCCGACCCCCATTCTGCCCTATGGGGAAGAATGGGGATCGGGAGGCTGGCCATAACGGCACCCGCGAATGGGCAATTACCGGGTCCACCAAACTCGGCATGAGCAGGTTACTGCCCATTCGCGGGTGCCAGAAAAAAAACCACTCCGGCGTCAGCCGTGCCCTTGATAAGGGCACGGCTACCGCCAGAGTTATAGTGAGGGCCAATGTCTAAATCTTTTGAATACAACAATATGACTTGGAAACAGAGTGTTTTCTTCAACTGCCTAGCCAAACATGTGTCATATGCCATAATTTGCCCATGTAAAAGTTTATATGTAGGTATGACTTCACAAAATCACCAAACTTGTACTTGAAGGTTGTAGGTCATATGGTTGAAAACAAAAGGATCGAATGCCTTTTGATCGACACTAAAATGATCGAAAAAAATGGTCGATTTTTTTTATTTTTTTTATGGGGGGTTTCCCCCTCCAACCCCCCGTTTTCTTTATTAAAAACATTTTTCTACCAACCCAAACTAAAATATATAAATAAATAAATAACAAAATTCAACCTTTTTTTTCGACCATTTGACTGTCGATCAAATGGTCATTCGATCCTTTATTTTCGACCATTTGACTGGACACCGTAGTTGAACACCTCTCTAACTTCAAAAGAGGAGATATAACCAAACTACTAGTACAACACTATATAACACAAGGACACAATTCAGAAGTTGTGGAATGGTTTGACATAGAAAAATGTAAGAGGAGGTAAGAGGAGGTGATGAAAAATGTATACTCCGAGAAAAAGGACAATGTTGGATATACCATTTAGAAAAAACTGAATCTGGGTTGAATGAACAAACATAGTGGTTCCCAGTAGCCACAGTAATAGAATTTTATTATAAGATGTGATGGGTTTATCAAGTCTGTTTGACAGCAAAATTGTTTCAATTGTGAGTGGTAATGAACCCGGACAGATTATTGAATACTACATATGAAGTCAATTTGCATGTGAAGTTACGCTCATAGGCTAGCAAATACGGGCATAGAAATAATTCATGAGCATCAATTAAATCTACTCTTCATTCCCGTTATCATCATGGCCAACACTGCTGACCAAGTATACTCTTAGAAAAGCAAAGTAACATTCTACACCAGATGGCATTGACATGCTAGCCTGTGTAATTAGATGGCAGTATATCAATGTAACTTGAAAGCTCCTTGGAAAATCTGTCGTGTTAGAAGTGCTTTAGGAATGCCAAAATTGTCTGGCATTCAGAGATTAGCAAGTGTCATCTAACGACACGCAGAATTACAGAGCCACACTAATGATTCATTGGAGAACCTATTTTGATTTCAGGGCTATGCAAATAATATTAACTTTGTTGAGATAAAGGGGCAATGAAAGTTACGCTAAGTAGAGAGATATTTAATTAGTTGTTAGTTAACGGACATTAATAAAACATAACAATGCATATTGTTGTAATCAAATGTATGCTTCATTTATAGGAGGTAAAGATCAATTATGTGCAGTCAAGACACCAATATAACATAATTCAAGGACAATAAAGAGAAGCATTTTAAGTAAGTGACAGCTCTTAACACGTGTTATATGAAATATGACTGTGCACACATCATTGCCAAGAAGTACACATACTAATAACAGCCTCTGTAATGTGTTGTAAATGAGATTATGGCTATTATGAAAACAATCATCAAGTGTTTTACAGTTTTGTTTTTTTAAATATTGTTGTGTTTCTCATTGGTGGTTGGTGTCTAGAACACAACGTGTTGAGGGAAGATCACAAGGAGATAAAATAAGCTGTTTTTGATGGTAAGTAATAACCTGGATATTATTGAGTTTGCTCTAGGAACCAATGTATTGTCAGACTTGAATACTTATGATTGAGGTATATTGTAGCTAATCAGTGTTGTTAACAAAGTCTATTCATGCGGTATATCGCACCCTGATGAACATCCCTACCACTTGTTTTTAAGGAGGTTTGAAACATGCATGTTGACAGACATGGATGTAGCATCATTCTATTTTTTTTTTTTGCTTTCAATTATTTGATTCTGCTGTAATTTCTGTGCATAATGGAACTTTTTTTTTTTTTAGTTTATGCACAGAATCTCAATCTTTGCACATCCCTTTCCCCAGAAATGTGATTGCAATTGTGATTATAATATTGACGAAATAGTGTGTTCCTTGTCAATATAAGTGTATTAGAGTGAAAAAGGAATTGGTGTTACTATATATTTGAAACATGTGGTAAATTCATAGCTGTAAAAGTGTAGACATGGCCAGACCAGTATTGCCCCCCCCTGAGGGTTCTATTGCTATTAGTACCCCGGCACATCACACTCGGGTACAAATGGCATTTTTTCTTGTCTTGAAAAATGGCAGTGAAAGCATTTCTCAACTCGAAATGGCCACTAGGGACCATGGAGAGGGTCTACATGTAGTCCCTTCGCCTTTCCTTGTCGTCCCAGGAAGAAACAAAAGGAACCCTGCGGGACTCTGCTCTCTAAACGGACCACTTCAGAGTCTTTCCCACCCAGGTAGCGAGGGCCAATTAGATAGTTTGTAACAATCTGATTGTTCCTCGCCGGGTACTAATTTCACATAGATCAGATATTCCATTTCCAAGAAACTACATAGGAAAAGTAGCCAGCCCCAAAACCAGCCCAAATCTGACTCTCCCTTCCTACGGAATGTGAGCATTTGGTAGGACTCTCAGGGGCCTATTCTCAACTTGGCGCAGTGAAGGTGCCAAATAGCATGATTCACTGCGCCAAAAGAGGACGCCCAGGCTCCACTACTATTCTCAAGTGGGCATGGGGGTCCTCATAGAGCACGACAGCAATCTGTGTGGATTGCGCCTCTTCTAAGGTGTTACGGGCGCAATCCAATCTGCCGAGAACACAGTTCCTATACACCAAAGTGAGCAGCTTCAACATTGCAGGATGTTGATGCTGGTTAATTAGGTGTATAGGAAAGTGTTCATATACACCCCTGTGGTGTATATGAACACTTTAATTTAAACCAATGCGCTGCTCGTATAAATAAAAGTGTTCCTATACACCCGTGCGGTGTATATGAACACTTTCATTTAAAGCGAGCAGCTTCAACTTTGCAGGATGCAACGTTGAAGATTCTCGCTTTGGTGTAAATTAAAGTGTTCATATACACCCGTGTGTTGTATATGAACATGTTCATGTACACCACAGCAAGCAGCTTCACCGTTGCAGCAACGTTGAAGCTGTTTGCTGTGGTGTACATGAAAGTGTCCATATAAAACACGGGTGTATGGACACTTCCATTTACACCAGAAAAGGGTTCTTGTGGCACTCCTCCAGTTTAACGGCTCCAAAAGGGTACCGTAAATGTGTGCTAGTTTAGCGCACATATTAAACTGGAGGCGTGCCACAAGAATAGGCTTCCAAAAAGCCAGTTTACGAATGTGGTGGTTGCTAGATTGGTTTCCAACCCATCCTAGCAACCGCCACATGTATTCCGAAAGTGGCGCATTTATTCTGACTTCGGAAGAATGTGCCACCTTCAGGATAGGTCTTAAGTACCAAAAAGGTCGTTAAGCCTTTTAACGTCCTTTTTGCTACTTAACACCTGGATGAGAAAAGGGCCCTCAGGCTCTCGGCCCAGAAATCCCCAGAAATCCCCACCTGTTTGTCTAGTCTAGTCTGGCAGTTTCTTTTTCTTTCTCCATCAGCTTTCTTCACCTGTTTATGTCCAAGCGACACCATGTGCTGTTTTGCGAGATTATGTGGGGTTTGTTTGGTTGTTGTAGTGTTGTTAAGTATATGTGGTACTGCAGAGGTCTGGTTGTGTTAAGGCCAGAATTTTAGAGGTGCATGCAGAGGAGTGAGTTTATTAGTATGGATTGTTGGTGAAGGTCCTGGAAATCCATCCAAGTGCTCCACACCTCCCACCCTCAAATCCACCCAAGTGCACCACATCTCTCACCCCAGGAATCAATCCAAACATATCAAGACACCCCCTGACCCCTGGAAATCCATCCACATTCATCATATCTCCCACCCCTGAAATTCACCTGACTGCACGATTACTTCCACCCTTAAAATCCACCTAAGTGTGTCACACCTCAAACCTCAGGAATCAATCTGAGTGTGTCAAACACAACCATGGAAATCCAATTAATTGCATCATGTTTCCTACCCCGTAAATCTACCTAAGTGTGTCTGATTCCTTATCCTTCACATCCATCCAAGTGTGTCACTTTTCCTACGCATGTAATTTATCTAACAGCGTCACCTGTGGCAGTCGTGATCTTTGTCTCCCTCCTAATTGCCCTTTATAGTTTTGACCTTGATTGCCACCTCATGAGTAGTGATTACTAAGATTCTTCATAATTCGTTAAGCTGTCTCATTTCTTAGTACATACCCTATGTCTGTCTAGGTGACGTGTTCACTGCCCTAAGGGGAATCCGCAGGGAATGGTTAGTCATCTTTCTCGATACCCTATGGGTGTTGTCTATTATCTATTTGGGGTGGTCTGGTGCATTATTCCTGTTCAATTGTTGGTCCTCAGTGGGGGTACGCTTAGGCTGAGAGTCTCCCTTCCCTGATTTTCCACTCCCCCGGTTCCCTTTGTCGAACGGGAAACCGTATCGTGCCACCTTTTTTTAATGTATTGGCCTAAGCCCAGTCGCTCCATGAAAGAAGTCCGCGTTGCAAGGTCCTGACCTTAGATCAGTATTAGCCGCCATTTTAGGTTCATCCGCCATTTTAGATTATCTCTATAAAGTCACCCTGTGTTCTAAGATGGTGGACAGTGTCGTTTTGAATGTAACATGGCCGGCTTGACCTCTGTGTACGAGTTAATGTGTAAACTGCCTGCAGGCCAAAAGTTAGGGTCATGTACTGAGACCTTGTCCTTCGTTGACCTGTGTATAGAGGATTACCTGTGCCAACGAAGCTAATCCATGAACATATATTGTGCACAATACTGTTTGAGCATCTTATATGAACACTTGTTTTACTATATTGTGTAAAGCTATGTGCAAAGGCTCAACGTGAAATCCGAAGACACACTGTTGCTATTGTAACTTGTTGGCGAATGTATTAAGGATAACCCCTAAATATATAGATGCATAAATTAGGAACGAACTCGGCACGAACCCTAGATCTGAGATTCATTAACCTGCAAGTGGGCTGAACATCAGATTATACATGGTATAAAAGGCACGACTATTATACTGTACAGTCTCACTCACTGAACACACCGAACAGGGCTGGTTTTCTCTGTGTTGTACTGAGGGCCTTATAGCTGTTTGTTGCTTTGTCCTTTGAAACAGTTCAGTTGTAGAATAAAGATCTGTGTATCTTTTGAACCCGCATTTGGTGTATTTCCTTTTGGGGTACTCAGCCTCGATATATTCTTTTTGCTTTCACAGATGGCACCCGAATAGGGACCCTCAAGATTGATGCCAGCTTGTTGAAGGTTGACGCGGCTATCGGAACGGGATCGGACGGTGTAAAAGGGGCCCCTTTCCTGAATGAGAAGCGACACCTCAGCAGCGCTGCACCGCCTGATCCCTGGACGGTGAGCACACGGTCCGAGTCGGCATCTTGACGAGGGTCTATTTATCGAGGTGGGCAGATTTGCTGAAATCACCAAACACGAGGTAAAATTTGTTAGAGAAAACTTTGAAATCTGATCGGACCTCCTTAGGCTTGATCAGGTGAGTCGTGACCCGATTCTTAAGTATCCTGATCATTTTTTTGGTGCATTGCACTCGCAAGTTCAATTACTGACCAGGTAACACCAGTATTCTGATATGCCTGGGAAATTGTCTGCCTGCTTCAGGGCGTTATTCCGCAGCGATAGACAATCTTTGGAATTTAGCCGTCCGGCGCCACGTCAGGGGTCGCCGGCTTGTACTACGTACTGTAAGCATGGCATTGGTAGGATAGTGTTTAATGATATTTGGCACAGACAAACTAGACATGCTTCCGAACTTCAGTGGCCAATCAATGGTAGTTTTGAAATCCCTCGTATTGAGTATTTAGAATCTATATTATTAAAGAAAAAGGCTAGACCTGCAGCATTTGACGTGTTACAGAATTGGAAGAAAGAAGCCTTACACAGCTTAAGAGTAGAGAAAAACATGCGCGCCGTCATAAGACGAACGCCAAAAAAGCGTTGTTATATGACCAAGATAAACAGTCTGAGTCAGCTAGGAATATGGATAGGGCTTTCTCACCACTTGGTATCAGAAAATCTATCCTTCTAAAGACTTTCATGTTTCCGATGAACTTATCGATAAATTGTTAAATGAACGAAGGCCTGGTGCCACTGCGCCACCTCCGTATGTTCCTCTTCCTGCTGGTTTGCCTCTTCCTGCTGTTATTCCTCCTCCTGTTGCACCTCCTATTGTTCCTCCTCCTCCAGTTGTTGGTCCCCCTTTTGTCGCTGCTCCTCCACCTGCTCCTGCACGTTTGCCTGTTGTACCAGTGATAGCACCTTCGTTGAACATGCCTACTCTGCCTCTTCCGAGTGGTCCTAAACCGCTTGTAGAAGATCAGGGAGCGGGATCAAGGGTTGTCACTCGTAATACTGTACCTCCAGAGAAGAAGCGTGAGTTGATTGCGTGGGCTAAGCATTCTATTGAGAAGGGTGATCAAGCTAATGTTTTTGCCACACTTTTTAATATGGACAATTTTCCTGAGAAGAATGTTTTTATTGTTGGATTAGGGATTCATTTGTGTGTAATGTGGGACAGGTTAAACGATGCAGATCTACCACAAGGGTTGAGGGATCTGAACACCTTAGCATTCTCTGGAGACACTGCGGAGAAAGTACAAAAGCATGTTGAGAGGGTATTTGAGTATAGAAAGGAGTTGGAAAGGTTACAGAATGAGGATGAAGATGGAGATAGTTTGGACATTATGTATGTGCAGAAACGGTTCCTTCCTTGTCGCAAATCGATATCTGAGGAAATGCGAATTTGCACGAAAGACGCAAT
Organism: Ambystoma mexicanum; assembly: GCF_040938575.1. Classification (NCBI taxonomy): domain Eukaryota; kingdom Metazoa; phylum Chordata; class Amphibia; order Caudata; family Ambystomatidae; genus Ambystoma; species Ambystoma mexicanum. The sequence continues at coordinate 644,870,296 of NC_090925.1, read as the reverse complement.
TAGATGGATCTCAGATACGTTGATAACTCCAGTTGAAGTATATGACACGTATAGTCAGTATACACCAGAAATGCAGTGGAAAGTGATACAGGTAATGGTAGAATACCTACAGGATGAGTGTGTAAAAAGTAAGATTTGGTATCCCACAGAGTTATTGAGTATTTACAAGAGAGCTTTTTCACTTGACACTTCTTTGGCTGCTTTAGCGCTCGATTTAACGATTTGGCTCTGTTGCTTAGTAAGCTTTCGGAGTTGCCTACTTCTCAGTTGCCTATGAGAGAGATTCCTCCAACATTTGTCCCAAAAGTTAAGATTCCGACTAATCTTGCAACAGGTGCAGCTGCTCAGAATATTCCTGCACATTATGTTCCGCAGTTTGTTCACGTCCCGTTCTCAAGACAGGAAGTGAACACCATTAGGCAATCTATTCCTGACATTAGGAAAAATCCGACAGAGTTCTATAAAGAAATAGAGTCTGTTTTGCAATCCTCAGTATTCACTTTAAGTTATATTTATCTGTTATTTTCTGTACTCCTGCCCGTAGATTTGTGGAAACAGGTTAGAACTACAGATGATGTAGCAGGGTTAGGAGATAGATGGGCTAACATAATTAGACTCGATGGAGAAAGGCCAGCTGGTGAAAGACCGCCTCAGGTGATACTAACTTTGCCTGACAGAATAGTTGCGAAATTGAAAACTATAATTCCCGAAAAGAGAATTATTTGGGACAAGCTTACCGCCTATGTCCAAGGGAAGTGTGAGGGTGCTACCGAGTTCTTTAACCGGTTTGAACAGGTATTCTCGGATTTCAGTGGACAAGACTTAGGCACAGAGTCTGGGAAAAGATAATTTGTAGACAAATTTGTGTGTGGATTACTGCCTGACATCCAGTCGCAAATCATGTCTTCCGAGAGCGCTTGGCAAGCGAAGTCACAATCAGAAGTACTGCACATGGCTCAGTACTATGAGAATCGTGTCAATAATGAAAAGGAAAGATTCAAAAAGAGAAAAGGTGATTTAAAGACAAAAGTATTGTTACAGCAAATTGTTAGAGGCCTTAGAGGGGGTTATTGGTTAATTCACAAATTAGAGGTCAGTATGTTCCTCAAAGAAATGTGCCCTTGGATCCTGTAAACATTAACCAGTGTGCCTATTGTAGGCAAGAGGGTCATTGGCGTGCACAATGCCCGATCCTCCGACAGAGGTCAAATAACACATTTGGGAATATGGGTAGACGATCCAGAGGTCGCCCGGGTGTAGGAGGGCCTGGTAGAGGTCAGTTTACACAAGATTCACAGCAACCTTTTTCACAGGATAATCAGGCACCAAGTGTGGATACTAGAAACATATTCAATCATCCTTCTGCAGCTTTCCTCTCTGAAGAACTTCCTTTTGAAGATATTCTGTTTCGTTAGGATTGCCTGAAGCAGGGTTTGGAACCGACGCCTATTCCCGTTAATCAGAAAGGTCCCTACGTTGAAATGATAGTGGGAAATAGGAAACATCTATTCTTAGTAGATACAGGGGCACAGAAGTGCTCCATTGATCATTCTCAGGTTCCAAACATTCCACTGACAGGGCAAACTAACATTTCTGTAGGGTTTTCTGGCACACCAGTTGTCTGACCAGTTTCTTCGCCGGTACCTATTTCTTTGGGTCCCTTTACTGACCATTGTCCATTCCTTTTGACTTCGAATTGTGGAGAGAATTTGCTGGGGTTGAATCTGTTGAAGGAATTAAATGGGGTAATTCATTTTTCTTCTGATGGAGTGCGTTTGACGATTTCACCACAGCAACTTTCTGTTTCTCAATTCTTGACTAGACCTTTGCTGCCAGAATTTAGTGATGTTCCCGAGTGTTTGTGGGCAATTGACGACAATGATGTCGGCGTTTTGCAAATTGAGCCTGTTAAAATCGTCTTGAAACGTGGAGTAAAGCTGGCACGTATTCCACAGTATAAGATCTCGATCGATGGTGAGCAAGCTTTGAAATGCATCGTCTCAGATTTTGTGCATCGAGGGGTGATTGCGGAAATTGCAAGTAGTTTGTACAATAGTCTTATTTTACCCGTGTTCAATCAAGAAAGGTGATAATGCAATTCCCTTTCGTTTCATAATTGATTTGCGTGCCATCAATAAGATCGTCGCTCCACAATTTCCAATTGTGCCTGATATGATGACGATATTAACTATGATCCCGGCTTCAGCTACTCACTTTAGTGTTGTAGATCTAAAGAATGCTTTCTTTAGTATTCCTATACACAAGGATAGTAGATACTTGTTTGCGTTCACCTTAGGGGGACGCTCCTTCACATATACCTGTGCAGCGCAAGGTTACACGGAAAGTCCGAGCATCTATAGTAGGGCTTTGAAAGAACAGCTTGATACCCTTGAGTTGCCCTCTACTTATGTTGATGACCTGCGTTTAGCTGCTGATTTAGAAAGCGCTTGTAAGGAGGGCACTGTGTTGTTACTTATTCACCTGGCTAAACATGGACATAAATCTTTGCTTAAAAAAATTCAATATTGTTGCCAGGAGGTTGTCTAATTAGGCTATCTCCTGTCAAAGGAGGGAAGAAGATTGACGCCTGAACGGATAAAACACATTTCTAGCATGTCTGTCCCAAATGCACAGAAAGAAGTTAGAGCCTGGATAGGAATGGCTTCTTACTGTAGGCAGTGGATCCCCAACTTTTCATTAACGATTAAGCCGATGTTGGCTTTGACGAAGAAGGGCATTTGTTCGCCATTGCCATGGAACATAGAGCACCAGCGTGCATTTGATTTGCTCAAGATTGCATTATGCTCGGCACCAGTTTTGGGCACACCAAATTATGAAAAGGTCTTTGTGTTGTTTGTGCATGAATGTGATGGATGTGCTTTGGCTGTATTAACGCAGGAACGTGGAGGGAAGAATAGGCCATGCGGTTACTTTTCTTCCGCCCTTGATCCTGTAGCATGAGCTTTACCAAGATGTTTGCAAGCTGTCACTGCTGCTTCTGCGTCTGTAAAACAGAGTGAGGGAATGGTCCTAGGCCATGCTTTAACCCTGATGGTACCTCACTCTGTGGATGTTCTGCTGAACAGAACTCAAACCCAACACCTCACTTCCGCACGGTTGACGAGATATTAATTGATCTTGTTTGCACCACACATTCAAATTAAGAGGTGTTGTGTTCTTAATCCGGCTGAACTCTTGCCTTTCCCGCAAGGTACTGCTTGCAGTGACGAAGACTCACACGACTGCCTTTACACTACCAAACAAGAGACAAAGGGTAGAATTGATCTAAAAGATACTCCTTTGAGCAGTCCACAAGGGGAGCTGTTTTGCGATGGCTCCTGCTTCAAACTTCCGGATGGTACATCCACAGCTGCTTATGCAATCACTACATTGAGCACAGTCGTGGAAACCAAGAGAATCACACATAACTCTGCGCAGGTCGCAGAGATTATAGCATTGACAAGAGCTTGTGAACTTTCCGAAGGGCTTACCGTGAACATATACACTGACAGTCAGTATGCCTTTGGGGTGGTTCACAACTTTGGGAGACTTTAGTCGGAAAGAGGGTTCTTAACTTCACATGGTACAAAGATCCAGCATGGCTCCCTGATAGTACAGCTACTCTCAGCGCTTGCGCTCCCTACTGAGCTAGCTATCGTAAAATTTGCAGCGCATCAAAAGACCAACGCTTTTGCTGATTAGATAGCTAAACAGACTGCCACTGATCTCTCTTCAGACATGTATACTTCGAGGGAAGCCACAAATGCCTGTACAATGGATGAGGGTGTTGATTCTGTAAGGGATATCCAAGCCGATGCCACATTAGAAGAGTCTAAGAAATGGGCTGAGGGCTTGGGGAAGCTGATGATGGTGTTGGGTGGACAGAGTTGAAGGGAAATGGCTACTTCCTGACGCATACATTATGATGATGGTTGTTATGGCTCATGGTCCCACACATATATGTGCCTGCAAGATCACAAAGATGTTGGAAAAAGCACAAAGATGTTGGAAATAGTATGGGTAAACGATAAAATCTCTAAAGTAGCTGAACGCTTCGTTCAGGGGTGTATGATCTGTTTGCAGCATAATGTGGGAAAGGGCACATCAACTCCTATGGGAAGTTTTGGTCCACCTTCTGTCCCCTTCGAGGTTATACACTTTGATTTTATTGAAATTGAACGATGTAACAACCTAAAGTACTTATTAGTTGTCATCTGTGCTTTTAGCAAATGGGTTGAGGGTTTTCCTGTTAAAGACGCTACAGTCATGACTACTGCAAAAACTATGTTAAAAGAGTACTTCCCAACGTTCGGGCTACCAAGAGTTATCTGGTCGGACAATGGTCCATATTTTATCGCTGCTGTAATTCTGCAGATATGCATGGGATTACAGATTGATAAACGGTTCCATTCGGCCATACACTGCCGGAATAGTGGAAAGACACAATGGCATCATCAAAAACAAGCTCGCTAAGACGTGTGCCTGCACCAAACTAAAATGGCCGGAAACCTTATCGATCGTGTTGTTATCAATGCGTACAACCCCTCAAACTAAGACTGGGCTCTCTCCCTTTGAGATGGTAATGGGGAGACCTGCTAATATCTGGAACATTCCAAAATGCCATTCCTTGAGAAATGTTGAAAATGTACTTCTTTCAGATTACTGTAGCCAGTTGACTAAAAACTTGTATTTGATTTATCACCAGGTGCGAGAGGCTTTACCTGTACGATATGAGGACCCCAGTCACAGCATACGACCTGGGGAGTGGGTCCTTGTAAAGGCCCTCGAGCGATCATCCCCTACTGGTCACACGGACTGCGGTGCGAGTGGCACGCCGGAAAAATTGGATCCATGCGACACACACCAAGAAAATTCCACACCCAGTGCCATACGATACAGAAGAAACAGAACCCCTCACCAGTACTGCAACCAATGATCCCGAAGCAGTAACTGGCATTGAAAGTGTGTCGGGCATTCTCCCTGATCCTGTGACGTCTGGGGAAACAGCCATTCCACCCCCACACTCTTCAACCATTTTGTTTCCTGAGGCAATCCCCATTTGCATCTCGAACCTTGCTTCTGCTCATTCGACGCTTCCAGTGGGAAGTGACGACACGTTGTTCACGGATCAATCAGTACCAGGGATCGCAAGGTACGATCTGCGTCCAAGGAAATAGACTTATGGCACGGTTCGGCTGTGCGCTCGGAGAAGAAGAAAGTCATCAAGGGCTTGCTTTTTGGTCTGATCAATTGTCTGAAAAAGGGCATTCTGTTGGCTAGGGTTTGTGGAAGGACTAAGAAGACGCTCAGCCTGGAGGTGGCCAACTAAAAACATTGGTGTTTTTTCATTTGAAGACTACAATGCCTGCAACCGCTCCCGCTCATATGGAAAAGGGAAAAGACTGTGTGACCAGTTACGGAAATGAACATTTAACTATGTGGGCCCCGAAAACGTACTGCTGCTTTGTGATAATGTTAATTGGTTTTATAATAGTCATTGTTCTATGCTTCTGGTATCTAGAAGAAGTACATCCGCTTGAGAATTTGTTGCCGACTAAAAATGTACCTACTGTTTCTACTCCTTTTGTGCATCTGCTAGGGACTCTCAGCATAGACAGAGATAGCATAACATTACGCTATTACTTATCATGAATGCTACACATGCCATTTTTAATAAGTCCAACTGTTGGTTCTGCTCAAATTTACCGTAACACGGGAATAAGGGGCTAGGTTGGTATATTCATCCTTTACCTTTGACAACTGCATGCTAAGCTTCTCCTAGAGCACTATTCTTTGGTCGCTGGAACAGTAGCATCTCAGGGAACTTTGATGGGACTAATTTGAATCAGTTTGAAAAATGTGTTTTGACTCCCTTGGGATGCTCGCTCTTTGCAAATAGGAGTAAGAATAACGTTGCTTCTATTAGGCCTTCCGATAGATTGTCTCGTCCATTTCAATCCTTGATTTCTTTTAAAATGGCTCCTATAAGCAATAAGGATGCCACGCCTCCTTCTTACACTATTAATCATAGCCCCGATTCAGTTTCTTTCTGCATACAGAGGAATGGTACTCATTCAATGGGTAATTTCAAAGGTTGCGCCAACGTTGCGAATTTGACTGGGGAAGACAGACCTTTGTATGTAGGTGAACCTGTCTATTTTGTTTGCGGTAATATAGCATTTCCATGGTTACCCAGGGATTGGCAGGGAACTTGTTATTTAGGGATCCTGTTACCCAGGGTATTCATAGCCAGTACTGTAGAGGTTTCAAAGGCTCGTCCGCGGCGGTGACACTTCAGCGCAAATTTTGGGCAATGTAGCTAAGTCCTTTGTGCCATTTTGGAGACAAATAATGAACTCTGAAGATATCAGGAGACTAGCGAGAGTGCTGGAGAGAACCATCAACCGGACCACTGACATACTCTATAATATGACTTTAGAACAGAAAGCAATAAGGTTGGTAGGACTTCAGAACCGGATGGCATTAGATGTCATCCTGGCTGAACGTGGAGGGGTATGTAAATTAGTGGGGTCCCCTTGCTGTGTTTTCGTGTCAGATTCCTCCCCAACTATCTTCAAGGCAATACAGAATCTGCATTTCCTAAGTTCAGAAGTGCATGTTCCTGAGGGAAACTGGGATTTTAGCGCTTGGTTCTGGGACTCCTTGCGATCTTGGGGTTGGAAGGTACTTTCGGTCTTGCTGATCATTTTGGGAATTCTGTTGTTCCTTTGTTGCTGTATACAGTGTCTTCCTGGTATATGTTCGATGCTAGGGGGATGTTGCACACAGGCAATGGGTACATTAGGACACAAGGTATACGCCCCAGACAAGAGCTCCAATGATTATGTGCTGAAGGAAATCCTAGTAACCGATCTAATGGCAATTGCTATCCCCGATGGTGATTCAGGGTGTATGGACATTGAGATGTGGAGTTGTTCGTAAAGTGACTAGACATAGTTTAGCGATTGGCTTAAAGTGACTAGACATAGTTTAGCGATTGGCTTAGGCCAAAAGGAGGGTTTGTCGAACGGGAAACCATATCGTGCCACCTTTATTGTATATATTGGCCTAAGCCCAGTCGCTCTGCGAAAGAAGTCCGCGTTGCAAGGTCCTGACCTTAGATCAGTATTAGCCTCCATTTTAGGTTCATCCGCCATTTTAGATTCTCTCACTAAAGTCACCCTGTGTTCTAAGATGGTGGACAGTGTCATTTTGAATGTAACATGGCCGTCTTGACCTCTTTGTACGAGTTAATGTGTAAACTGCCTGCAGGCCAAATGTTAAGGTCATGTACTGAGACCTTGTCCTTCATTGACCTGTGTATAGAGGATTATCCGTGCCAACAAAGCTAATCTATGAACATATATTGTGCACAATACTGTTTGAGCATCTTATGTGAACACTTGTTTTACTATATTGTATAAAGATATGTGCAAAGGCTCAACGTGAAATCTGAAGACACACTGTTGCTATTGTAACTTGTTGGCGAATGTATTAAGGATAACCCCTAAATGTATAGATGCATAAATTAGGAACGAACTCGGCACGAACTCTAGATCTGAGATTCATTAACCTGCAAGTGGGCTGAACATCAGATTATACACGGTATAAAAGGCACGACTATTTTACTGTATAGTCCCACTCACTGAACACACCAAACAGGGCTGGTTTTGGCTGTGTTGTACTGAGGGCCTGACAGCTATCTGTTGCTTTGTCCTTTGAAACTGTTCAGTTGTCGAATAAAGATCTGTGTATCTTTTGAACCCGCATTTGGTGTATTTCCTTTTGGGGTACTCAGCCTCGATATCTTCTTTTTGATTTCACATCTTGAGGGTCCTTCCCTGGCCTAATCGTATTGGGCCTACCAGCTTCTCCTGCTTCTTAGTAGTCCCTCTTTAGTGGGTGGGGGGGGAGAAGCGGCATCTCTGTTCAAGGTCTCTCTTCCCAGTCCCAGTCCTCATTCCTCTATTGTTTTTGTTCTACTTTTCCTTTTTTCAGTAGTTGTTTGCTTAAGAGGTGTGCAGGCACTGTTCAGTTGGTTTTATTGTATTCAGAGCTGAAGAGCCAAGTTTGAAGATGTTTTGTGAATTGTGTATGGTCCTCCATAGTTTGTATAATCCTGTGACGGGAGTTTCATAGTTTCACGGCTAAGCAGGAGAATGCTGAGCCACCCAGTTTTTTCTTTCTGTATTGTTTGGGTTCTAGGCAGATGTTGTTGCAGGATCGCAAGGTTCTCATTGTTTGGAAAGTGATCCTTTTTTTGACCGCAAGCCAATCTAGCACCCTAAGAGCTGGTGTGATGTGAGTTTAAGGAGAAGTCTGGCTGCTGCAGTTTGTATTCCTTGCAGTTTCCTTAGTAGGTAGTCTGGCATTCCAAGGTATATGTTGTTAGCATAAACTATCCTTGACAAGATGAGGGATATGATGGCCAGTGTTTTGTGTGTGAATGAGAGGAATGGTAGAATTGTTTTAATTGTTTGTAGATGAAAGAAGCACTTCTGGATTATCGTATTAACTTGGGGTTCTAGTGTTTCACGGTTTATTACAGCTGCAGATGGTGTTGATGGGTTTCCTAGTGCTATGGGGCATGGGATCTGCTGATTGTTTCCTCTGTCTTCAGGTGCAATCTTGATTTCAGTTTTGTCTGGGTTGATTTTGAGTTTGTTGATGTTCTCCTGACGGTAGAGCTCCTTGAGACACTCTGTTAGCGGTGTGTTCTCTCCTTGTATTTCACTGTATTTGAATATGATTTGTATATTATCTACATAGTTGTAGCATGTTAGTCTGAGTTTTTTGATGAGGCTGATTAGCGGTGTCATGTAGATGTTGAAGAGTGGCAGCGATTCAATGAGCCTTGGGGTATTCTGCAGATGTTGTCCCATGGTTTGGATTTCAAGGGTTTTAACCAAACGGTTTCTGTTCTTTCTGAGAGGAAGGATTTTATCCAGAGCAGCGCTGTGTTAGTGAGCCCTATTTCTTCCAGTCTCTTTATTAGGATGTTGTGGCCTACTGTGTCAAATGCAGCTGAGAGAGCCAGTAATATCAGTGCTGATTTGGTGTTGGAGTCTGTGTTCATCTTAAGAACATTCCATGTTGAGACTAGTGCCGCCTCTGTTCCTCTCAAGAGCCTGAGGCTTACTTTGATTATTTTCAACATGCTCCAGTAGTTGTTCATAGACATAGGTTTTTAATAGTTTTGCTGGGTATAGGATGTTGAAGATTGGTCTATAGTTTGTGAGGTCTTCCACATTGTCTGTTATGTCTTTGAGCATAGGTTTGATGTAGGCCGTTTCGAATGCTCTTGGTACTCTCACAGTTGTAAGTGATTGATTGAAGAGGATCAGGTAGTATTCCAATGATGTGTTGTGTTTGAGGATGAATGTATAGATGTCCGGCAGGCAGGGGTCCATTGGGGAACTTGCCTTGTTACTTTTTTTAACCAGGCGTATTAGTTTTTCTCTTTGCATCTGTTGACAGCAGCACATTTTGTTTTGCGGTCCAGGGGCTGGTGGTAGCTGGTGTATTGTTTGATCGATTGGTCTACTTTGGATGATAGTTTTTGAGAGAGAACTGGTGTGTTGCTGCATCGCAGGGGGTTTCTCATCTCATTTACAATTTTCAATAACTCTCTTTGAGTGTTATGGCTGTTGGCTTCGCAGTTTCTAGTTCTTCTAGATTACTGTTCCTGATGGTTTTCCAGTTTCTTTTCCAAATTGGTGGGTATTTTATCAGATTTTTGGATGGGTTTGATGGTATTTGGATCACAAAAGGGATGATGAGGTGGTCACATAGTATTTGGATGGGCGGCGCTGTTGCAGTTTTTTTGGGCAAAGATTGCATCCAAAGTGTGCCTTGCTGTGTGTGTGTCGCTCCTTTCACCATCTGTCGAAGGTTCATGGTCTCCATTTGTTTGATTAAGGTTTTATGCAAGTAGAGGTTCTCTTCATCAAACCATATGTTGAAGGCCCCGAGAATCATCATATGATCATGTTTGATGGCTAGATTAGTGACTGCTTCTATGAAGGTGTCTGTGAAGGCAGTGTCGTAGTTTGGAAGCCTGTAGAAGAGTATGAATGTAAGGTTTGATTGTGGGCATGTGGTTAGATGAAGGATGAGGAATTCACAGTTCTAAATGTTGAAAGCCTCTGCAGTTTTAATTTGTAGGTGTTCTGTGTAGGCTACTGTGAGTCCTCCCCCTCTTGTTCCTTTTCTGTTTTCCTGCTTACATTTGAAGTTATCAGTTAGGCAGCTGTGTAGTATGACTTTTTAGTTTTCAGCTAGCCAGGTTTCTGTCATGAATAGGATGTCGATGCCCCCATCGTAGTGTAGGTCACAGATCTCGGTTGCGTGTTTGGATATAGATCTGGCATTGATTAGGTTGCAATGTTGATTTCTCTTTGTAGTCAATTGATTTGTTCTGGTTTGCACCTTGCCAAATGTGCCAAAAAGATGGAAATTCCAGGGGTATGGTATAACCGTTTCGCTGATCTTGAATGGGTTGACAAACGGAGGGAACAATCCGGGTACCTTGAGATACTTGGTGGATAACCAGACTAACTGACCAATATCCAATGGTGGGGGTTGCTTTCTGTTTCCGGTCAACAAATTGCTTGTAACGTTGCTTGGCTTTCTTTGCATGTACAATAACCTTCTTGAGAGTGACCTGCACCTCTTGAATATGTAAAAGAGCCTGTGACACTATAAGTTCTGTAAGATAGAAAGGAACATTCTGAAATCTAGAGGTATTCAAAAAAGGTGGCTTGTTGATAGAAGGGTGGCTTAAGTTGTATAGGTGAATTGGGCTATGGGAAGCTATTTATCACAACCATTCTGAATGTATCTTTCAAAGCATTGCATATTTTGTTACATAGCCCAATTAGCTTTTTCTCTCTGGTCATCAGACTGAGGATGATAAGATGATAATGTGATTTGTTGCTAGTTATTGGTAATTCCTGACAAAAGCCAGAGCAAAAGTGTGATATACATTGTGCACCTCAGTCTGAGATGAGTGGTTCCGAAAGGCCTTACATATGCACACCTCTTTCACTACTATTTTCACCAATACTAATGCTATGGGTAGTATGTCCACTTAATTAAAGTGTATGATCCTACCAATTATGTGCTAAAGCCATTAGATAGTGGAAAGTCCACCATGAAATCTAATGAGATCCTTTGCACAGGTATAATAGGTGCATGCGAGGGACACAGCAGTCTTGTCCATACTGTTCTGGTTAATTTTGATCTGGTGCACATCGCCCATGGCTGCAAATAATGTTTAGTGTATATCTGAGGCTACTAAAATATTTGAGATATTAATTGCACAGTTTTGTTAACCCCTTAGTGACCTGCCAGGTGTGCATCATGGCACCACTTTAATGAGCATGTCTAAGAACCAGAATCTCAAGTATAATGCTTGCACTCTAAACATTTGCCTTTCATGCTTCTGTCCTTTCCTAGTTTCTGGGCAAGCCATTTTCCTGCATCCACCTTCGTAGTTTCCTTAGTCAATATTGCCAAAACACGCCCAACTAATTATTTGTGCATGATCCCCCAACACTTGGGTCTGGTAGACTATTGTGTTCCATGTCTTCTTTCGCCACATCTCCGGCCATAATTCTTGATGAGGGGCTGGAGGTTCTGTGCTGAAGTGCCAGCTGATAGGACATTGAAGAATAATTCCTGAGAAAACAGCATCCACCTCACATAGCAGTGATTGAAACACGTATGAACCTTCAGAATATCAAATTCATATGATCTGTCCAGACTTGTATCAGCCCTTTGGGGCCTTTTAGTTAGGGTAATCATTGTACAAATGCTTCTTTAGCAGCCCAATAGCTCCCCATCATAGATGGTACAGTGTTGTTCCAAGCTAGTGAGGTTGCTTGAAAACAGTGCAATGGATACATATCATCTGATTCCTCATCTCACAAAGTAGCACCAATGGCCAAGGAAAACCTATCTGGTAGAGCAATAAAGGGTAATAATAAATGTGCGCATCCCAGAATTGGCGCATAAGTGAAGACATTCTTTAGCGAGGAAAATGCCTGTTCTTGCTCACTACCCCATTCAAATTACCCATCCTTTTGGGAGAGCTTGCTAAGTAGACGTATGATAGCAAAGATGTTATGTATAAGCCGCTGCAATAAGTTGTAAAATCCTACATAGGTCTGGACTTACGTGAACTTGTAGCTGAGGGGCATTTTAACACCGCTTCCTCTTTCTTAGGGTCGCTATAGTTCCTTCTAGCACTACTCAACATCCTAGGAATTTACCCATCTGTACATCTTGTTGGAATGTGTTCAATTTGGCCTCAAACTGGTGTTTCCTTAATCTTGCTGGTATTTCTTGAACGTGTCTACAGTGCTCTTCCAGAGTTGCTGAAAAAACAGGATGTTTTCTAGGTATGTAATCACAGAGGTGTCCAGTTAATCTCCAAACACATCATTTATTAGGAAGGTGACAGGGGCCTTGCCGGGTCCAAACAGAATGACTAAGTACTCAAAATGCCCACACCTGATGTTAAAAGCTGTCTTCAGCTCGTCACCTGAAGTAATGCTTGACAAACTAAACGGCCCTCGTAAAAGACTTTTTGAAAAATATGTAGCCATTCGTATTTGGTCCATAAGTTCTGACATTATCGACAATGGTTAGCGGTTCTTGCTTTAATTAGATGTATTTCACGATAGTCCACACAAGATCTAACCGACAGATTGGCTTTGAGTATCAAATAAATGGGGGCCCTGCACAGTGGATGTAGAATTTTGAATTAACCCCTTCACATTTTTTTCCGGATATTCTTAAACTCAGCATCCTCCACTATCGTAAGTGTCTAGATGTGCCCATGTTAAATGCAAAAACTGTACCATCTCAATTGGACAATCGTATATTCTACTATAGGCAAGCTGTCTTGCTTCCTTCTATGAGAATACATCCCAAATTCTAAATACTTTGCTAACAGGTCCTTCCTTTGTGATGGTCCTCCCACCATGGCTTGTAGTCACAACGTTCTCTTCCTTACACCAAGCAGAATGAAAAGTCGCCATGCTTTTCTCCCAGTCAATGCCTGATTAATGTTTATGTAACCACGGCGTTGCCAGTGTACTGGATAATTCCAGTGAACTGACAATGTCAAACTGCACCTCCTCTATGTTTCATCATAGCCTGGCTTGACTTCCTTGGAGGTATCCTGTGATTATTTCAGGGGGTCCCGCTGTTATAATGGATTCTGGTTGATCCATCCTCCTGGCAGGAGTCCCATGTTTCTCTCGAAATCATGGTTAATAAAGTATCCTGAACACCCACCATCCAGTAATGTGACTACTGCTAATGCCTTGAAAACTAATAACACGAAGAACAGCAAAAGAAAAAATTGAACTGATTTTGGGCTTTTATATTTTTTGGCTTGGATCACTGTCGGGCCTTGGCGTTTTTCACCAAATTAGAGCATGTCTACATACTGTGCCCTCCTTTCCACAATCCCAGCATAGATTTTCTTGTCTACGTTTCTCCTTTTCCACTGATGTCAGTGTACTTTAAATATTTCCAATTTGCTTGGGTTCACCTTCCTCCTAAGCCCCTCCGATGATTGGATTTGACCTTTAATTTGTTCCAGAGGAAGCCTCCCTTACATTCTTTGTTCTTCTCTATCCCCTGTGATTGGGCTTTGTAAAATGAGACTAAATATTTCTGCTACAATGGTGGGTCTGTTAACCACCAACATCAGTAAATGCTTAAGGTCCTCTTTTAGCCATTCGGTGGAAGGTGAACCGCGGCTACCTTTCGTCTGACATCTGGGTATCTAGAGAGGGAAACGCGAGAAGACGTATGGTGATAATAACCACACAGTGACAAACAAATCCAAAGCCAGCGGCCTAAGACAGCCATAGCTGTTTATTATACATGTTATATACGCTAAACCATCATGAACAGACACACAGATGAAATGAGAGTTGCCCACTTACAGAGTTCTGCGTATCTTGGATGGTCTTGGAAAGTCAATGACATGTAAACAGTTTGCCTTGGTAAGATCCGAATTCTGAGAACTGCATCAAGGTGGGGTGGGGTGGGGGGGTTCTGCATGTACAGAGACATGATGGGAACAGCATACTGTGCAAGCCCATGAGCAGTTCAGTAGAGGTACATAGAAATAATGCAAGAAACACAGATCAGTCAAAGCACAGAGACGCCTCCCGTGGTCTCCCAGACTGCATAGAAATCTGTTGCTGCTGACGTGACCATCCTTTGGGGTACAGCCTGCAAATGTAGGAAAACTGGGAACATAAATTACTGAATCCACATGCGTGGCCTGTGGAACTAGTCTTTTTGACAGGGACTTTGATCCAGGATCAAAGGGATTGCCCACACTTACTTAAGAAAGACAACATAAAGAAAAGTTCGACCTCCCTAAATATGTGTTGCTAATGCGGTACCAAAAACTGAAGTTGGCATTTGGCCAAAAAGCTAATACAAATATTTGGGTCCCTTGTGAAATACTCAGGATTAGCCAGACTAGCATTTTGGTTGACTATTACCGCTTGCACAATTACATTAATTCAACAGCCTCCTACACTCTCTGACCCTTAGTGACCTGCAGGGTACTAATAACAAAGCAATAATGTGGTCTAGCAGGATTCCCATCTCTGCTCTGGCTGTGTTCGACTCCTACCGAATCCTTTGTATGGGTTCAGCCAAAACCATGAATACGTTGGCATCTGAGTTCATGGTTTATAAAGGCTTGGCAAACTGTCATAAATCGACAGCCAATCGGAGTCCAGATGCGGACACCGAACCCCCTAGAGATCCCAGAGAAAGGAACACAAAAACAGCCCCATGGCCAGTTTCCTGATGGATTACATGTGGAAACAACAAGGAAAGGTAAGGGAACTCGGCTCTTGATCAGAGTCCCCATATATGAAAGAAACAAGGTTAAGCTGACGTGCACATGATTCTGCAAAACGAATTTGTACACAAATGAAGATAGATAAGCTCACTTGAGAGAGGGTTCGGGGCTGTGTAAACCATTGGCATCCACCAACCCTGTTACTCTAGCTGTTCCTTTACCATTTGAAGAGGAGGGAGGGATTGGGAGAAGAAAGCAAGCAGCAAGAGGCACAAACAAATCCAAGGGGAACAAGGGGGGGGGAAGCCTACAAGAATGGAGACTGAGGGCCAGGTTCTCAAAACGTCTTTGTCGTTATCGCATCTCATCATCAGAGCCAAAAAATGCAGCAAGTGAGTGCATCTCGGATGCGCTCATTCAGATGCTCTTTTTCACCCCTTTGCACATACGCACATATCAGGGGCATTGCTGTGTATTTAAAAGCACATCCTGAATTCACAACCGGGATGCACTTTTAAATGCACAGAAGTTATGGTATTTCACCTAAGCCTGCGCAAATCACAACCGGGTCATTTCTGTCTGTGTCATGATTTGTTTTTAAGTGTGACAGCCCCGGTTTAATGTACGACTGTCAAATCTACATTTCTACCCCGCAGAGATAGAGATACTTTTTTGCCTGAGCATTTCGCCCAGACTTGGCCTTCCTGGGCCCGTCAAGGTGAAATGAGCACCCTGCAGCCATGTGGTTTCTGGGAGCTTGTCATACATTAGTCTTGGGCGCACGCCACTGTCCAGCCCCTCTTACAATGGTCAGGTCACCTTTGAGAATAAGAGGATCTGAGCATTTCTAAAAGCAGCACAAACAAAACAAGCACATTCTTTGCAATCCTTTCATATGCTCCACTTTTTGAGACTCTGTCCCTGAAGGTGTACGCTAAGAAATATCTTGCCTGTAGTATCGCAGGAAACAGAGACTCCTCCAGGAAGAGCAGGACTGTCAAACCGTTTGCGGAGAGCAGGATAAAAGTTGGAGAAAGGCATAGGAGTGAGGATGAAGAAGTGCCAAGCAGGGGAACAAGACAGGGAAGGAAGGGAGGAGTCATTTGGATTTGAATCAAGTATTTTACATTTCGATCTGAAATTACTACTTGGGTGTAAGTGTTCCCAGGAAGTGTTTCTGTACAATAGTACAAACATGAGTGGTGAGTCAGTTTATGAGGGTGTGAAATACGCGTCATATAGACCAGGGACAAAACAAAAGAAAAATATCTAACAAACATTTGACTTACAAAGGGACATTAACCTAAGCAAACTAAAATGAAGTACAGTACA
Organism: Ambystoma mexicanum; assembly: GCF_040938575.1. NCBI lineage: Eukaryota > Metazoa > Chordata > Amphibia > Caudata > Ambystomatidae > Ambystoma > Ambystoma mexicanum. Next base: position 644,854,125 of record NC_090925.1, on the reverse strand, counting down.
AATATACAAAATGACATTACTATGCGCCACTGGAAGAGGTACTGGGGACAGGTAGAAGCTATGGGGGAGATGACAGGAGTTTAAGCTATTTGTTGAAGAGATCCACAGTGGGCGGGCTTTGATTGTGATAGGAAGTGGGTTCCAGTGAAGCGGGCTGAGTAGGGAGAAAGAGAGGAAGAGAGGAAGCAATAGAAAGTACAGGAGGTGTGTGAAACAGTCATTCTGAGTGCAGTGGTGGTGTAGAGGGAATTAGATTGGGTGAATAACGAGAGGGTGAGTAGAAGGAAATACACCAGCCAGGTACTGAGGAGCAAGACCATTGATAGCTTTGACTTCTAGGAAAAGGAACATGAAAAGGGAGCTGGTGTGAATGGAGAGCCAACCAGCATGGTGTCGGTAGATAGAAGTGGGGGAAGCAAAGTTGAACACTTTGTCTAGAGTGAGGAGGAAGTAAAGAAGAATGCTAAGGAGTAGGCATGTACAGTAGTTGGGTTTGCTGAGCATTACGAGGAAGATTAATGTTTTCATAGCGTCGTAAGTAATTGACACATTTTCTAAATGTTGAAATGGTTAAAATGAGCAGAGGTAGTAATGAATTGTTGCAGTCAGAGGTCGCTATCAAAGAGGATCCCAAGGTTGCGAGCCATAGATGAGCGAGCAAAATGTTATGGTGAGAAGGAGAGGGAAGGGGAGTATGGCACTGGAAGACAGGAGATCGATGACTTACATTTTTGAAGAGTTCTGCCCGAGGCAACAGATCACCATCCAGTAACAGATTGAAGTGATACAGTTGGTAATCTTTTCTGGAATGACTGCGGTGTAGAAGGGAAATGAGAAAGATATTTGAGTGTCATCAGCAAAGAGGTGATCGCTAAAACCAAAGGTGGAGATAAGTTTTAATAATGAAAGGGGAATATAGGGTAAGTAGGAGAGGTCCCAGGAGTGATCCTTGAGGGATGCCATCAGGTAGCGTGGCAGGTCAGAGGTTTATGAGTTCCTGGATATCTTAAAGGAGCAACCTTTGAGGTAGCAGGCAATCCAGGCAAGATCAGATTTGTGAAACCCAATGTCCTGGAGAGGGTGCAGGTGAGTGGAGCAGTCAGCAATCGCAGAGAGGTCCAAAGGAACAGCTATAGAACAGAGTTTGGAATGGTGAGCATCAGTGAGAAAATTGAAGACCAGATTGAAGTGGATTTCCAAGTCCATTATCCTCAAAGTACTTGGGGATCCCATTGAGGGCCACTCCTCAAGGACCTTTGAATAATATGAAAGGAGGGAAACAGGGTGAAGGTTCACCGGAACATTTGGGGCAAAAGAGGTTTTCTTCAAAATGCGTAGGATAGTTGCAGAGTTGAAGGAAGCAGGGAAGAGTCCAGTGGAGAGAGATTTTAAAGAGCTCAGAGATAAGGGCAGGTGATTGAGACTAGTGGCCTGATTCACTGAACTGTTTTTATAATGGTGCAATCCCATAGGAAAAAGTTATTTGAATCGGGCCCTAAGTCTTTGATCATTTGAGGAGCAAACAGTGCGATAGGAGGGCAAGATCACGTATCTACAATAAAGATATTTTAAATGCAAAAACAAACATAATTTGTGGATACAAATCTTTTGGCAAAACATATTTAAAAGAACTATGTAAGGTACATATAATCTTTACTTGACCAAATTTCTTCATCTAACATTAGATCTTCCCAACATTTCCATGACGAGTTAGCTAAAATCTTTCAGAAGAAAGGTATTAACACTCTGTCAAAATTGCAATATAGACTGCAACAGTTAATCTTATCCTTCTATTTTATGTAAATTTACCACATGTATCAGAAAAAGAGCTCCTAATCGTTTTCAAATAGAAACCCTTACAGCTCACCTCAGGACTTATGTGAAGCCAAGGTAATAAAATCCCTCTCTAGCATTAATAAAATCCCTCTCTAGCATTAACCTCCTGCCACACTGGACAGTTTGTTTAGACATGCCTTGGTCTTTCAGCCTTAAAAAAAGAAAGGAGAGAACCCCTAGACCTACCAGGTTTCCACCCGACATCAAGATGTCCTTTAATCAGAAAAATTGCAGAGTGATATGATAACTGTCATGAATAGGTGCGTGAAAACTGCTGCCATTGAAAATAGAATATGTATTTCATGTTTGTAGTATCTGAGCAAAATGTACAGTACATTTAAGAAGGAGCCTTTTCAGGTATTTTGCCTACTTTTGTCTTTGTGACCTTACCTCTGGGAGAATTGCTTCTTTATGTATCTGCCTTGCTATGTCCATGATTCATAAATCCTTTAGAAGCAGTGCCCCTTCGGACCACCATGTAGGAAGGATCATGGCCCATGCCAGTCTCCAGATCTACCCTAGTTTCACCATGGGATCACCCAGGGATATGTCTCTGCATTAGAAACTGGGTCCAGATCCTAATGCATGAGAACACAGTACAGGAATTGTCCTCTGGCGGATCTGCAGGTCTGTGCTAAGCAAGGCCCTATCTGGGACAAACTAAACATCAAACTCTGATCACTGCAGACCATCACAATACAACTGGCAAAACACATGAAGTCTGCTTATATTTATGACTGGTAAGTCCGGCTTGCAGGCTGGATACAGCAATGAAGCAGTGAACACTTCAGTGGCGGACAACATCAGTAGTAAGGGTGATTGTGGCCGTGTCAATATGTTGGTATTATTAGATTTCTCAGCTGTGTTTCACACCGTCAACCACACCATCATCCCCGGTTGATTGCTGCGATTCTTCTTCCTTTCCTGTATAAAAGCAAGATGACAATCAGTGGGCAGGGATTCTTTTGAATCTAGCTCTCTGAAGAACCCCTACGGCGTTCCTCAAGCATCTGCCATTTAGCCACTATTACATAATTGCTACTTTCAATCCCTCACAAAACCTCCCCATAAACTCAGTGTGCATTATACATATTCTGATGACTCCCCAACTGTAGTGAATTTAGATGGGACGTTATCTTCATTCGATATGGCTAGGGCTGGTGTTATTAGCTGGATGAATTATATGCACCTAAAATGCAATTTGAGCAAAACGGAATTTCTTTTATGTGGTTTTCACTTGTCTGAGCGGAATTTCCTTTTTGGCCCGATACTTCCGGTATGCCCCCAAATACGGTCAATAAAGTTTGCAATATAAGTATTGCCATTGATAGTCAAGTTTCCCTTGTCCCGCAGGTAAAGAAGGTGGTTGGCACCTGTTTCAGTCAAATTCTTCAACTAGGGAAACCCGTGCATTTATTTCCCTACATTCTGCAAGTTCAGTTGACACATGCATTTGTAGCATCTCTTCTTGATTACTGCAATTGGATCTTTGTGGGTCCTCACTTGCACCAAACAATAGAGCCCAATTCACAAAGGGCATCTGATTGGACACATTTAGAAGCCTTTTATAATGGCAACACCCCATTGGAAAACGCTCTGTGAATCAGGGCCATTATAGATATGCTCATTCAGATGACCTTTTGTCCCCCTTTTCACATTACTGGCCGTTTACTAGCACATCCAGAATTCACAAAAAGAATGCGCTTTAAAATGCCCAGGAACGAGGGTCATCGCCCTGCGTCTGTTATGAACAGGCATAGTGCGAGACGCAAATCTATGCAGGGACATTTCTGCCAGAAATGAAACCGCAACTATCGTAGTAGCATGCCACAAACGGGGACGGAAATGATTTTCTTTTTCAATCATTGCATTTATTTTGCATTAAAAAGGATGCGTTCCCTTGTATAAGGTTATCTCCCGGAACAAACTGAGAATTCCCATTTGCAGGTGCACATGCTTATATCACCAAGTGATGCACCTGCGCAAAGAGGCCTCAGGGCTGGACACTGAAAGTTTGACACCTAGTAGGAGCCAGACATGCAACGGAGTAAGACCGCCGGTTCGAATCCCAGATCCGTGCTTAGAAACCGAACTCGGGTATCAAGCGAGGCATAAAAAAACAATTAAATAAAATAAGCACGCACTGTGGATTCCTTTTAGAAAGAGAAGACAGCTCATCAAAGTAACCCTTTATATTTACAGACTGCACCCTTCTGGTTCGGGATCATGTTGGGAACGAATGATCATTCACTAAACCGCAACTTTTGAAGCAGCCTGATGGTCCCCACACTGCTCATGAACCTCACCAATCCTTTAAGTGGTCCAAAAAATATATGCAGGGAAATCCGAAGCTGTTATTGTCTCAGGCAGGACAGACAACACCCGACACTCAATGGCTGAGGATGTAGAAATTAGTATATGTGACTCGTGGTTTGCCAAAAAAGAAAATGCACGTTAGGGTTTTATCACATGTGACATGAGCAGCAGGGACAGTGTGCAATGTGTCGTCAGAAAGCTTGCAGGCTTGAATAACTGACACAGACATATTTGCAAACATTAAAAGGTTGTGGTCGGTCGTATATGCCCATAATGCCTTTTATTTTATGTAAAGCAGCCAGTAGTGTAAATTGGTGTTATTTATCCACCTGCCCAGCTTTCTCATAGGTGATTTAAGGACTGGCTAAAGATGCCTAGGGGCCCATTTAAACATGTTTGGTGCACATATTATACTGGAGTTGTTTGCTAATGCAAAGTCCAATGGGTGATTTGCTTGAGTTTATCATTGTGGGTGCAAGACATGAGCCCCACCTGAACCTTTTATTTATTATTCCCCAAGCATACTCCCATCCCCACCCCAAGACCTGAAAGCAGGGTAAAACATCCCAGTGATAAGTTAACATCTTTTAAAGAGGTCAGCCCTTGGCCAGCAAATGCACAAACTGACACAGCCTTATGTTCGTGAAAACTGATGCCTCTTCAGCGAATTTCCACATATCATCAGCCACAACTTGGGATTCATTCTGTGGCAAAATCCTAGATTAATCTGGGAAGGGAGGGAGCGAGTGGCTTCAGATTATCATGAGACAAGTGTATTGGCCACTGCATAACAGTAGTAAAGAAGGCAGCCAGGAAGGCGTTGGAACACTAAATGACTACTTAAGAACTGCTACTAAACTGGCCCTGATGCCAGTCCGGGGCAATTGATTAACAGATGGAGGGTGCTTTACTCAGTGATTTAATCCTTTAGATACTAAATGAGAACATTCGTGTTTTACTGCCAGTGATTCATTTGGAAACTGTGCCAGGGAGGATTGTATCTACAGTATGAAGATTAGTTCCAAACAAGACCAGCTGAGGCAATTCTGAGTAAGCCAAAAATACATGTATAATGGGTCTCAAAATGTACTGTTCCGAGCAATCAGCCTTTGCCTAAGCCACCTGCCCCTCCTTTAATCCACATTCATCACTCTTTAGGTGACCCCATTTACATTGGTCACAGACCCTTGTTAGAACCCCCTCCCCACAAGCTGTACCTCGTGGGGACACTCTGAGTCCCTATAGGGGCCAAGAGCCCACCTGTGGTAAGTACAACATTCCCATGTCCCTGCACATTGGAATCCACTTGTTTTGTTACTTGACAATCATCCGCTCGCCATTGGCCCTTTTCCAAGAAGGTTTACACCTGAACAGAAGACCGCAAAACAACTATATACATCCCTTGAACGCAAATGTCAGAAAGATAAAACAACTCTGAGTAGATTCACCTTTGCCCGGCACCATCGCCACTACAAAGCCAAAATCCGGAAAGCAAAAAAAGCCCATTACAATTCTCGAATCGTGAACTGTGAAAACCCCAACAAGGAACTCCACAAAATCATCTCTGAATTCACCAAACCATCATGTATCACCACCCAATCGACCCCTTCTCAGTCTCTCTGTGACTCACTCTCTCTCCACTTCTACACCACTGCTCTAGAAAGAACAAATTAACAAACTGGCCCTCTTGCACCCACCTCACAATCCACCCACCCTACCTGCCAACCCACCGCCTGAAACTGCTACCCAACCGACCTTCGACTCTTTTGCACCAATATCAACGGACAATTTCTCAAACTTCTCTCTGCCTGGAAACCATCCGGCTCCCCACTAGACCCCTGCCCAGCTTTAACCCTCAAGGAAATATTTGCATCCACCTGCGCAGGAGAATATGCAAGAATCATCATAAACGACTACCTCTCCTCTGGAATTTTTCCAGACGCGTTCAAAACTGCTCATGTCAAGCCCCTTCTAAAAAACCTTCCCTTGACCCTCTCGACCCCAAAAACTACTGCCCCATTTCAAATACCAGGTTCCTTGCTAAACTCATCGACCAAACCGCCTACTCCCAACTAAACGCTTTTGTCGAAGCCAACAACATCCTAGACACTGCTCAATCAGTTTTAGATCCCGACTAGGAACCAAAACCACCCTGACCTAAATATGGGATGACCTTAAAACACTGCAGACTCTGCGGGATGCGCTGCACTAATCCTTCTTGATCTATCCGCTGCCTTTAACACAATCAACCACTCGATCCTCCTCAACCGCCTCCACTCCATAGGAATCCGCGGAAACGCTCTCAAGTGGATAGTATCCTTCGTCAACAATAGGAACCAAATAACCCTACTCTCCTCCTTTGCTTCCGCCGCCCGACCAGTCAGTACCGGAGTTCCACAAGGAGCATGCCTATCAGCCCTCCTGTTCAACCTCTATATGGCCACCCTCCCACAAATAATCCGCTCGCACAATATCTTGTGCTACAACTACGCAGACGACACCCAACTAATCCTAAAAGTCCTTAACTCAAAACCCAGCTGCCAGCCTGACCTCGCTGCCTGCCTCCTTGACATCGATCACTGGATGACCACAAACCACCTCCTTTTAAACCCCACCAAAACTGAAATCATGGTGTGTGGCAACACCGAACTTCTTCCGCACCCTCTACCCTGGCCATCATCCATGGGCAATTCCCCGACAACCTCAATATCAGTAAAAAACCTTGGATGCACTCTCGACTCTGGCCTAACCCTCTCACACCAAGTCAACAAAGTCTCTAAATCCTGCCACTACCACCTCAAATTCTTAGGCGCATTTTCCCATACCTCTCTTTTCCCAACAGAATCGCTCCGGTCCAATCAATTGTAATGTCAAGACTGGACTATGCTAACGCCCTCTACCTCGGAGTCCAAGCATACCACCTGACTAAACTACAAAGAGCACAAAATGCTGCAGCCAAACTGCTACTGACACTTGGCCCAAGAGATCACACCTCAATACCTTCAGGACAAACTAAAACCTTACCATCCACCGCACACTCTAAGATCAAGCTCTGCCTGCCTCCTAGTGATACCAAAAACCAACTCAGTCCGATTAGGTGGATCATCATTCTCAGCCTTGGCCCCCACTCTGTGGAACTCACTTCCACCCCACAACCAACTCACCAAAGACCTCATGTCCTTCCGCAAATAACTGAAAACGTGGCTCTTCCCTTAAAAATCAATTCTTAGCACAAACAGTATAAACAGCCACCTTAAACAGAAACCCAAGGTTGCTGAATCAAAATAACAATCCTGCATAGAGGCCCGATCAAGAAAATGGAAAACTATAACGGATAAACTGAGTAGAACAAATGAAGTGGATGAAAGGGACAAAATGGATGAAGTGGATGAAAGGGACAAAACAGATGATGTGGATGAAGTGGATGCAGTGGATGCAATTGATGAAACAGATGCAGTGGATAAAACGGATGCAATGGATGAAACAGATGCAGTGGATGAAACGGATGCAGTGGATGAAACGGATGAAGTGGATGGAACGGATGAAGAGGATGGAACGGATGAAGTGGATGGAATGCTCAAAGTGGATGGATTGTCGAAGCCGATGGGACGGTCGAAATGGATGGGACGGATGAAGTGGACGGAACAGATGAAGTGGACGGGACGGATGAAGTGGATGGAATGGATGAAGTGGATGGAACGGATGAAGTGGCAGGAACGGATGAAGCAAGGGAATGGATGAAGTAGAAGGAACGGAATAGCAGATCAAATGCATGGAAAGGATTGAGTAGATGAATAAAGTGGATAAAGGAATAAAATGGATGGAAATGGTGAATGATTTGAACCAAGGGAGTAGATGGAACACATGGAATGGATAGAACCGATGGAATGGCTAAAACCAATGGAATGGATAGAACGGATGAAGCTGATTGAACGCATGGTGCGGATTGAACGAATCGAGTTATTTGAAAGAATAGAGTGAATAAAATGAATAGAACGGAGAGCTGGTTGGACCGAGTCTACTGGTCAGAATGTAGGAATGGAGTGGATGGAGCAGAAGGAGCAGATGGAACAGATGGAACAGATCGGACGTACTGGTTGGAATTAATGGAACGGATGGTATAGATGGATCAAAAGGAATAGATGCAACGAATGGAAGTTGAAACAGATGGAGCAGATGGGAAGGGAAAAATGGATGAAGTGGATGGAACGGATGAAGTGGATGAAACAGATGAAGTGGATGAAATGGATGAAGTGGATGGAACGGATGAAGTGATGGAATGAACGCAGTAGATAGAAGGTATACAGTAGTTAAAATCGATGGAACGATGAAACACGTAATGTGGATGGAACAGATGGAGCGGATGGAGTGGATGTAACGGATGGAGTGGATGTACCAGATGGAGTGGAGGGAACGGATGGAGGTGAGGGAGCGGATGTAACGAGGATGAACGGTTGTAAAGGGGACAGAATGGGTGGAACCGATGTAACAGGGACAGAACGGATGGGGTGGGGGCGGAACAGAGGGGGTGGGGATGGAACGGTTGGGGTGGGGATGGAATTAAACGAGCGGGGATGGAACGGATCAAGTGGGGATGGAACGGATCGAGTGGGGATGGAACGAATTGGGTGGGGATGAACGGATGGAGTGGGAACGGACCGAGTGTATGGAACGGATGGAGTAGATCGAACAGATGGTGTGGATGGAACCGATAGACTAGATCAAACAGATGGAGTGGACGGAACAGATGGAGTGGATAGAATGGATGGAACAGACAGATGTGATCGAACAGATCGATCGTGTATGGAACCGATGGAGTGTATAGAACCAAGGGAGTGTATGGAACGGATGGGATGTATGGAACGGATGGAACCGACGAAGTGGATGTAACCGACAGAGTGGATGGAAATGACGGAATAGATGAGTGGATGGAGCAGAGCGAGTGGATGGAATGGAGCGAGTGGATGGAACGGAGCGAATGGATGGAACGGATGGAGTGGATGGAATGGATAGAGTAGATGAGTGGATAAAACACATGAGTGGATTGAACGGATGGACTAGATAGAACAGATGGAGATGATAACTGGATCAAATGTATGGAAAGGATGGAGTGGATGGAGTGGATGGAATGGATGGAACGGATGGAGTGGATGGAACAGACGAAGTGGACGAGTGATATAACAGATGGACTAGATGGAATAGATGGAGAGAATGAAACTGACGGAGTGGAAGAAACACACGGAGTAGATGTTAGGGATCGAATGGATAGAACGGATGAGTAGATTGAACGGATGAGGCGAATGAGCTGATTGAATGAATGGAAAGGATGAGTAGACTTAACGAATGGAACAAATGAAACATTTGGAATAAATGGAAGTAACCGAGTGGATGGAATTGATGCAGTGGATGAAACGGATACAGTAGACGGGACAGAAAAGATGGAGTTGATTAAACAAAGGAAGTAGATAGGAACAGATGGAGTGGATGGAACAGATGGAGTGGATGGGACAGATGGTGTGGATGGAACAGATGGAGTGGATGGGACAGATAGAGTGGATGGGACAGATGACGTGGATGGGACCGTTGGAGTGGATGGGACAGGTGGAGTGGATGGATCAGGTGGAGGGGATGCGACAGGTGGAGTGGATGCAACAGGTGGAGTGGATGGAACAGACAGAGTGCATGGAACAGACAGAGTGGACTGAACACATCGAGTCGATCGAACAGATGGAGCGGATGGAACACATAGATCGGATCGAATGAACAGGAAGGATAGAACAGATTGAATGAACAGGAAGGATAGAATGGATGAAACACACTAAACGGATGAGAAGGATGAAATGGGTCTGCGTAATGGATGAAATAGACCATATGGATGTTTGGTCGAGTAGATGGAAGAGGTAGAATGGACTATTAGATTAAATAGATGTAACAGACGAAATGGATGAACAGCCTTATTGGAATGAACAGACAGAGTAAATAAAACGGATAGAATAGATGGCACAGATGGAGTACTCGATCTCAAGCGCTTTACTGATAACCACCATTCACACTACCACGCTTACACTCTCCTTACTCTCTCCTATACACCACCACTCAACTAGAACACAGCGATACTATGACACATTCGGTATAGCTGTTCTCATACTAACACCCGCCACATACTCCTCATCATCCTAATTAAACACAGCTAGCACACACCGCTAGCTTATGCGTCTCCTCAGGCATAACGCAGCCAGAAATCAATCTGGGTGTCCACCCTCCAGAATTGAACACATACAACTGACCGCCCCACCACCACACCTACCGCTAAAATGCAGCTATCATGCAACTGACACACTGGCTGCACACATATCGGGTGCAACCACGCACCCTATGACTCTCTCTCTACTGACTTGAACTACCGTTCCCGAGGGCGTTGAGATCATACCGATGATATATAAGGCGCTATATAAATGCCAAATAACAGAACATAACGTAACATGACACAGAGGCTGAGTATGCATTTCCATATCCGGCAGCATATGTCTAGTCATTGCGCTGTTTATGATAATACAGTCCCCGGTGAATTAGGTCACATGCTGTATTCCAGTCACAATTGAAAAGGACATAGTCATAAACGCTTCTCTACGTGGGACTGGAGCTGCCACAGCAATGCTTATTCAATTAAATTGGCCTTGATAGACAAACTTCAGATAAACAAACTTAAAGGGACAATGTGAATACAGGCAGATAATGTTTCAGTTTGTATATTCCGCAGAAAATGTAAAGCCTGGTTCCTCACTTCCAATGTGTAGCCTCTGTGCCCCAATGCTAACAGTTTCTTCCTTATAGAACACGCTTGTGCGAATACATCTGCTGTACGTAATTTCTAAATGACCTATGTGCATAAGGTTGCACATGTAAATACTACTAATTATGTACTAATGGGATTACTTTATATGTAAATATCTTATGCCTGTAAATATTCTTATTATGATTTATGCCAAACCACGTTTTTCTATTGTTGCCTGTGGTAACCCTTTCATGTTTATTACCTGCTTTCCAGCGCCCAGATACCTACGGGTTTGGGCCGTGTTACAAATGCTAAATTAATACATAAATAAAATATATGCCTCCTTTAATCTCTTTCTAATCTTTCTCACCTACTAATTATGTTAGTAATCTGTGGGACGAAGAAATAATGCGGAGTTTAAAATGCGTTGAAGAAAGAAAAGCTGACAAACTGCCTTTAGGATCTTGTCCTGTGACACAAAATAGAAGGATGTAAATAATGTCACCAGAATTATAAGTTTTTGATGGGCAAATTGAGCAGACAAAAGTTGTTTCAAGTAAAGTTGATAACATCAGTATTTTTTGTACTTGAAGAATCTGTTTGATTAGAATGAATTGACGGGTGAAAGGATAGGTCCAAGGGCTAAGATGCAATCATGTACAGCAAACTAATAGCAGTCAGAAAGACTTTGGGTGCCAAGTCACCAGAAACAATTTTTGAGTTATTGTCCATTGTCTCCTAAAATATTACAGGGTTATTTATGAAGCTCGAAGATCAAGATTGGAGGGATTTCATTAAAGGGTTAAAGATTCTTTACTTCGAGGTGACTTGGGCTGCAAACCTTCCATGGATCCACAGTTATCAACATTTTATCGTACCAGTTGCAAGAGGCCCCGCTGTCGCCCCTTTGGAAAATTCTTAATATAGTGTCAAGTTGACCTAAGGTACAAATTCGCCATTCTTCCAACCAACAATTTAGGTATCCTGTGCCTGAACATTAGTCTAGATTGGGTCTTACAATTTTTACAATGTAATGCAGGAGTCTGCAACAATTGTTTTGCACTACAACTCACATCATCCCAAGTCGGCTAAGTCAATGGTGAGGGATTGTGGAAGTCTTAGTCCAAAACATCTGGAGAGCCAGTTTGCAGACCCTGGGTGTAATGTATACTTGAGCAAAAGGTAAACTTGGTCTTAGACCTTTATAGGCTCTTAAGACATTGATTTACCAATCATTATTTTCCTTTTCTTTGTGCAACAATGTTAAAATGCTGGTAGTTGGACATTTTAATGAGGCGATATGCGCCAAGGTGAAGGGCCCACCCTGTAGGTAACGGCCCGCCACCCAAGTGAAAGGCCCAAGGGTCCCTTAACGAGGGTGGCGGGCCGTTACCTAAAGGGTGGGCCCAGCCACTGAGGGACATATCACCATTAGCACCCATGTACATGACTACACAGGTGCAAATGTTTTTATTTGTATTTTGTAAAAATGAAAGATACGTACCTTGATCTCGCGCTGACTCCACACAGTACCTTCGGCCAGGAAGTCTGTCTTCAATGTTCATGACCCACGTTATCAATATTGAGGAGGGCAGTGCCTCGTTGAAGGCGCTGTGCAGCGAGATAAAGTGACCTTCACAGGTGCTCATGTGAAGGGGGAGCAGGGAACAGGGAAGGGCAGCACCCGGCGATAATGGTAGTGCTCGAAAATGTGGCTTTCCTTTGTGAATACAGCCTGCGTTCCAAGCATTTTCATTGGCTACGGGCACTTCCCAGGGTGCTAATGGCCAATTTAAACTGCTGATGATGCTAGCAGGTATTTAAATATGTTTGGCCTATCCAATTCTGGAATTAGGATTAAATGGTGGGAATGGCCTCTTACTGGGTGACAACTGTAAAGCTAACATTTAGGACAGGAAGCTCACAATCATATACAGATTATATTTTAATTAATTTAGCTAATGGTCACCGTACAAAGGATCTAAAAGTTATGAACAGGTTAGAAGGTGATCATGATCTGGTTGTATTGACTACTAGCCCCTCTTCTGATTATTTATTGGTTCCTGAAAACAACTCCAACAGCAATCTTATCATCAATAACAATAGGTGTAGGATCAAATCAGACATAATTGATTTTCAGATTAAATTTTATTTACTCTTATTTGTTTGAATCTGTTACCAGATTTAGAGGCTTCTGGGTCAAATCTGACTCAGAATGAAGTTGATGTTAATACAAATTGTCAATTAAATTTCTAGGGCAGTTATTCAATTTGGTATGAGTAATAACACAGCCCGAAGATTTGGACATAGAACTCAAAATATGAATTTCTGAACATTCCTTGAATTTGTTTTGCCATGTGACATTTTGCCGATTTATTGGCTGATTTTACAAATTTTTCAAGTTCAAAGAATTCTATTGAAATTTTTAACAGAGATATCCGTAGACATTACAAGTCTAGTAGCAGTAAAAAAATGTTAACCACAAAAGCAGGGGTAGACCCCCCCCGCACATCCCTTACACCCAGAACACTCCATTTCAAGACACCTTTCCCACACTTACCATCTATTGGCCCAATTCATGGAATATTTGCTCAGTTCAAAGTGAATTTGTAACTGCTGAAAAGTGACGCAAACCCTGATTCATGGAACTGTGCAAAGTGTATTTTTGCCGTGCAAAGTCCGGGCAAAGTCAGCGCATAGTCGTTTTTGCAGTACAAAATGACTTTGCCCGGACTTTGCACAGCAAAAATACACTTTGCACAGTTCCATAAATCAGGGTTTCTGGTGGCAGTGCAAAGTCACTTTAAACCAGGGAAATATTCCATGAATCGGGCCCTATATATCTCAAGACTCTTGTAAGCTAGTCTTGAGAAGCATGGAGAGAGTAACAAGCATTCACTAAAATAGCAGCACGATGTGGTAGTCATTTTTAACAGCATATTTGGGGGGAGGGTGTGTGTGTGTGTGTGTGTGTGTGTGTGTGCGCGCGCGTGCGTGCAATAGTCCACAAACAAGCCACATATTTCCTAGTTTCCTGTGAGCCCTGGTGGTGGGGTTACTACATCAATCCTTGGACAAAAAGCACTATGGTGTGGATTTTGTGACAGTCCTTTGACTCTCAAGGCCTGAGAAGCACCACCATCTAGGGTTGTTTTGCTCTGTTACCTGTAGGAGTGTTTAGCATGTTATGGGAGCACAGAGTACAGCACCACTGCACAGGATCAATGTATAGCATGTTTTTTTTTTTGAAGTGCAGCGCCACTGCATGGGTTTGGTGCATTGCTATGATGCAGTTGTTTCAAGATATGTGTTGCCAGTGTAACATGGACATATAAGTAAGGGCAGGTTATTCAGTCAAAAACGATTTTTACATATAAAATGCAAATACATTTTTCACAGTTAAAAGCACACATCTGTACCTTCAAAATGCACACCATTTCTCACCTGAAATGCCTATGTTGCAAGAGACACATTTGGTAATTAACAAACTAATCTCACTAACAAGACTAATAATTATAACTCATTAATAAAAGAATGTGTCTTCACTGCAAAAAGAGGCAGACTCTGAAAATCAGTTTTAAACACATATTCAAGTTTTTTTTTTTCTTTGCCTTCCTGTGCTCTGTCCACAGTAACTGCAGGAAGCAAAGACTTCGAATAAGCAGGAAATCAGCTTGTTACAGTTGCAACTGTACAAGAAGAACCATTGTTAAAAGTAGGAGGATAGAACATGATTGATTCTGATTGGAGCACGTCACATCAAGCATCATGTTGGAGGCTGTGACTAGGGCTTTGCTGCAGAATCTGGGGGAAGAAAGGCAGAGACATCTTGACACAGCTCGAAGAAGGACGGGGTTGACCGCTGGGGAGGCCTGATTCCTAAAGCAGATTCAACTTGGTTGCAGAGACTGGCTTTTCCAGTCAACAAGTCCCAGTTCGAGTGACGGCAGATGCTTGTCCTTGCTGGGTGAACCCCTCCAGAAGGCGAACAGCCAAAGAAGTTACATGCTGAATAATCCTGGTAATTATCTCGCTGAGGTGTGGGGGCTGAGGTGTATGAGAATATTCAGTCAGTGTAGGAAAGGAGATTCCTGTGCTTTACTCATGTGTTTAATGTTGCAAATTGAGTTCTTGTCTCCGCCACTCTCTTTTCAGTGTATCACAGATAATGCTGTTACTGTGCTATTTCATTTATTTCTGTAAAGAGTGAGATCGTGTTTAAATGCAACTTTTATAGTACACAAAAATATCTGAAAGCAGACGGGTGGTGTGTTTTATATTTACCAATACAGTGCTGATGATGTGGGGAGATGTTTAGACAGTGCAATTGTCATTTTCAAAGTAGCTAAACATAAGATTTGGCTGCAGCCGTGTGCACAATGTAATTCAGTATGAGCAATTATAACTAACTGTGTGTGTTGTAGTCTGCCGGAGGTCTATGAGTCGGCAGAAAGGGAGGCCCGGGACATAGTTCACTACCATATATAAGATAGTGAAAAGTACGTCATGATAGCTCACTGCGTAGATAAGACAGTGAGAAATTGCCCATGGTGGCACACTAAAAATGAAAATGTGGTGTTCCTGAAATGCAAGCCTGAGGTCTCTCTAGTGATTACACGAAAAATCTAAACAAAAATAAGGGGTTCTGGATATTGGGGCCACAAATAAAACAAAGGAATTATGCTCACCAAAATACCACCAATCACGCATACCAACCACGCATGTCTGTGTGCTGAAATAATGCATGTCCACTGTATTATTGTTGTACATGGCCCAATCTGAATACAAGGAGTGATTGTTGCTAAATTATTTTTCGACGGTAAGAAAATATTGCCAGGCCCCAAATCTACACAAAATACCTAACATATTTATGGTGGGTTGCAGGCCGGGAAAGTGATCACAGAGCACCTACTGGGCGTGGCAAGTGTGTCTCACACTGCCATCGGTACATTAAAAGGGAACCCATTTCATAATAGCAGTGTGTTACTAAAAACAAATTTCAGAATGTCACAAAGGGAAACCACATTTTCAGACCTAGTGCAATATTTAGAGGCAAAGTTGTTTGCACATGGGATGTGGTCGTCGAACAGTACCTTAGAATGGTGTGACCGCATTCAGGGTGAGGTGCAGAAAGAAAAACTAGACAA
Source organism: Ambystoma mexicanum (assembly GCF_040938575.1). NCBI lineage: Eukaryota > Metazoa > Chordata > Amphibia > Caudata > Ambystomatidae > Ambystoma > Ambystoma mexicanum. The sequence goes on along the minus strand of NC_090925.1, from coordinate 644,838,051 downwards.
TATTTTTGCAGAAGGCAGCATAATTCAGGTCTGCCTTACAAGATTATTGAATGCAGCCGATAAAAGTACAGAGAAAGACTGTTTAATACGACTATGCGGCAAAATATGGTTTATTTTGAATAGGTCCCTGCGAATGCAGGAAAATGATACCCAGCTAATTAACAGGTTAAAGACTGAATTAGATGGGGCAAGTAAAAATCAGGAAATGTTAAGAGCAGAATTGGATGTATGCCAAAAAGACATGCAATTAAAATGCAGAGACTTTGATGCTCAGTTATGCAAAAGCAAGAAACAATTTGAGGATAGTGAGCAAGAATTGGTACACTTAAAAGCCTTAGTGGACCACATTTGACAGGATAAAGATGAGGTTGTTTCAGAAATGCAGAAATTATTGCAAAAAATGATGGAGAGGGAGGAGATCCCGAAATTTAGAATTAAGTACCAATATGTCTCTGGTTTGGACAGTCCAGACTTTGAAAACCGAATTGCAGGCAGATGCATGCTGAAAATTAACATTGGACAAAAAACAATTCACCATGATGTGTGGATAGTGAGTGGAGCACAAAATGACTTTTACATGAGCAACAACATCATGCATAGGATGTGTATGGTGTTAGATTTCCTTAATAAAAAGATATGGTCACGCCTAGGTGGTCCAGCACCTGAATTTGAAGACAATAGAAGAGCTTATCATTGTGCACAACTGGTTCCTTATGCAATCGAATTACAAAAGAGGAAAGATACTATTATTCCTGCATTTACAAAACAGTTTGCAATAACACTGAAATGCAAACATTGACAGCAGATGAAAGATTCTGATGCATTTGTATGCCTGAATGAATCCGTAAAACAGCAAGGCCTGGATTATGAATACACTCCTTTGGTAGATATTGGTGAAGGATCTGTAAAAATTATGGTAAATAATAAAGGTTGTCAGGATATTCATTTAGAGGAAAACTCCCCATTAGGAATGGCCATACAAAAATCACATTATACGGCAGATTTAAATAACATGGTGATTGGAAATATCCCTGAAAAGCATGTAGATGCCAAGGGTGAGTTGCCAGAACACCTGGACTCTCAGCCCAGAGGAATATTTAAAATTCATTCTGTGTATCCTTATGATTCAAATGAGACAGTGTGCTGCCATCAAGAGGATTGAATAATATTTAATTTAAATGAAAATGAAACAGAAAATCAGCCCATTGAAGTGGAAGCTGATATGCCAAAATATTTAAAAGTGGCAGCTTTACAAAAAGACACAGCCACACAATTAGAGGAAAGCACCGAGATTCCCTTACCAGAAGATTTTCCAGAATTTTCCAAAATGGTAGAAGAGCAGACCTCCTTAGCAGATGCGTGTGACAGCAATGAGGATAGAAACAATCTGAGGTAGATATTTATGGAGTTTAAGGATGTATTTGCAAAAGATGCTTATGATTGTGGTTTAACTGATTTACATGTGGCCACACTACCAGAAGGGTGTAGCAGAAGTCCAGTGTTTGTACGCCAGTATAGACTACCGCTGGCATGTTTAGAATCATTGGCAGAGATTATTAAAAATTTGGAATCACAGGGAATCATCAGGCCCATTCATAGCACATCCAATACACCTATTTTAGGTGTGTTAAAGCCAAATGGTCAATGGTGGCTATGTGCAGACTTGAGAGAGTTAAATAAAAGAGTACCAGTGTCCAGATGGCCACTGCCATTCATTGATCAGGGCCTAGCTCATGTACATGGTTCAAAAGTGTTTACCACATTAGATCTCACCTCTGGATATTGGTGCGTGCCATTGGCAGAGGAGATACAACATTTATTTTCCTTTACATTTGACAGGACTCAATACGCCTCGCTTAGAACGCTGTTCGGGTACATCAATAGTGGGAGTGAATTAATCATATTTTTGAGAAAGGCCATGCCTGATGCAGCGGAAAGAGGAACCATAGTTTACGTGGATGATGTCTTGATAAAAAATGAAGGCCTGAAAAGCCATTTTGATGAAATAAGACATGTGCTTGGCCAATTGCAGAAAGCAGGTGCCAAAGTATCTTTGCAAAAAGCACAATGGTGCAAGAAAAAAGTGAACTTTCTAGGCCATGAAGTGACTGAACATGGGCTAAATCCACAAAAGAAAAAAATAGAGGCCATACAAAAACTAAAGGACCCTAAAAATGTGAAAGAGGTAAAAAGTTTATTAGGGATGACAGGCTATAACAGAAAATTCATTGAAAATTATGCTGAAATCACTCAACCATTGACTAAACTGCTTAAACTGAATACTCCCTGGAAATGGGAAAAGGAGCAGTCTGATGCAGTGGCTAAATTAAAGGAATGTCTGGTAAAGGCACCATAAAAAGTAGGGATTTCTTTAAAGAAATAGGTTTTTCTGAACATTGTATGTCAGCAGTGTTATCACAAAAACATGATTTGAATCACAAAACAATTGCCTATGCAAGTAAGGCATTTTCCCAAGTTGAAATGAAATTTAATGAATGTGAAAAGGCCCTATTAACCACTGTGTGGGCGCTACAACATTTCCGCCCCATTGTTCAGGGAGAAAAGTTGATTATTGGAACAAATCATCAACCTTTGCAGTTTACTCTCAAGGCCTGAGAAGCACCACCATCTAGGGTTGTTTTGCTCTGTTACCCCTTGGAACATTTCAACAGAGTGAGATGTTGCACCTTTCATCTAACACATTAGCACAGGTTTTCTCTCCATGTTACGTGTCCAACAGCAAAGATACCCAAGAGACTCCTTGACGCTACAACCATACTCTTAACAAACCCAACAACGTCACCCAAAACATTAACATAAGCCTGAACATGATTCCGCGAGTATTGGCTTCTGTTAATCAAACATGTTAGCAACGAATAAAACGGAAACCATGAAATGTGTAACCAATAGTTTTATTACAGATTAGGTACACGTTCAGAAAGTTCATTACATTGTACTGTTCTTTTTTTCTCTTCACGCTTAAAAGGTACGTTTCTCTGGCGAATGCCGGTCTGTGCATGTATTTCCAAAGGCAAGCAGAGAGACACTGCAGTACTTTGCTCCATAGAGGCCTAATGGTGATGTCTTCAAAATGAAACCCATTCGGAGATGCTGCAGAGACTGGGAGATTGGGAGTCTTTGGAGAGCTAGCATTTGGGTAAGCAAGCTGACTGCCAACGTGCAAACCTAGGACCGGTGTCACTCACAACGGGTGAGTGAATGATCCAGTGCGCAGTTCATCCAATAGCAAGCTCCCATCCGCGCAGGAAGTCGCTTTCTTTCGTAACCCCGGCTTAATTCAAAGCGGGATACCCCTCATACACTGGCGGGATACCCTCATTAGGTTGTACTATTACTAGGATGACCAACCTCTCATTACATGACAACCACAACGTGGGTCTGCTGTGAGCAAAAACTATGGCGAGACGGCTATGCTGCACCAAACTCAGACACAGAACCCCAAAGGAGGATCTTTTGCGCACACACATCCCTAAAGAAAATCTCATTACAACCATTAAATGAGCATTGCTAAACATCCTGCAGGTCATGCACTGATGCGAGCACCTTTTTTACAGCATTTACGATACAATTGTTCTAGAATAATTTATGTATTTATTTATTTATTTATTTAATTTGATGGTGGCGCCCAGACCCGGAGGTATCACTGTGCTAAAGGCACAAAGTTATGACTCAAAGGAAACAGAATGGTAGTTACATTACAATAAAGAAGTGAGTCATACAGGATATGTTTTGTTGGTAGTTGCTCGTTTTGCTTTGTTGTTTACCTGTAGTGCCTGGCTTGGCGTTGGTTCATTTTTGTATTTCGTTTTGCTTTGGTTTTTATTGCTAGGTCCTGGTTTGCCTGTATTTTCTTTTTTTATCGCTATTCATGTTTTGCTTTGTTTTTTATTGGTCATTGATGGTTTCATTTGGCTTAAATTGGTAGCCACTGATTTTGCCTTTGTTTATATTGGTAGTTGCTTCTTTTGCTTTGCTGTATATATTGGTCGTTGCTTATTTTGCTTTGCTGTATAGCTATATATTCGAAGTTGCTGGTTTGGCCTTTGCTTCTACTGGTAAATGCTTATTCTGGTTTACATCAGTGAACGCTGCTTTGGTTTTGGATACATGTTCACTTATTGGTGAAGGTCAAATATTAGGCGGACACGTGCCCGCTGGCCTGTCATGAATGATAACTGTCATGAATAGGTGCGTGAAAACTGCTGCCATTGAAAATAGAATATGTATTTCATGTTTGTAGTATCTGAGCAAAATGTACAGTACATTTAAGAAGGAGCCTTTTCAGGTATTTTGCCTACTTTTGTCTTTGTGACCTTACCTCTGGGAGAATTGCTTCTTTATGTATCTGCCTTGCTATGTCCATGATTCATAAATCCTTTAGAAGCAGTGCCCCTTCGGACCACCATGTAGGAAGGATCATAGCCCATGCCAGTCTCCAGATCTACCCCAGTTTCAGCATGGGATCACGCAGGGATATGTCTCTGCATTAGAAACTGGGTCCAGATCCTGATGCATGAGAACACAGTCCAGGAATTGTCCTCTGGCGGATCTGCAGGTCTGTGCTAAGCAAGGCCCTATCTGGGACAAACTAAACATCAACCTCTGATCACTGCAGACCCACGGTATTGGGCACTTTAGAAATCACGTGGAGTGGATTTACTTTGGAATGAACACTGTCCAATATTACTGAAAGGTACACTTGGTTGCAAGAGGCACGTGTACAAATCACCTGTCCCATTTAGTGCCCCGTAGCAGTGCTCTTCTATTTTGAGTACTTATGTTTGCATGTGATGTCACCTTCCATGTACTTAAGCAAACCTGTTTGATATAGAGAACCCATTTAATGATCACTCCAAATATTGTTTAATTTGCCTCATTTGTTTGTATCCTTGGCTATTTGGGGATTTCTGCTGAAAATAAATCGATATTCATCCCTCTGTGTCTTGATTGGGATTTTGGACATCCCATTGCCTGGTCCTCGAAGTGCTCTCTTGGCTCACTGCAAACACATGGCTTGGGAAGCATATGCCTTGGAGCGGGGATGAGAATTTAAATTCAGGCCTTACTCCTCTCTCCGCTCGCACTGCTGCCGTTCTGTTGCTTCCCAATGAGGGGCAGGTGCTGAGCACCAATATCAAGACTCTGCTCAGTGGTGACACTCCTCTCTTCTATGAGGACAGGATTCTTTAATAAGTGAGGTTAATTGACTCACCGTACAACAGTAATGACAGGTCATGGGATCCTGCTTTGAATTCAGCGTAGATTCATGACTGAATAATTAGATTACACAGAGAAATTAAATTTTCCCAAAATTGTGATGAAGAACAAGCACTGGCAAGCTATCTTTTGGCATCTAACCATGAGGGACCCTTCATTTTCCTAATCACTTGTTTATGCACATCCTAATCCAGGTTCTTGTGCTGCTTAGTAAGGAACCTACTCCATTACAGTTTTCCGACATCGCTGACATTCTCAATGTCTCAGGCCCATCAACGCACAAACTCTTGGACCGTGACTTTCTACTTTAAGAAAAATGTATTCTGCAGTTTTACAAAAACTATGATTTTCCATCCCTAATTTATGTTGCCTAAAAGCAAGTTATCAGGTCAGAAAGAAATACGGTAAAGCGTCCGCGTTTGAATCCCTAAACCACCAATGACATCCCTGGTCCTTAGTCTTACTTGCTAGAACTTTGTCTGTTCAATTCTATCTTCTGCAATAACCTGGCTGGGGTTGAAGGAGAAGGCTGCACTGATCAACTCAGCCTCCCTCTGTTTTTTTCTGTACTTTCTCTCCGCAAACTGAACAGCCTCATGAACGCTATGAAAGACCAGCTGCTCTGGATCACAACCAGCCCCACACTGGGAGAAGTATGGACCCTCTTGAAGGGAACGCCTCACCGAGGGGTTGCAGTTGGCGAGAAAAACCTCCACCCCAATCTCCTCAAAGTCATGGTGCGTCTCCTTCAGCATGGATAAGCCCACTGTGTCTATGAACTGCATGGCACCACAGTCAATGATTAGGGAATGCATGCCAATCTTTGGGATGGCAACGCCCTTTGAGTTCTGGCGTCTGCTGGATGGTTTCATGACATTAAACCTGGAGAACAAACCACAGTCAGTGGATGCATTTGCAGCCTCCTGAGCTTTCCTTGCCTTTCTCTGGCAAGCTGCCACCAGAACAGGGTTCACCTCAGTCTTCTCATACAACGTGCTTTTGAAGTAGTCCTTGTTGGCGTAGTAGAGAGAGGCATCAAAGCGGAAGATTTTGACATTGGGGATGTCGCTCAACTCTTTGTAAGTGAACTGGTCCTCGTAGATCTCTGTATCATTTACTTTGGCAAGAAGAGTAGCCCTGGGTCTCTGGGTACGGAATATCACGCAGAGTAGGGAGAAGCAAACAGCCACCAGGAGACCAAGCTCAGTGCTAATGAGGGCAGAGGACAGCATGCTGATCCACCAAATTAGTGTGTCAATCTTACTGATACGCCACATGTTCGGTGTATCTGCAAACTTACGCAGTGCCCCCCTGAGGCTTGCGATTGTGATGACACCGAGAATACAGTTTTGCAAAGAGTAGAAGAGTGGGGCAATGGCCAGCAGCACCAGCAAAAGAACCAAGGCTGTGACCACACCAGTGACTTGGGTTTTGGCTCCAGTGGATTCTCTAAGAAGTGTTTTCGCCAATGCTGCACAACACGAGAAAGCGTGGAAGAAAGATGGGATGAAGTTGCACATCCCAATAGCCAACATCTCCTGGTTGGCCCTGACCGGGTAGCCATGCTTTTTGCCAAAGATCTCAGCCAACGAAACATTCATGGCAAAGCCAATGATGGCTATGGGCAAGGCGTCTGAAGCTAAGCTGGGAATGAGACTAACATCTGGTGCCTTAGGTGGCAAGAACCCTGTGGGGATTGTCCCACATACAGAAGATTTATACTTTCCTTTAAAGTTAAAGTAATACGAAATCAGAGTGGCCACAACAATGACTACAAACTCCACTGGGAACGGAACCTTCATCTTCTTCTTGAACCGGTCGTTGATCTCCTTGATGGGGATGATGGTGGCAAATGCGACGATGCTGGTGATGAGGTCACAGAGATTGGTGTTCTGGATATAGGTGAAAAGATCGATCCAGGTGAGTACCAGGACCCCCGCTCCGTTCCTGCTCGGCAGTTTCACTCCAAAGAGGTACTTCATCTGAGAGGTGAGGATGGTCAGGGAACAGCCGGTCACAAAGCCACTCAGAAGGGGTTCCGACAGATAGACAGCAATGAAACCCAGCTGGAAAATCCAAAAGAGGATCTAAAAAAACACAAAGTGGACCAGGTTAACGCTTTCAGCATTTGTTTATCAAGCTTACACTAGGCGTGACTGCTACACAATTGGCAGACAAGGAGTGGACAGTTAAATGATGAGGATTTAAAGACCACTGTAAACATAATAGTTAGCATGAAAAAAAGGCAACATTTTTAGACATGACCAAACAGAAACACCTCTGAGAAGAAGGTTATTGCTCCACGACAAACTTTGAACATCATTTTGCTACAGAAGAAAAAGGTTACTGTGGTGGTCATGGCCAAGACGGCGCTGGGAAAGAATAAGCTCAGCCCTCATGTGCAAAAGGGGAACCGGAGTGGGTAAACTGACCCCTGGGAGCTGGTTGTTACAGTCTGGATTCCATCTGTCAATTATACACAGCAGTATCAACCCTATGTTTGAAAAGCCACATTGCAAAATGGAATTCAGATTGATAATAATTCGCTAATCACTGTAAAAAATATGTGTGATAGTGAGGGCTGATCACAAAGTAGCAGATAAACTAAAACAGAAACTGAAGCTTCATAACGTCGTCGGACAAGGGCTTCACCTTGCGTTAATGATCCAGACTACCTAGATATTGACCAGAGCAAAGCATAGCAACTATTACCACACAGTATATCCGGCCACCAGGCCATTATTATCAATAGCATCTAGACAGACAAAATGAGGGTGCAAATGGTGGTTGCCGAAAAGAAAAATATGGTAGCCTGCACCGGGAAGCGCATGATTCCGACGGAGAGGCTTGATGAATGTATTAGAGGGCCCACAAAATGTTCGGACGGAGTGAGCGTGAAGGGGCATGAAGAGAGGAGGCAGAAGGCAGGCTGGGTGGACCATGGCTTGTGAGTGGAGGAGTCTAGGAAAGGCCAGATGAGTGAGGAGCAAAGGTGGGCTTGAAAAAAGATAGAGCAGTGGTCCACAGCCACAAAGGAATGCGGGGAACATGGGCATGTGATGGCGCATAATGCCCATATTTCCTGGGCCCTGATTTCCTGTCTCTGGTACAACATTCGCTCCAGGGTGCTAATCAGAGGCAGCCTTATGGGGGAGGGGGGTGAGCCAGGCGACTGCCCGGGGCACCACGGCCCCCCAGGGCACAATGAGCCCCGCCACACCAGCTCAGGGGAGTCTTGCAAGGGCTCCCCCGAGCTGGTGTTGTGGGAGAAGGTGCGGCTGGTGGCCTTTGGCTATAAATGCGCCCCCTGCTGCGTGTGCATTTAATAACAATAGGGTGCTTTTGTCAGCACCCTATTGTTATTAAATGTGCCCCTCTGCCGTGTGCACATTTAATAGCAATAGGGTGCCATTAGCCCCCCCACCACGCCAGCTCAGGGGAGTCTTTCAAGTCTCCCCCGAGCTGGCGTAGTGGCAGAAGGTGCGGCAGGTGCCACTTTGTTATTAAATGCACCCGCGGCAGAGCACATTTAATAACAATAGGGTGCTGAAGTGCGCTATTCACAAAATTCTCCTAGTAAAACAAAAAAGTGGTAAGGATGTGCCAAAAAAGTGGCACATCCTTGCCCGCCCCCCCTTTGCCGCGCCCCCTGTTGACCAGGCGCGGTGAAGGGGGAAGGGGGGCACCAATTCTCCCAGGGCGCTGCTGCCCCTAACAGCGGCCCTGGTGCTAATAGCTGTGTAAAGAGCCAAGAGATGAGACCGCTTAGAAAGATCATCATTAGACAGCCACGATTAATCTCCCTACCTAGAGTGAAAGGCATCACTGTTTGGGCTGTCTCTCTGCAGCTGTGTGACAGTGTATTGTCTCGCAACATTATTGCACACATTCTCCCCAATGGTGTGGCTCCTCCACCTTTACCCAACACACAGACTCTCTAACCAACCAAGGCTATTACTGAGGACACTGGGTAACCAGGCATGGATTGTGCTCATTTTTGGTGCGTTTCATCTGAAGAGACTAGCCTGCACTTTTAATGATTTTGTTGACTATATAAAAAAGAACTAGTAGTCTGTTCGGTGTCCTGCCATTATATGCATGCCATTATTGCGAATTCGATCTTACTGAATTTTATTTTGGTAATTCGATCTTACTGAATTTTATTTTGGACATTTCACTGCAACATGGGGTGGGCACAGTGGGTTTGGGTATTAATTAATAGTAATAGGAGTATGTGAGGGGAAGTGCGGGGGGTCTTCCTCCGCATATATTTGCAATAAAATGTGCAAATAAAAATTCAATGAAATAGAATTTGCAGTAATGGTTATGAGGTAATCTCATGGATCGGTGTGTGTCATAGTCTATTATGTTTGTTGGGCATGCTGTCTGAATCTCTCCGAAAAGTAGTTTCGTGTCCGTCCTGGGTCGTTCCTGGCCTAAGGGGATAGTCGGCAGTGAGAGGGAAACTAGCACCTTGTTGCTGTTAGAGTCAGGACTATTTGCTCATGTGAATATAGTGCTTTGTGACCTTATCCTCTTGAACCTTTTGAATAGGGTCATGCTCTGGTCTACCATCATTCCACCCTGAGACAACGTCACACCACCCTAAGCCACCATCACAAGTTCACGTATGTCCAGTGACAGTCAGTGGCAGGGTATCAAATTGCATTCTTGGCTGCCTGTCTCTTACCAACACCTTGGGCCTCATTACGACCCTGGCGGAAGACCATGGTGCTATTAGCACCATGGTCCATGCCGGTAAGTTACTGACTCCGTCATGGAGAAAGGGGGAATTACCACCCCATTACAAGGTTGGCAGGGCGGTAATTCCCCCTTCCTCCATGGCCCTTCCCCATTCCCATTTTTGCCCCATAGGGGCACCGTACTTAGCACCAAGGTCCCTTTGCGGGTCCCTACTTTAACGGCTGGTGTAGACCAGCCGTTAAGGTCGGGTCCCGCAAAGGGACCTCATAATTAGGCGCTAATAGGTTAACGCCGCCACAGCCTTTTACGGCGCCATTAACCCATTAGCGCCTGCGTCGTAATGAGGCCCCTTGTCACCCTTTTGTATGTCAGATGTATGTGTCCTTGCAAAACAAAGGGGGGGTCTGGGAGTCTCTCTACCAGCATGAACACAGCCCAGTGACCTGTTCTTGGGTGAATGGCCCCTGGGAGAGTCTCAACCAAGTCTTTAGCTCACTGTCCCTTTCACAGAGGATAAATACCACTGCATATCAGTCTTTCTCCTGCCGAGGGGCAGTCCAGGACCAAACTGCTAGGCAATTCTCCTCTGAACAAGAGTACCAACATCAACCCCAGACACGTGCTTTGGCCTAGTCGGGCCTCATCAGTGAGGTGGAGCTGTGCCTCTCTAAGAACAGTGAGCAAGGGATCCACATCTGGATTCCCCTGGTAACTTGGGGTGAGACCCAAAGTTACTTAATATGCAAAACAAAGGGAGGTCTGGGAGTCTCTCTACCAGCATGAACACAGCCCATTGACCTGTTCTTGGGTGGAAGGCCCCAGGGAGAGTCTCAACCAAGTCTTTATCTCACCGTCCCTTTCACAGAGGAGAAATATCCCTGCATATCAGTCTTTCTCCTGCCGAGGGGCAGTCCAGCACCGAAATGCTAGGCAATTCTCCTCTGAACAAGAGTACCAACAGCAACCCCAGACACGTTTTTCAGCCTAGTTGGGCCTCATCAGTGAGTTGGAGCTGTGTCTGTGTCCTTGGTTGTCATTTATTTGTTTGTTACAGTTCTTCGTCTTGACCTCTGTGCTGTCCTGTTGTAGGGTCTTGCCACAGCTGTCCCCAGGGTTTTCTTTAGTGTACTTATGAACCGTTCCCCATCTCCATTGGTTTGGGGCCACCTCACTGTTGTTCTATGATACTGGATGCCCACTTCTTGCCAGAATTACTTCCATTTGCTGCCGTAAAATTGAGGGCCATTGCTTGATTTGATTTTCTCTGATGGCCCGAGTCAGGCCAATTACTTTTCTAGGTTGGGCAGGAATGGATTCCACAATCTCTGCTTTACAGTGCCACCATGACTAGCAGAAGTCTTCCAAAAGGAAGCCTGCAGATGTATTTATTGACCTCTCCAACTTCTACCCAGAGGCACCCATACTGGTGTGTGGCATCCACTGTCACGGAAATTGTGCGCGCCTGCTGTCTTGCATTGGAGGCAGATGTGTTCCTCTGTGTGATAAGCCTCTTCTTCTTCCTTCATTGTGGTAGGAGCAGCCTAGATAGATAATTAGCAGAGTTGCCCACACCTGGCTGATAGTCAATCGCCAGCTGATATTCCTGTACCTGCAAAATCCACTTTTGTATCCCTGGTGGCGGGTTGAGAACTGATCCTTTGAATAATGGGGTGAGTGGATTTTGATTGGTCAGTTATGTATGCAAAATGGCTATTTTTCTTCCTTCTCTATCTGTGAATACTTCTGTTCTGTGAGCATGAATTCCATGCTGCCGCAGTCTGCCACATGCTGAGCATTTGTCCCCCATCAATGTATATTGTCCGCATATGGTAGAACCTGCCTTTAGTATCCACATTCCTTGTCCTCCCTGTTGAAGCCAATGCGCTCACTTGCCTTTGTACTGATGGGGACAACTGTGCCCCAATTTCTTTGCTTCTCTGCTGTGCAGCTTGTATTTGGGCTGCCCAGGCAAGTGGGAGTTTGTAAGTGCTGTCTGATCCTGCATGTGTTTAAGGTTCCTACTCGACTCAAGAAGGATCAACCATCCCATCTTTGCTTATTTCAGTCCTGAAAGATTATGGCCATTGTAACCTCATCAGATTTTTGTGTGGTGCGCATACTGGCCACTTCCCTTAAGTGGCAGTAGAATGCATCTGTCAATTCACTAGGGGCCTAGATCACTTGTCTCATGATGAGCCACTTATAATGTGTATTCACATGTGAGACAAAATGCATGTTGGTGACCTTCACTGCTGTGTCATAGTCCTACTCCCCATTAGCATTCAAGAAGAATACCAATGCCCTTCTCCCGCGACAGTGCTGGAGCATGGATCTCTTTGCACCTGCATGAGCCTCTTTAATTGGCTTTATACAATTAGTGACCACTACTATCCATAATATAAAATGAGGCTGGAAGGATGGAAGGGGGCCACCAATGCAGCCTGAACTGCCCTGTAAGTGATTCAGTTTCCCACATAATGTTATCATCAGCCATGGCAGCAAGCAAGGAGGTACCTGACCCACCTCATCATCAATGTCGTGTGCGCATTCAACAATGGGTCCTCACACATCGGTAGGAGCAGTGGCATGGATAGATTAACACCACACACTGCAGTTAACTAGTATAGAGTTATAGAGTCCAACCCAAGCGTGGTGCTTCTTCTTTTATTGTCTCTTGAACCAACTATGCTGATGGCACGCAGTATTAAAGCAGCAAGTCACCAGCAGCATTAAAGCAGCTGGTCACCCACAGCATTAAAGCAGCTAGTCACCCGCAGAATTAAAGCAGCTGGTCACCCACAGCATTAAAGCAGCTAGTCACCCGCAGCATTAAAGCAGCAAGTCACCCACAGCATTAAAACAGGTAGTCACCCGCAGCATTAAAGCAGCTGGTCACCCACAGCATTAAAGCAACTAGTCACCGGCAGCATTAAAGCAGCTGGTCACTCGCAGCATTAAAAAGCAGTCACCCCTCTAGTAGAAAAAGTGGGACTTAATCCAAATGCAGCAACTAATCTTAGGCCCATTACCACCACCTACTTTTTATTGAAAATATTAGACAGCATAGCAACAGATTATTCCTCTAAATTGCACATAAGACAATAAGGCTTCCAATCAGGTGAGAGTACTGAGACTGCTCTATCAGACTTACAGACACACATGTTGGATATTATAGGGCAGAAAAGGGCTGCTGGTATCGTTAGATCTATTGGCTACCTTTTGATCTTTTAAATATACTTATCTCTGTAGGTAACTGCTCACAGAGTGTCGTGTGTTGGATCTGCTCTTTCCTAAACAACCGCAGGGCCTTGGTTCGCTGGGGCAAAGCCACCTCAGACTCCGCCCCTTATCATGTGGAGTACCCCAAGGCGTATGTATGTCGCCAGCACTCTCCAATATTCATATAAAACCACTGTGACCTTCTAACTGAGATGGGTGTTTACTTCACCAACTATGCTGATGGCACGCAGCTGCCACTTGAACTTATTGGAGTCTACGAAATGGATGCTATCTACCTCACATCTACAAGACCATAAGAAAATGGAATGTCTACATACTGGATGTGCTTGAACAACTTCAAGACCGAACTTTTGATTCTCGGCTCAGTGCATGCTAGAGCTACATCGGATGCTAGATACTCGAGTTTTACCATTGACGGTTGTAATATCCAAACACTAGAACAATTTAGAACTCTCAGTGTTTACTTTGAATGCGCGCTCGGTGTGGATGCACATACCAACTTCTTGGCCAAATACGTGCAATATTATGTTAGATTTCTTCAACAAGTCAAATATTTTGTTAATGAGAACAACTGTACTACCTTAGCCCACACCATCATTTTACCCAGGATTGATTACGGCAATTAACTCTTAGTAGGTACAAGTAAAGGTTGCCTTCACAGGCTCCAGGTCACTCAAAATGATGCTATTCACATAGTAAACTATGCCCACATCTATTCCGTCAGAAAAGACATGCACTGGCTACCAGTGGTAGCCTGAGTACAATTTAAAGTGGCCACTTTAGTTCATTAATGTATGTACGGCAAAGTCCCTATCTACCTTCAGGATAGGTAGGGAGGATAGCTCAGGGGCAACGCATTTGTCGTGGAAGCAAGACAACACGTAGCAACACAGGTCCCAATCCTGGTCTTTGTTATTAAGCTCGTTATAAAAGAACAATTCTGATTATAGGTTGATCAGATACGAGCCTAGGAGGGCCCTTTCATCAAGTAATGCTAACCTTTTGTGTGGCCCTAGAAGTAGAGGGACAAGGGGAAAAGGCAGATCTTTTCCATTGTTAGCAGCATATACTTGGAACAGCTTGCCTCTGAACTTGCAATAGTAGACCAATCTTCTCTGCTTCCAGAATCTTCTAAAAACTATACTTTTTTAATGAACTACCCTCTGGGTGTCTTTTATCTGCTTTGTCCTGTGTGTTTACGTGCGTCCCAATACCTGCAGACTTTGGCGCGTTACAAACATATAACAAATAAATTAAATACACCTTTTCTATGTGTGGGTGTATGTAATTGTGCTTACTGGCATCAGTAGAGTGTGCCAGGGTTTCCAAGAACCATAACAATGATACACTATAGGGCTCTCCCTATCACCCCGTTATAAAACAGATTAAAGGCCATTAAGGGGTTCCACTCATCACACCTATTTATCAGGTCATGGTCAAGTAGTGAGGCCTCTCCCTACAGTCCACATTATATAATTCATGGGCTTTGAGAGAGAGAAAATCTGGCACACCCCAAGGAGTAATTACATAGTTTCAGGAGGAAAAGTAGCAGCCAAGGGCAAGTAGCAACAACTCCTCATCGTGAGACTAGATTGTTACCTGAGACCTGTGGACCACAAAGCATCTGAAGACAGCACTGTTGGCATCTGAAAAAATGAGTGAGAAAGAGAGAGGGGTGTGTGTGTGTGTTTGCATGCACGCGCACACGCGTATGCGTAACGGGATTCTTGGAAGTTTACATTTCATATACTGCCCGATTAGGTCATACATACTGTTGCTAGATCAGGTCGTTGAAGTTTTACTTCATTAGGTGGATGCGATCTCGCTACTGCCTGGCA
This sequence comes from Ambystoma mexicanum, assembly GCF_040938575.1. NCBI lineage: Eukaryota > Metazoa > Chordata > Amphibia > Caudata > Ambystomatidae > Ambystoma > Ambystoma mexicanum. The sequence goes on along the minus strand of NC_090925.1, from coordinate 644,823,031 downwards.
AAGAGAGGTATCATATGTAGAAATCATGATGGTGGTCATACAGCCAATTGTGAATCACTAAAGTACTGCCGGGTGGTGGTTGGGAATGTAATGTCTAAACTTTGGGCAGACTTTTGAATTCGAATTATAAGCACTCGTCCCAATATTAATGATGTGACAGTTAAAGCCAAACTTCACTGACTCTAACTGATCACCATGGTAGTATCAGAGCAAGCAGGCTTGTCCATGGAGTAGAGTGTTGAGCCCCTGACAGGGACATCCCAACGTTCGTCTGCTGGAAGAAAGAACATGAGTTAGGGGAAGAGAAGAGGATTGGAGAGCAGAAAAGTGCTGTTATGAACATAGCGAGTGAGGGATGCAGCAACTGAAGAATGTTTTTGGTAGCATGGGCACAGGTCAGTCCTGTTAAGTGGACCATATTTCGTTCCACGGTTTCAGGAGGATAGCTCAGGGGTAACACGCTTGTCTTGGAAGCAAGACAACACAAAGCAACACAGGTTCGGTCTGCGTTTAAAAGCCTCTGGGTATTAAGCTTGTTATAAATAATTAATTATAATTATAGTTTGACAAAAGGGGGGAGCTGGATATGTCATAAAGTGTTGTGAAAATTGGCTTGTGTGTCCATGGCAGAGTTGGAGAATTGTGAACTAGTACACAGTGTAACATTGGATGTAACGTTGGATACACGAGTGGCTCGAGAGTGTGCCTGGGCAATCATGGAAGCTTGGCGGCTTGTTTGCCTGGGCATCACTATACTTTGTACCCCAGGTGTAACTCCTGAATGTTATGGTTCAATTAGTGTTGACACATGAGAGGGCCCGTCACTAGGCTAATGAAACATACATGATTCTTCCACTTTACCTGATAAACCCCAACAAGAAAAGTCAAGGATGTGGCCACCTTGATTGCAAAGCAGCTTTTATCACAAAAGTCTGTTTTGTTGGCTGCTAATGAGGAGTTTAGGAACAAATCACTGTCCGTCATTCCATTGGTATTGTAGCCAGCGATCAACATGTGCTTGTTGACAACTTCTCCAATCATCAGGCAGAGCACCCCATAGGTACCGACGCAGTTATGGCGCGACGTTGCAAAGGGAATGTATGTAAGGCAACAGAAAAAGTTCGTGTAGAGTCCATATATGGGGTCCAAGTTAGCCAAGAGGGCGTAAGCTATTGATTGAGGAATGGTGACTATTCCAACTATAAGCCCTGAAACGATGTCGCCCAGAAGCTGCTCTTTGATCTTGTACCGTGGAACCCATTCCAGCACGGGGAAGAGCTTGAAGAGAAAGTTGGTGATTGTTTTTGGAGTGCAAGTACAGGTCTCCTTGACCTTCTGGGCAATCAACTCTTTGGTGGCAGGCTTGGACTGCTCCTGCTCCTCTAGACGGACTTGTGTGTAAGGAAACCATTGGAACGGCACAGGTGAGTCACTGTACTCCTCAGAGAAGTCTTCTTCCCCGGACTTCATCTTGTCAAATCAACTGAACAAAGATAGAAAGTGAAAAGATCATGAGGTGTGAAGTAACTTTACAACATTTAACATCAAAGCATACAAGTGCACAGACCTGCTGCATTTCTTACTAGCCCAGGCATGCTCTGTTGGCCCCTTATCTGGCTGCAATTCCCGCACCTACCTATGTAAAGTAGATCACATGCACACATATGGCCTAGTACTGTTTCAAATACGTTCCTGCAGTACATTGTGGGATATAGTATTGCATTCATGCAAAGCAGAAAGGGCTTCGACCGACTTTGAGAGAAGTCCGCATGGAAAATGCATAAAGCATCAAATTAAAGAGTCAATAGGCAGCTTATAATTGTGAATCAGCCCATAGAATAGTTATGTCAAAATCGCCACTTTGTTTTGTTCGGCACGTAGAGCCAGTCAACGCAGCTTTACTTCTATTAAATTCTCTACCTCCAAAAAAGAGGCAGTTAAGAGGAAATTATTAGGTTATGGAATTCTTATGAGAACCAATGAAGAAACTAAGGTCGCCCAGACGAGAAAGCTTGCATAACTTTGATTTGTGACATTGTATCACTCCATAGTGCCTTATTTACTTGCCTTTTTGTGCAGAAATATTAAACTAGAAGCAGAGGTCAAAGTGGGTGGGAGCTAAAGTGCTCCACACTGCTTTTTCTGTTTGGGAAATCAATGTTCAGTCCCTTACTTTATTTGCACAGAGCACATGTTCCAGAACAGCAGTGCTGGACACTTTTATTTACATATTTAGTAACTTCTTTCTTACTGTGGATTTGAACATGGGTCGTGCATGTAATACTTGAGTGGCACACATGCTGAGCTATCTTGCAGGGGCTGGATTGCTGCTGTTCTATTTTATAGACTGCCTGCGAACTAACGTTAATTGTCAAGCAGTCAGAAAGCCCCGTTCTCTGCACTGATATGAGCCTTCTGCAATTTATCATGGATTGCTGCAAACACAGTCTCTGTACAGGTAATGGGCAGGTGTGTGTTGGAAGGGAAAGGCTGCTTAAAGAAGCGACATGCTGTGGGGGACAATAACCAACCAATGGTTGTTATTTAAATGCTTCATTTTCTTTCATTGTGTTCTCGTCTGTCTTAATAGTATGGTTGTAAACATAGCAGTGTGGGGTGCAGTGGAGAAAAGGAAGGTATGGTATTTGCATTGTAGGGGGTTGAGCATGGGGTCGCTGTGAAGTGCGGGTGGCTTGTGCAGGAGTAGAAGGAGATGGGGCAGGGGAACATAGTTCCACTACTTTATTTTTACACTTCGACCACTGCCTAGAAGAAGTTGATAATATCGACATTTTTCTGGGAAGAATGTGCCAATGTAATTTCATGCAAACTCCCAAACTATTTCAAGCAATTATGAAATGAAAGGTGGGCTGTGTTAAAGGTGTGGCAGGAAACAGGAACCTTATGTTTATTGGACAAGGATAGAGAGAAGAATTCTATCTTGTGTTCCTGCGGGACATATTTTTATTAGGTCAATACATGGCTGTTTCAGGACTTGCTTGATGATCTCATAGAAAATGATCCCATGTGATTGGTGTAATCATCAGGATGTGGTCAACTAAAGCAGAATAAACAGTGCATGTGTATTTCCCTGTTGTAGAGGGCAGATGCCCGGCTTCTACTCTTACAATAATGAGTGGCCCTGTATCACACAGGCAGACATCTGAAGTCTCATATCTTGCAAGTGAGTCTAAATCTTTGGTGAGATTGTCTAGTCTCAGAGGACCTAATCCTTTTTTTGGGATTCTGACACTTGTAAGTCCTATATGATTTTGTGAAAATATAATGTTATAGACCCAGGTTCTCAAAGTCTGCAGTGGTTTCACCTACAACATTTTAAGACCAAACAGTTAAGAAATAATGGTTGTCACAAATATATATATATAATTTAATGTTAATGTTAAAGGATATCTATACAGTGCACTATCACCACCAGAGTGGTCCCCTTGCGCTCTGGCGGATCTGAAAGTAAAGAGGGTCGGATGGGTTAGTAAGGCTGAGCGGGAAAAGAGCTAGAGAGCTGTGATGTGCTGGTAGCAGCCTCAGTTTGGTTAACTCTGTTCGCTGAGCTTAGGTGTGCTTTTCGGTTGGTAGCCGTCATGTGCTGTTTTGCAAGGCTATGTGTGGTTTGGTTCGTTGTTGCGATGTAGTCAAGTGCATGAGGTTTGTTGTGCTTTAGGAGGAATGGTTGTGTTTAGAGTTTGAGAGGTGTATGCAGAGGGGTGAGATTTTTTAGTAGGATTAGTTGGTGGCATCACTATCTAGATGTGACGGATGCCAATCTTCACAATTCTGTCTAGCAAAAAGGAAAGCATGCACAAAATGGAAAGGAGAAGTGGGAAATCACGAGTCATGCAGCAAGGCCTGGATGGAGAGACTTACTCAGGCTGGGTCAGTTACAGGTCCCACATGCTTAGGATTAAGACTCTGAGCAAGATTTATCCACCCACCCTCTCTCGCCTCCACACGCAAGGGGTTTTCTTTAACTGAATGTTAGTAATTCCATTGGGCTACCATGATCGGCGTGTTGCAGTCTTTCATGTTTTAACAGGACCTACAACTCAGTAACCCTTATTTCGGTGTGTATATACATATATATCAGTGATGTCTTCGATGTCCTGGGTGTTAGTCTTAGCAGTGTATGGTGGTGGTGCGAGCTATGGTTACGTAGCTTAGCAGAACTGGCGATTTTCGGGGGGTTTTCGGTTTTACTTGTAACCATAATGTGCATTTAACAAAGTTTGTCCACTGAATTTGATAGGTTTGTATTAGTGCAACCTAACCATAATGTCCCTTTAACAACATTTTTTCACTGAATTTGATAGGATTTTATTAGTTCAACGTAACCATAACGTTCTTTTAACAAAGTTTTTTCACTGAATTTCCGTTTTTTACCAGGATACCCTTAATTTTCTTCATGTCCCTTACATCATACTGCCCCCCTTGACTCCAGCATGATAACCTCAGAGGCGGATTTCGGAGAGCACTCACACTGCCCAAAAGCACAAGGGTTACCTTATATTGTTATACCCTGCGGCAAACAAACATGTGTACTTTAAAGTACAACAGATATATGTAGCACATTCAAAAATTAAACATGTATACAAATTCTGTGCTTATGAAACTAAAGGTACATTGTCACAGGTTGCGCAACATAACGGAATGCACCAATCACAAAAGTGAACTGTGCATCTAACAATATTACCTCAGTGCAACCTTGCGTACAGACTCCGAAGCAACTCCCAGAAGCTACTCCAAGCTACTCAGAAGAAACCCTTACAAAAAGTAATAAGTACACTATATTTCTTCCTGTAACAGTAGAGTTTGTTCTATCTACATGACTTGTAAGAAATAGCAGTATTATTTTCTTTATACAGAAATGACAAGCACCATGGAGTGGTTAGAAGAAAATGCCCCTCATGATGAAATGAGTGATGGAAATAACTCTAATGGTACAGAATACAATTTCTAAAGTGGAAACATTAATGTAAATTGTTTCACGTGTCACTACAACATGGTTTTCTGTTTAACAGTACATAGTGCAAATGAAGAAAGTGGCCCTGAATTACCACCAAATGAGCAAGAAGTTGGCCACAAACAGCCCCAAAGTCCAAATGCTGCAAATTAACTATTAAGTCTGCCTGCAAATATGGATGAACTGAACGCTACTTTTGCAAAGTTAATGACATTTGTCAAAAGTCATATTACAGACAATATTCGATACCATTGCCCCAATTGTACCTGTGCCCCTTCCCCCAGTCCAAGTCAATCATCCCCACCAAATTCCTTCAATCAACGACGCTACAATAAATCCTCAATCCCTTACTCCCCTCATGAACAACCTGTTGAATACCCCTATTCTCCCATATATGTTTCTCATTCTGCTACCCCTTCCCTTTCCTAATTAAGTGTATATGGGCCTCATTACACGGTAGGCGGAGGACCAAGGTGCTGCTAGCACCTTGGTCCATGCCGGTAAAATACTGGCACCACCTTGGAGGAAAGGGGAATTACCGCCCTATTCCAAGGTTGGTGGGGAGGTAATTACCCCTTCCCCCATTGCCCTTCCCCATTCCCATTTTTGCCCCATAGGGCTCTATGGGAATGGGGAAGGCGCTAATTACGGTGCCGCAAATTGTGGTACCGAAATTAGCACCCTGGTCCCTTTGCGGGTTGGTTTTAAGCGCCTGCTAAACAGCAAGCGTTAAAGTACCAACCCGCAAAGAGACCTCGTAGTAAGGCGGTAAGGGTTTACCAGTACTGGTGCCCTTACCGATACCGGTAAACCCTTACCGCCGTCCGTGTAATGAGGCCCTATCTGTGTTAATAAATATTTGTGCATGTGCTGTTGGTGTGTGTGTTTATTTTTTTAAACCCCATTTGTGCAACTGCTCTGGGCTGTCCGTAACCAAAATGGAGGTGTCCCCGAACAGTGTGCCTGTCCAGACATGTCCACAAAGTTATGACGCAACTTTAGATAGTTAGGGAGCCCCAACCCTGACCTGCAGACACCTGGGCACATGCACATCTGATCCCTTGTGCCCTCCGAATACTGCGCCTGTCCGGAGCTGTCCGTAAAACCGTGATGCACTTTTAATCAGTGTGTCCTGTGTAAAAAAGCCAAAACAATTATAAAACACAAAAAATAAAAAAAGGTTCTTTTCAGAACCACCTTTCACAGTTCAAAAATAGAAATACCAAAAAAAAGGTGCTGGCCCCTGTGCAGCCTGCAGAGTCTGAGGATAGTGTGTTTGTCTGTGGACACTGAACATATGTGAGTGGTGGTGGCATCAAAGGTATTGCACTATTCTGCATGAGGAAGTGGTAGCTCTGAAAAGAGCTTTTTGTATGTTTTGTTTTTAAAAGTGTTTTTCAAATTTTAAAGTAAAGTGGTCAACACCTACTGCAAAATGCTTGCTATATTTGCAAAAAGTGCTTCAAAGCATTTTGGATATTTTGCAAAAAAAAGCTGATTTCCAGCAGGAGTAAGATGTACTCCATCTCTGCGAAAAATATTGGTGCTATGAAATTTAATATTTTCATTGTTGAAAGATGTCATGCCAACATCTCTTAAAAATACACAAACATCCTTGTTGACATTGCGCCTCGCTTTCCCCATTTGTGGAGCAAATGAACTGGAGCGCAGCCACATTTGTCTCTCGGCAATGCAGCAAGAAATTACTCGGGAGTTTGGGAACATGTCCTTCATTTTCCAAAATGTCTCCTTCATTGCAAACTGCAGTGAAATTCCAGTTACATGGCCTAAACTGTTCCCTCCACAATGAACAATGACATGGCCTCATTACGAGAATGGAGGTAATGAAAAAAGGAAGGCGGAATGGTAATACCGGCATCGTTAACAGGTCCGGGTCATTATGACCCGACAACCCACCAATACCGCCACCGTCCGTACCTTGCCCCCTCATACCAGCATGCGCACATACACGCACCCCTTTGTGGAGCAAATACCAGGATGACGGTAATAGGAGGACATCACAACCCACGCGGGCATGCAAATACCGGCTTCCCGAAGGCGGTAATTAGGGCTGGCACGATTGCGTCCATAGAGGCATCGTGGACCACCCGTAAACAGCAATCAGCAATCAAGCCAACTGCCACAGGTGCACACAATCACCACAGGTGGAGTCAATGGAGCCTGGGGTAGTATAAAAGGACCACACCCACACACCATACCCCTTCCTACACCAAAATAATACCACTAGCTGTTGCAATCATGGCGCTGGAGGACATGCCTATACTGCTACAACTACAGCAACAACAGCAACTACAACAACTACAGCAGCAACAACTGGCAGCACAGAGTAGACACAGGAGGAGAAGGAGGGTGAGACAGGCCCAGCAATTACCACCAGTGCAGCCAGTAGTACCTCGTAGGCAGCCACCAATCCCTCGCGTCAGACCCAGTCCATTCAATCTAACCCCTGACCAGATCCACACCCTGTACCGGTTGGACCGGGACACCTTCACCACCATAGTGGACATGATAGAGAACGACATCGCCAGCCTCATAGAAATATGCACTGCCATCCCTCTGCTACTAAAGGTGGTGTCTGTGCTCCACTTCCTGGACACAGGCACCCACCAGCACACAGTGGGGCAGCTGCATAGCATTTCACAACCACTATTTTCACGCATGCTGCACCAAGTGGTGGATGCCCTCCTTAAGCATGCTAGCACCCACATATCCCTACCACGGGCTGCCCAGGAGATAGCCAACACCAAAGTAGGCTTCCATGCACTGGCAGGCATGCCCAATTGTGTTGGTGCCCTGGACTGCACCCATGTAGGATTGGCAGTCCCCCATGCCGTAGAGGCAGTGTACCACAATCGCAAGCAATACCACTCCATCAATGTGCAGATGGTATGTGACTCCAGCAAGATCATCACACATTGCTGCACCCGATTTCCCGGATCAACACATGATGCCATGGTGCTGCGTAACTCCACGCTACCCCATCACATGGAGCGGCATGCTGGACGACGTGCCTGGCTGCTTGGTGAGTTGACTGACTGGCCCATGTCAGTGCATCGGGGTAGTGATGTGTTGGGATGCATACTCCACCTGGGTGGGAATGGGGGGGATGCATACTCCACCGGCGTGGGAATGGGGGGGATGCATACCCCACCTGGGTTGGAATGGGGGGGATGCATAACCCACCTGGGTGGGAATGGGGGGATGCATACCCCACCTGAGTGGGAATGGGGGGATGCATACTCCACCTGGGTGGGAATGGATGGTGAGTGGAGAATGCACGCAGAGCTAAACACTCCTGACCTGAACCTCCCAACACCAACATTACAAATCACTGGCACACATTTGACTACAATTATTTTGCCATTAACACACATACCCACCAATTTTCTTCTTTCCCAATTGCAGTGAAGAACAGCCTCCTCAAAGACAGCAATGTCTCTCCTAGTAGATAGACCCGGAAGAAAACTACTCTTCACATCCTACAAGGTAAGTGCACTAGTGTAGTGGTATTATTTATGTTACTTATACAGTGCAGTGTAGCCATATAGTAGCCTACAAAATACTATCCAAACCAACCGCATTTACTTCACTCTTACTCGTTGCATCTCAGCAGGTACACTCTTTGCCTTCTGGTCTGAACACCAGTATCGTAACACCCACTAGTATCATGTAAACATAATAATTCCCTTACTTACTCATGCACAGTACACTGTCATACGCACTGAACCACGCCCTTCACACATCTACACACACGGCTACTCTTACAACCTTCCCAACCAGAACTAACAGCCCATTGCGCAATCACACAGCCCTCTATTTATTCCTGCCCTTATATTCACACTCTCATTCACAATGCATGCAAATACATTGTAAAACTTTCAAACACACACTTTCCTTTTTTCTCCAACAGACAGAACAGAATGCCTACCAAAATCAGCTCTGTAGAAAACAACGGAAAATAGAGCAGATGAAACTAAAAGCATGCAAAATAATCATCCCCCTCTAGCAGAATTCATAGCAAATGTTCAAACAAAACAGCTAATACATTCAGTTAACACAACTGAACCAGCTAGCAGTTAAAATACGATGGACCCTCTTCCAAAAAGTAAAAATAAAAATAAATGTATTAAGAAGAATACAACTACTAATAGCGCTAGCAGTACATCTACCACTGCTAACATAGCCAAAGTTAAGCATTTCAAAAAAATATCTTTACAAAAAATGTTCCACCGTAGAGTACTTCACAATCTTATAAAAACAGCAGAGAAATCACGCTCAACCCTTAAAAATTACAGCGTAAAACTAATCCTGGAAGGTCTCATTGACAGTGCAATGCTCCTCAAAAGAAAATTGTTTATATCAATTTTAACCACAATGAAACCACTAACAAAATGAATCAGTAAACTACAAAAAGTACTTCAAAACATGTGCAATGTCAACATAGATACCTTTGCAAACTCCTATGCAGGTGAGTGGATTCACTCAAGCAGCACAGAACCATATTTCAATGACGAGGCATGTAAACAAGGGCATAAAACCCAATTGCAATACATAGCAATGGCCGAGGGGATGAAATGGTAGACAACGCCATCATAGCAACAAAAAAAACCTCATTGAAAAAATGTCCCCAACAAACTTACAATCAACTCTTCATTCCACCGAACCAATCCGTCCAGTCCACAAATGGCCCTGCGCCTCAATGTGTAACGTACGGAAGCAATCCTTCAAATCTTTATGCCAATTCCTTAATCACTATGTGAAAGTAAAAGAGAAAATTTGAATAAAAACTTTGCAAACCATGGACTTCTGTCCAGTGCGCAATTACACTGGACTACAAGGACATTCATTAGCCTTCATTTCAGGACCTGCTTGCAAAAACACCTTCCACCATATCAACATGTTAGCAACACATCATTCCACAATACAGAATCTTGTGCAGAGACTCTACTATGGAAAAAGTCCTGCTTTTGAACTGGAAAATGTTAATAACATTTTCCTACATGGCACAGCCAAAGAACTCCTTAAACAAATAGACCACATCCAAAGTAAATATTTTGGAAATGAAGATCACTTACAAAATCCAGTCACTAAAGAGAAGAGTAGTGAAAACCTTACCATTGTTAATCTTCTAATAAACACATACAAAAAAGAAATAGCTAACTTTAAAAGCACATATGCTGAAGTACCAAACCAAGTATGTTTGTGTTGTCGCAGAACTTTTTATAAAAAGAGTACCAAAAGTGTAGATATAACGTACAAAATAGAAGACCATGAGGAATCCCAATGGTTCCAATTAGCTCTCTATTTTATAGCAGAAAACAAATACAAAATTACTAACCCCTCAATACGTTGCACATACGCTTGATAATAACCAAATGCCTTCATGGGCTATCGCTAATAATTTGGAAATATTCCCAGATCCAAAACCTCTCCAACAGCTTAATTTGTATGAGAGCCTTATAATCCAAACAGTACACCTATTTCAAGCTATAATACACCTTCAACCCAAAACAGCCAAATTGCCTCCTTCAGAATTACTAAAAGGCATTCTTGGCAAACTAGTTTGTTTGTTTATAATAAACATTGAACATAACCTAAGGGAAACTACAGCAATAATATAGGATTCCTCATCAACTTGCCAATTTGAACTTGTAGATCCTATTACGGCATCCAATAATTTAGACAAGTACACAATTCACTCATTAGACTCCAAAGACACCATAGACAATGCACTAGAAACATATCAAACGTGTCAAGCCAAAGGATCTCCAATCAGCATATGGGAAAAAGTGTAGAAGCACGAGTCTTTCCTCTACTCTTTCCTACTGGAAAAGTGGGAAGGTATGATGAAAGATCCACATGAAGAACAGCATCGGAATACCACTCTTTACAAATGTATTCTGAAGACCCCAGATTCAGACAATACATTGAATACATTTTCCACCTATTGTTTGAAAGTGAACTAGCAATTCGATGTTATGGAGTTGTACACACATTGAAACCAGGTTAACATGTTTTAAACATGCCTGCTAACCAACTACTTCAAAAGATAAAAGACAAAAATGAAGTTTTGCAGTCAAGTATCACAAATCTCTTGGCAAACATGAGTGGTACAAATGAATACTGGTTCCAAAGTTACACTGATGTATGGTGTATGCTATGTAATCTTGGCCTACCCACATGGTTTGTCACTTGAGTTGTGCAGAATATGCATGGGAGGACTTGCACAACTTCCTATGCATAGCAAACCCAAACAAAGATGGGTAGACATAAAAACACCAGGAGAACTCTGCTCTCTTAACCCTGTAAATGTATCAAGGTACTTTCAGCAGCGCTTTATTGCCATGCTGCACTTCATCTATAATAAAACAATTCCTCCCCTGGGAGAGTGGAACACTTCTTTTGGAGAAAGGAATATCAATCCAGAGGAGCACCACACATCCACATGCTTTTGTGGATAAAAGATGCTCTGAAATTTGGTCATGACACTAATGCCACTGTTTTTCAGTTTATTCACAAATATGTAACCTGCGACATCCCTTCAGAAAGCACACATAGTGAGCTACATACACAAATGTGAAGCTTCCAAAAACATAAATGTGGCCCACACAGATATAAAAACAAAGGCAAATACTCTACCAAATGCTGCTTTGATTTTCCTAGACGAGTTTCAGCAAAAGGACAAGTAAACAGCTTCATGTCTTCTGTTAGACAGTTTGAAAGGCAAATCGACTAAAAACACATGCTGCATTAAAAGAAACAAAGCTTCAAAGTACATCAATGATTACAATGCAATCATCGCCTTCTTGTGGAATGCAAACATAGATATACAATATATTGCAGACAATTCCACTGATGTTGCAAGATATGTCACAGCCTACCTAACCAAAGCCGAGAAAACAGAGCTAAAACACCTCTGGGATGACATATCATCTAACAAAACAATGTCACAAAAATGGTACAGCGTCGCCATAAAAATGCTCCCCCACAGAGAATGTGGATGCTATGAAGCCGTAGACCGTTTAACAGGCACAGCCTTATATGGCAAATATGAACACATATGGCCTCATTACGAATCAGGCGGTCCGGAAATAACGTTGGCGGTAAACCCGCCACTAACGTTGTTTCCGTACCGCCTGATCCCGACTCCTGCAGGCGGGAGGTGATGTTCCCGCCAGGTTTGACCTGGCGGGTTTAACACCGCCCGCCTGCAGGCGGACGCGGAAACACCGGCAGCATTACGAGATGCTGCCGGTGTTTCCATGATCCCCATTCCCATTGAGTCCCATAGGACTCAATGGGAATGGGGATTAACACCATTCCGCCTCCGTGATTCCTGGAAAACCAGGGTTGTAATGCCCCGGTAATTCCGGGAATCACGGAGGCGGAATGGTAATACGAGTCCGGAGGTGACCAGGCGGTTTTACCGACTCTGTTACCGCCAGACTTGTAATGAGGCCCATAGTCTGGCTAAGCCTGGGTCCTGCTGCATCTAGAACAAGAGTGCTGAAATCATACCAAGAATAAGAAACAGTAGCAAAAAATTGATCCCAACAGCCAGGCCATTTTGAAAAACAATGAATTACCCAAACAGAAGTACTGCTCAGAAAACATGTGGCTATACCACACAGCCCAAAATGTATCCTACAAGAATATTACTAAACCATATGAAAAAAAATGAAAATACACAGTCAAAGCTTGTGAAGGCAGCCTCGTTAAACCTACCAAACCCAGCCTAATTAATCATATAAAGCTATCATTTAAAACTCCTCAACATAAAGAACTTTACTATATGTCCCTACTGGAACTTTTTAAACCATGGAGAAACGAAGTAGACTTATTGGGCACCCATGACTAATTTGAAGCTGCTTTCAATGGAAATGAAAGCAGTATAACAAATGTCAATTTCAAACAGTACAAAAACATGTTGGACAACGACCAAAGAGAGGAAGAAGTTGAAGCACAACTAAATGAAGACACTCCTGAGGGCTGACCACCTTCTTCTACAGGAAACCAAGAACCACTTGGAGAGCCACTCATAGCAAATGAAGCAGAATAATGATTGAAGTAGAAAACACCATGTATCAATATGAACAATCAGAAGAAAACTTGGCACTGCTCAAATCACAACTCAATGATGAGCAACACAGCATTTTCCTAAAAGTCACTAAAGAAATTGAACATGGTTTGCAGCATGAAAGTAAAATGTGTAGCTGTCATGTACTCCTCTATGTAAGTGGTGAAGCTGGTTCAGGAAAAACATTCTTAATAAAAATCATCAGAAAATTCCTCCAAAAGTTAACAAACAACAAGCTTTCAGCTGTTGTAACAGTCCCGACAGCTTTAGCTGCCTACAACATAGGAGGTATTACTTTACACCGACTACTGCTCCTTCCTGTAGAACACCAAAATACATTTTAGTACTACAAACTATCAACAGAAGCTGCTATTGAACTATGCAGACATCTTAAACAAATGAATATGTTCCTAATAGATGAGGTGAGCATGGTATCCAACCTAATGTTGGCTTTAATTCACCTCAGATTACAAGAAGTCCTTACAACAGACTACGAAGAACTCTTTGGAGGAAAACACGTTCTTGTTTTTGGAGATCTCCTACAATTAACACTAGTGAAGGTGAACCTATTTTTAACACCTTAGGACACAAACGATGCTGCAACACACTTGGCAGCATAAGAAATGTAAATCTCTGGCAATATTTCCAATACAGAGAACTAACTGAAATCATGTGTCAGTCTGCAGACCTCACCTATGCTATTTTTAAAAGCATTAGGATTGATTGGTCTTCTTTCTAAAAATGCACAATCTATCTTAGATAGTAAACTCACCCATGAGCTATATGGCCATGACACATCTGCTCCTGATGTCATGGAACAATTAGCACACACAAATGTAAAAGTTATATCCTTAATGCCAAGCCTAGCAATCTGTACGAAATTCAATGAGACAATGTTAAAAAAAAATACAAGCAATAGTGCATATACATTCCACAGACAAACTGGAAGTGCACGGCATGCCACTCCCTATATGTCAACAAGCAACAGTACGACTGAATAGCTTAGAGAACTGTATCTAAAACCAAGCCTGTTTGGAGAAAATGTTAACATTGTGTTTAAACTGCAGAGTAGTTTTGAAACGTAACCTTGATGTGGAGCAAGGTTTAGTTAATGGAGCAATTGGAACAGTTGTTGGATTCCAGACATATCCACATGACAACAACATTAACTTTGTCAACATCCACTTTGAAAAAATTTCAGAAGTTAAAAGGATAGGATGCTCAACAGCATGATTCCTTCTTTTCAAACACATGTATGTACGCAGAGAACAATTCTCTCTGTCTCTTGCATATGCAGTCACTATTCACAAATCACAAGGTTAGATCAGGCAAAGATTTACATTGCAGCACAGTCTTTAAAGAAGGTATGAGTTATGTAGCACTGTCATATCTACGTACACTCAAAGGACTATTTCTATTCAACGTTGATGCAAAGTCAAGGCTGACATTCCTTGCATCGTGGAGTACAACAGACTACCTGCACTCTACACACCCCATCTTGATATGTATCCTGTTCCTCAAAAAGGTAAACTTGTTAAAAGAAAAGTAATGCAAACAGAATTTATAAGAGATCTCCCAACAACACCACCAAAGAAACTGAATGCAACTGCTACTCCATCAAGTAGCACAAGTACACAACTATCTAGTGCAAACACAAGTGCACATCCAACAGCACAAACACAAAGAAATATGTCGTCTAAAAAAAACAAGTGGAGGTCCAGCAAATGACGCAGAGGCAGAACTCCCCGGTCCATTTACATTTTCAAACACATCTGTTGTACATTTGTATGCAAATGTAGCAATCAATCTTCTTTTCCAATTACCACCAATTGTTCAAAACATTTACTTGAACAGCTCAGACCAGTTGTGTTTGTAAATGCTCATCCTTAATAGAAATGCAACAAATAATCCTGACTTAGAGTGTCTCGGGAATAAAGCAAGCATTGGATTACTGTGTGGGAATGGTAAAATTCACTATAAACACACAGGAAGTTCCACAAGAATTTCTAATGTACTTACTGCAAGTAGTAGAAAGCAAAAATATACCTATAAATGAAATCTTCCAGATTTCATATACATGGAAACATGCATGCAATCTCTGCAACCATGTTGCACAGGAGCAAGTCCCTAATGAAAGATTTATGTATGTATCTATACCTAATTGTAAATCCATTCGATTTCATCAACAGGTGCAAAATGCAAGTAATGGCATATTATGCAGTGTTTGCAATTCAGACAATCATTCAACCTTACACATAAACTCACATAGCCAATATGTAATATTAATGCTTTTAAGGTAGAACTTAGTTGGTACCAAAACAACTGCAAGCTTACAAGCTTCACACAGGGGCAAGTATCTCTTGGCAAGAAAATCGTCACAACAGTAGGCATAATCTACCACACTGGTGCCACAACCACTGAAGGTCACTATAGTGCATACATTTTAAAAAGATATGGTTGGTTTGAATGCAATTGCACTTTCATTACTCTAAAACATAGATTACCAGAAAATCTAATAAATGCCTACTTAATGTTCCTTAAACCTAAATGTATTCACTGACCTCTGAAACTACATCCAGCCTCCGGCCATGCACCCAAGAATCTAGGCACTATCCACAATCACCATAGCATAATACGGCCATGCACCCAAGAATCTGACCATTGGTCACAACCAACAGACCACAACTTGTCCTTAACTTCCCAATTGAAACACCATCTGCAGACATCAAAATAGACTGCCAACACTATTTTTCATTAATGGCAATGCCACCATATCATCTACATTCCACTCCTATACTCTAACAAGCCCTCTTTTAGTCACCAAATAACCCCAAACATGTTTCTCCAACGGCCCACCAAACACTTACTACCACAATAGTGGTGCCCGAATTCTTGGTTGCATGGCGTATTATACTGTGGTAGTTGTGCCAGTGCCTAAATTCTCAGGGTACATGGCCTATTTTTTAACCTATTCAAACATCCTCACATCATCTACATTCCACTCCCCTACCCTAATAAAGGCTGCCTGCAGTCACCACATAAGCTGCCCGCCCAAAGCCCTGTCCGCGGACTACCACAGTGTTTGTGGACTGCCGCGCCCTGCACGCTTTTCTTCAACCTAAACAAATAGCCCCATATCATCCATCTACCACTCCCCCACGCTTTCCAGCCCCTCTTCACAACACCAAATGACCGAAAACATGTTTCCCAGACTTATTCCCCACTACGCTATCAACGGGCAGCTACGGCTGTCCGTGGATAGAACATGTCGGGCATTTTGGAAAAATATGATGCACATATTTTTTTCACCAACCAATCAGTGGGCGTGTTGAGTGTCCGCAGACATCACGCCACTCTCTGGACCAATCGGAATCCTGTCTGCAGAACGCACGGGGAAATTGGTCTGTGGAGCAGATCCAGATATCACTTATTTTTTTCACCTACATTTTGCCTGTTTTAAAGAAAACTGCTGGACGGATTTATTTCAAATTTACAAAAGCACACTTTCAGGACCAAGCGCTGTCCTGCCGCAAATTTGGTGAAAATCCGTCAGGCGGTTTGGGCAGTAGGCATGAGCACTATTCTTTTTCTATTGCATCTATGGAAAAAAAAATGTGACCCACCTGTAACTTTGCCCCCCCTCCCCTTGATGAGACCTCACCAAACTTGCCAAAGAAATTCAGAGCGGGCCATATACTTTCTTTGCAGAGTTTGGTAAGGATTCATCCCAGGGAAGCAAAGTTATAAGCCGCCCCAAAAAGTGCTCTTCCTATGAGTTGAGCAATGTAAGCATAACTACAGGGCTGCTACCAGAGGCCCTGTAATATCACAGGGCCTGCAGTAGTGGCCCTGTAGTTATGGTTAAGTTGCTCAGCTCATAGAAATAGCACTTTTTTGGCAGATTATGACTGTGCTCCGCCTGGAAGAATCCTCACCAAACTTTGCAAAAAAAAGTATATGGCCCCCTCGGAATGATTCTGCAGTTTGGTGCGGTTTCGTCAAGGGGGGCAAAGTTATAGGGGGTCCCAACATTTGGAAATTCTCATAGACACAATGGAAATAAATGTTGCTTGTGCCTACAGCTGAAACCGCTGGACACATTTTCACCATTCTTGCCCCAAGACCAGTGGCTTGTTGCCGAAAGCATGATTTTGTAAAATTTGTGTCAATCTGTCCTGTCATTTTTTTTTTTTAATGGCCAAAAAGTAGGTAACAGAAATAGCAATATCTGGGTCTGGTCCACAGACTCATTTCCTGTTTCGGAGTCCGCAGATGCCCCTGGACCAAACAAAGGGTGGTTTGGTTCTGCAGACACCAAAAGCACGTGCTGATTGGTTGTTAGAAAAAGTGAGGTGCCCCATCATTTTTTAAATGGTCGCCATATTGGATCAATGTCAGCCACCGGTGACCGTGGCCACCGTAGTGAGCAAAAACTCAGAGAACACATTTGAGGTTATTTGGTGGCCAAAAGAGCTCCTGGAAAGGGTGGGCAGAGGAAGAAAGTTGATGTGGAGCTGGTTTTATAGGTGAAAAAAAAGTTTGCAGTTGACTTCGAGTCTGCGGACATGGCCGCTGACCGCGCAGTGAGAAAACAGTCTGGAAATCACATTTGGGGTTATTTGGTGGATGAAAGAGGGCCTGGAAAGGATGTAGGAGTGGAATAAAGTTAACCTGGAGCAGTTTGTATAGGTGAAAAAAAGGTGTACAGATGCCACTGAGTCTGCAGTCAATTTTAATGTGTCCTGACATCATTTGGATTGCAGGGGGTTCTGGGTGTATTGTACATCCTTGTTACACGGTTTCATTATCTTGTGGTGATTGTAGCCAGTGGCAGATTCTTGGGGGCATGCCCCCAAAACACTGACCACAAATACTATAGTTATGTGTGTATATTTTATGGCTACTTTAGGGAGAGCATGCAGTATTAGTGAAATGGTGAATGGTGTAATGATATAATTAAAGTGTGTATGGTATTTATGACTAGTACAATTGAGGATAGTGCTTATGGAATATGTATTTCTTTGTGAAGATAACAAATAGGATAATACGTTGTATGGTTACTTAGTTGTATACAGTAATAAAGTTGGAATCTCTGGTTCTTTTTCTGTGGAAAAAACCCAGTATAATTTGTTGAGCAGGATTTTTTAAACACTTTAATTGCATACAGTTTTACATATAGATTTACATTGTTGACCCTCATAAATAGTATTGAGAGAAAGGCAGAGCCTCCTTCATATATTTGGCAGCTCCATTAATCAGTAATCAACACGAGATATAGTTGTAACAAACATGTGTTTTTATGCCCTTTGTGAGACACTTGTTTCGGCAACTTCTTTGCCTTTTTCAATCAGGGCTAATAGATGTATCTTTTCTGTTCATTTTGGAATTCAAGTGGTTGCCCAAATAATGGGTTAAATCCCACCTGGAAACTAAGTGCAATGTCTCCAAGACTCGGCAACCAAGGGAGACATTGCAATTCGTTTCCACAAAAGACAACGGACAAACACCAGAGCCGTTTACCTGATGTGTCCCATCACAAGGGTCAGGCAATGTCAGGCAATTGGCCAGAATCACACACAACTGACGCCCTTTCCCTTCCCCACAGGGATAAAAGGTGGAGCACGAGATTTCAATATGAGCATGGCAAACCGCACGCCGAGATAGCTAACTTAGCACGGCAGTTCAAGAGGAGGAGTAAGACGGCACAAACTGAGAGGGTGACAAGGAGAGAAGCGACATTGCCCTTTCTGACCCAGGCCCGTGAAGAGTCTGTGGAAGGAATCGTAATACCGCAAACAATAGCCAGCATGTATTGCAGAAGATGTCAACAGGTACACGGACCCACCTGAACGGATAACCAAGCCGAGGGGTGACGCTTGCCACCGTGTTACCGGCCTTGACTCCAGAGACAAAAATAGCCAAGCAGTTCATCACAGCCGGTGAGTCGAGGGGAGAGCCAATAAGAAACAATACTATGTTGAACAAAAGTAGCAAACGGATAATTGAAGAAAGTATAAAGAACTGTTGTTTTGATATGAGAGGGGAACACCAGCTGCAGAGGAGTCAGACACCACGTGAAAGCCTTTAAAAAAACCTGAAGACATTCCTCTTTGACTAATCCTAGACCCCTCACTCCGCTTCTACTTCTTCTTGCCTTCAATGTCCTGTGAATTTTTGGTTGTCTTGCATGAATATGTGCACCCTGATGCCCTTGATGCCCTTGGGCTGCGGTGCATTATAAAAAAATAAAAGATACATACATAAATAAGTAAATAAATACATAAATAAATAAATAAATAAAACGTGGGTGTTCATTTGAGAAACACTGGGCGATTACCCTATGGTAACTAATGTTATCAGAAGGCCTTAGGAACAGCATGAGAAGAGGGTCAAAGTGGTCATTTGGGGGTCTAGTAAAATCCTCCGTACAGTCGAAAGTCTTTGACCAGCAAATGAAGGTAAAGCAAAGGGATGAACAGGGGGCGAAGTCTGAAGTCCCAATGTACAGTGTGTTGACAAGAGTGAACCCGGCAGAGGGATGTCCACAGTGAACTGTTTAAAAAGACATTAAGATTTGTGAATCTTACAGATGAGATTGTGTTGCGAGGCCGTAGTGTACCCGATAGAGGGTGGCTGACATTCAAGAGGGGTCTTCTGAGTCCAAATGAGGGGGACCCTGGGGTCAAGCATCATCACTCTAAAGACAAGCAGAAAATAACTTTTGTTTTGTTGTTTTGAATACATCAGGCCCTCAAAAGCAAAAGATTGAAACACTGAAGGTCAAGATATTGCTAGAACCTTTCTGGGGATCTGAGCCCAGAAGAGGGGGATCCAGGGGTGAAAAGGCATCACCCAATGTATAAGCACAAAGGAACTTTTCTTTATTATTTTGGAACACATAGGGTCCTCAAACTCGGAGGCAAGAGACTTTTTGTGGAACAGAGACCTAACCTCCAAAGGCCCTGATAGCTGAGAGCGGAACTTTAGTCTTGTGGTGGGAAAGCTCAAGTGCGTGCTGTGCTCCGGAGTCCTGCCTTGTCTCGTGCTCAAAACGTGGGGAAGGGAGAACCTGACTACTGCAGCCTGACTTATTATTTGTGAACACTTCTTTCTTTCCTGTGAATTTCATCCCACACTCTTTGTTTGTATTTAGTGTAAGGATTGGCAATAGGTTTTTCTTAGTATAGGCCCTTTTATTTGAACAAGACACCATTATGACTGCCTTATTATTATTTGATGGTTGTAGCTTGTGCCATCTTATATTTAGATTTGAAATAGGCATTTTTCCAACCCACATATACAGTTTAATAAACACCCTTGAACTGTGATCACGTGTGTCTGTACTGTTGCCACCATGAGTTCATTATTTATGGTGTCAGTAATGGGATATGATTCAACTGATAAAAATTGAAACCCATGCTGATAATTGTGGTTCCACCGGAAGGGGAAAATAAAATAGTTGATCTCCTAGATTCTGATCGCATATGTGATTCCCTCTGTTGCGTATTCCACCTAGTCAACAAAACTAGGTTTAAAACACAAGTGTGATTAGACACACTAACTCTGTCCCATTATAACATATAGCTGCGGGACCAAATAATCCTCAAAGTCCGACCTGTGTTTTCTTTTATCAGATCTAGTGCTCGGAGTCCCCCTCCCTCTGAAACTTTTTTTTTTGGACCCAGTCTTCAACCATTGTGGGACCCTCAGGGTGAACAACACATTTTTCCTCGCCCACTCCTTCATCAGACTCAGATGATTCTGAGGATTTTGAAATCTTATCCAAGGGATTCGAGAGCTGTTTCATTTCAGATCCAGGTACCACAGAAGGAACCCTTATGCTACTGGAAGAAATGACCAACTTAGCCAACATCATTGACAAATTTGTGGTCCATCAGGCAGAAAATAGGCTCGAAGAAATCATAACTAAGTTGATTGAGTTACAAACCAGGACACTACTACCACAAGGCATACTTCAGCCATATCTTGAAAGCAAGGATTTATGAAATCTTTTTCTAAATTTTGAACGCCTGGCCGACCAACTGGGATGGGAAAAAAACTTACAAAGATGCTACTTGGGACCTTTATTGAAAGGTGAACTCCAAACTTCCTACGCTACCTGATGTCTGCAGACTTTCATACTGTCCGCGAACTCTACAGTTGCAACATTGGGGTTGAGTGTAATATAAGGAACTTGTAGCAAATTAAGGGTGCATTGGTAAAAACCTATGAAATTCAGTGAAAAAATTTGTTAGAGGGACGTTATGGTTAAGTTGTACTCATAAAAACCTACGAAATCCAGTGACAAAACTTTGTTAAAGGGACATTATGGTTACAAGTAAAACCGAAAACCCCCAGAAATGTGGCAGTTATATCAAGCTAATCAACCATAACTCATGCCACCAATGTGCTCTGCTAAGACTAACAGCCAGACATCAAAGATGACATTACACATGCCATTGATGACTTCACAGATGACATCACACATTAACTTAATTTTGTTGAAAAGTACCTAGAAGGGGTTGTGTTTACAATGTTGGTAGCAAGATGTCAGGGGTGACTGGGAGACTTCTCATGAACTACTTAATGTATTAAAAAATGTACTCATCTAAACAAAAAATTATGTTTGATTGTTGTTGTTAATACAGGGACCTAATAATACATACACATAGGCAATGGGTGCAGCATACACCATAGAATGACAGTATTTTTAATCTGGTAATATTGGCCAGTAAAATAACAAATGCAAACCTATCAGAATCCTGACTAATGTTATGAAGAGGTATCCGAGGCACATACAGGGAAACTCCAGTAAGGAGGAAAGAAACGTCACCAGAAAATGCCAATTACATTAGAGTTGATCATCATGTACACAAATGAATTGTATGTTTGAAGCCTCCTCATGGCCACATGTATGTGCACCATGAGCTGAGATCAAACTCTAAGGAAAGTACTTTAGGACTATATGAAAAGGTTAATGTATAGATATATAGCACCTTTTGAATTTTTGAAATTCTCAATGTCAGTGACCAAAAACAACTAGCCTAGATATGCCAGTGAACAACTAGCCCAGATATGTGATGTCATCAGTGATGTCCTGGGTGTTAGTCTTAGCAGTGCACGGTGGTGGTACGAGTTATGGTTGCTTAGCTTACCATAACTGGCGTGTTTCTGGGTGTTTTTGGTTTTACTTGTAACCATAACTTCCCTTTAACAATTTCTTTCACTGAATTTCGTAGGTTTTTATTAGTGCAACTTAACATTGACGTCCCTTTAACAACGTTTTTTCACTGAATATATATAAGGCGAGTCTCCCATGACAGATGGTGATATTATGTTCCTATAAGTGTAAGGTCCAGTGATTTGTACTTACAGTCAACCCTAAAAAAGAATATAAATACAAAGGGGGAAAGGCTGGTTTCATCATATAGGGCAGTATTATAAATATGATCACCACTTTTATATCACAATACTAAACTACAACCACTTTACCACCAATTAACCACAAAACTAAAATACCACCCAAGTTATGTAATAGCCCTATGACAAAACCCCTAACAATGTCAAAAAACATGCAAATGCCATCAGGCGAGAGGTGAGCACCTTTTATACGTTGCCAGCATATTTATTGAAACATTTTGTCTTTTAGGTTATTTTTGTGGTGTTTATTACTTTTTTTTAAAGTCCAATGCCATTTTGTCTTGTGGACTTTCGTCTAAGGAGTACGTCTATTGAACTCAATTAGTATATTTTACTTAAAGATATATGTTCACTTACTGTGCATATAGTCATGGGTGTCAGCTTTTGATTTTTGCCATGGGGGAAAAAGTACCTGGGCATATGTTATTCTTGCAGCTGGTCATTTTGTACCCTTGTACATGCTTCTTAAATGCAGTTAGTTAGGGTTGTGCAATGTATCACAACAGTAAGATAACGGCCATATAACAAGGGGCTTGTAGCACGCTGCTTTACCAATTTGTGTGGTCTCCCGCAAATAATTTAATCGAACAGGGCATTAACTAAAAACATTGGGGGTTCTCAAAGCCTGCATTCTTTTATACATAATTAAAAAAAATAGTTATTTTTACAGCTGCAATGACATCCTGGGTGAAAAATCACTCATGAGCCAGGTCTTTGATCCGTGCAGTATCCAGGACCGTCCATGCTTAGCTTCAAAGCGAGGAAAAAGCCAGCCCACTCAGGCCATAGTGCCTAATACAAGATCACATAGAGCAACATGGCCGGAGGGGGCAAGCTTCTTCTTCACTTTGAAGCTAAGCAGGGTTGGTCCCGGTTACTGCATGGATGTGAGACAATCCACAGCCTTGTGCGTGTGTTTCCTTCATTTTAAATATCTCATAACACACTAAGAAAAGATATGGTATCCGCTTTTTTTTAAACTGTGCTACTTCTAGTCCTTCACAGTATTGCACTCAGAGACCAATTTTTGGCCTTTTGCAGAATTGCATTCTGGTATTTGTAGCCTGCCAGTCAGGGGTGGAGGGGATAATAGCACAATTGTACACTTTTTGCCTAACATAGTTCAATAAGGATGTATACATTTGAGGGACACTATAGAATGTGCACTTTTCAAGTTATCTTTATACAGCAAAGTATTGTTGAAAGCCAGACATGAGGGTGAGGAGGGCAAGTAAGTCATGAGTATTTGCCCACGATGTGGCAAGAGAGTTTGTAATCCTGGACAATAGTACAATTATTCTCCCCTGATTGTGTCTGCTTTTAAGAGCACAAGTAAAGGGCACATGTGGGTGAAGAGCGTAACTTCTTGCAGAGGGCAGACGCAACACATTGGTTTTTCTGAGTTTGGCGAGCTTGCTCAAGTATTTGGCTACCAGGATTTTGCTCAGGTTGTCACATTCCCAGTGCTGACTCTTTCCCACAAGAACACAAGCACTTGTTTTGCATTGGGATTTTGTTTACCAGGGAATACTTCATGACACATTGCTAGGTTCAAAAGCTGAGCAACTTTTATACTTTGCCACCATATTTACTGGAACATTTCCTCTCTCAGAATATTTTTCTGGTGTTCATTACTTTTTTTAAAAGTCCAATGCTATATTGGCGTGCACACTTTCTTCTAAGGGCAAGGTCAAATGAACTACATTTTTATATTTCACTTTCAGATATATGTTCACTTACTGTGCATACATTCATGGGTGCCAGCCTTTGATTTTCGCTATGGGTGCAGAAAGTACCTGGGAATATGCTATTCTCATAGCCAATCATTTTTTCCCATTTCCATGCTGCTTAAATATGGTTAGTTGGGGTTGTGCGATGTATCACAACAGTCACCCAGAGTCCGGCCCTAAAACAAAGGGCGCGGATCACGCTGCTTAACCAAAGTGTGTGGTCCATGGCAAATAATTTAATCTCACTGTGCATTGCCTAAAACATTGAGTTCTCAAAGCCTCCAATCTTTTATACATAACAATATCACTGTCAAAACAGGATAAAATACGTTTGTGATTGATGAATGTCTTTGAGCAATCGGTTGAACGTATTTTAAAATATAGAGTGGTCATGGCCAACGGCCATGGCCGAAGATCATGCTAGTGGTCTGGAAGAGTTCTAAAAATCTATGGAATAGCGACACCTTTGAAATTCAAGGAAAAAACTTTAGTTGCATGGAGGTTAAGGTGAGAACTTAAAGCAACAAAACCCCTGAAATTTAGCTAAATCCACCTTAACATGTCCCCTGTTGCACACCCTATGAAAACAATGAGGAAACCACAGATCACATAACTGATGACATAAGTAATTGCATGTTGTATGAGAACACTGATGACATTACAATTCACATCACTGATATAACTGATTCGATCAATAATGGAATTAGACATAACAGCATTTATAATTTAGCTCATGAAAAGTTTGATTACCTTAATAACACTTTAGGCATGGACTTGGCCATGACAAAGGCTGGGGTCACTGGTCAGCACCAAAGGCCATAGCTACTGTTCAGTTAGTGTTCAAAAGTCTCGGGAGAATAGCTCAGCGGCAATGTGCTCACCTTGGAAACAGGACGACACGGAGCAACACAGGTTTGATTCCTGGGTCTGCGCTTAGAAATCTTTGGGTATTAATTGTGTTATAAATAACCTATCATATCATATCAATGTGCATGGTTAAAAGCCATGTCTAGTATCCCATCTCAGTTTTAAAATATACAGTGGGCAATGTTGAAAGCTGTAGTCAGTGGCCATGGCTAAAGTCCACTGGCAAGTATTGTGTTGAAGACCATAACAACTGACTGGTTAGTGTTGTATAATACACAGTGGGCACGGCTGAAGGCCATCGTTTATTGCATTATTTTAAAATATACAGTGCACATGGCCAAAACATTTGCACACTGCTCAGGTCAAAGGCCATGGCTAGTAGCCCATTTATATTTAGAATATATAGTGGGAACAGCCACAGATTGTGGCCACTGGCCTGTATTATGCTAAAGTCCATGGCTAGTGCCTGATCAGTGAATATAATATACAGTGGACACGGTTGAAAGCTGTATCCATTGGTAAAGGCCAAAATCTTTGGTTGGCAGCCTTTTAGTGTTTTAAAATATTCAGTGCTCATGGGTGAAGGTTGTAACCACTGTCCATAACTGAAGTCAATGACTGGTACCTATTCATGTGTTAGAACATATTTGCCCATGCACAGTGACCATGGCTGAAGGCCATGCTTAATGCCAGTTACTGTTGTAATGTAATTAGTGATGTCATCAGAAATGTGATCTGTGATGTCATCATTGTGTCATTGGCTGAGCAACAGGAGGCGCAAGATTCTGGTGGATTTAGCTGAATGTCTGGTGTTTTGTTGCATTAAGTTCTCACCTAAACGTCCCTGCAACTTTTTCCTTGGGAAAAAAAAAAAAATATATATATATATATAGACAGGCATTGAACCGAATGAATGCATTGCCAAATACATTACAAAATGGCGGCATGTTTTGATAGGGAACAGTTAGCTACCTTACCAACAAACAAGAGTGCTAAATAGCAAAGACGGACTCACACACACAAAAAGCAACATGTCTATAATAATGCAGTCCTCTCTCCATTACACATACCAGATGAAGCAGGGTGAAACGTGTCATTCTTTCCTTGTGCAATGCTGCTGCTGCCTTCCTTGTCCATATACTTTTACAAATAAAGGACTTCCTGGATGCACAGCAAACACGTCTGAGCATAATCAATGCCGGAGTGCCGTTGCGCCCCAGACTGGATATATATATATATGCTCGCCTGAATAGTTTCTGCAGAAGCTGTTTGTTTTTTGAAATATATATATATATATATATATATATATATTCTAGGGTGGCAGGTGAAACCTGTGAAAATAATTGCTAATAACTTTTTGACTCTCTGGACGGATTTGGATGCAATTTTTCACACCATTTATTTTTTCATGGGCCCGCCCCAAACTGAACATTTTCGATAAAATTTGTTAAAAGATAAAAAAGTTAGTATGAAATCAACAAAACACAGTTTTCAGCCTACTCCCATTCATTTTCCCATAGAGGAACAAGTGAATTTTCGGAACAGCCATATCCCAAAAACTGCTTGATTTGTACGAAATAAGAAACAAATTGGGCACAAAGCGCTGACTTTATTTCCTTGACTGGTTGAGGGTAAATCCATCCATTTGTTTGTAAAATATTCAACAGAAAAGGGGGTGTACCATTCTTGAAAGCATGTATATATCTCCCATGGTCCTCTGCAGCAGAAAAAGCAGAGTGGCTTTCTAGAAATGAAATCAGTCATTTTTTTCCAAAATACACTTGCTAATAACTTTTGACTCGCTGGAAGGATTTTGATGACGTTTTACACAGAACAATGGTGAAATGGGCCCCACCAAACTGGAACTGTTGGGAAACACAAAACACGGTTTTTGGCCTAGTCCCATTCATTTTCCCATATAGAAAACATGCATTTTTTTTAACAGCAGGTTCACGAAAACCACTGGCTGCAGTTGAAACAAATAATAAACAACTTGGACACAAAACGTAGATTTAATGTCCTTGTCTGTTGTGGATTAAATCCATCCTGTCATTTTTAAAATGTTTGACAGAGAAGGGGTGCCCCCTGTTCATGAAAATGTTTTACATCGCCCTATGTGCATTGCAGCAGAAAGACTTTTCAAAAATGAAGTCTCTATTTTCTTTATGTTCTTTTACTTAATGTATGCGATTACCACACTAATACCAGGGAAGCTGAAAATTAAAAGAGCTCAAAATGCTATTTAGAGGAGGAAAAGGATGCAATCACATTCGGCTAGAAGTCGAGAGTGGAAAAGAAGACACCCTGTGAGGTTTGGGGATTGGAGAGTGGGTCGTGGAGCCAGTTATGGGTAGAAAATCTTCATCTTATCTGGGGAAGAAAGCAGGAATCTTGCAAGATTACCATGGCATTGCCTCAAAACGTGCAAAATGTGCTCTGAAAAAAATGTGCATCAGAGTTGAAAAGCAATTGAGGAGAGTCGGGGGATCTGGAAATAAGAAGGGGGACACATGTTAAGTATCTGTGAGAATAGGGACGACTTTTTAATTTCAAGAGTTTCTTCCCATTATCATTGGAATCAGCGAACCGCCACGTGACCGCATTAATTTCTGTTATCGGAAATGATTACTGTGAAATTATTGCAGGAGTAAGGAGTTACAAATTTAAGTTGAACATCTGCAGGGCCTACATCTGCTAGAGAGGGGGCATGGGTGTTTGGTGACAAATTAATGGTGTGGCATGGCCAGTGGCCAGTGGCCATGGCTTGTGGGCCCAAAAGAAAACGATTGGTGCAACATGTGCAGAGGTCACAGCCAAAGGCCAAAGGTAGTGAGACATCAAGAAACTATGCAACATGCAAACTATGCCACGGCCAAAGACTGTGGCCAGCGGCAAAGGTGGATGGCCGTGGCTAGTGAGTTTGAAAGAAAACTATAGGTGCAACATGCACAATGACCATGGCCGGGGGTATTGAGACCTCAAGAAACTATGCAGCATGTGAAGAGGAAACGGCCAAAGGCCATGGCTAGTGGTCTTGAACAAAAACTATTGTTGCAACATGGACAGTGGCAACCGCCTAAGGCCATTGGTAGTGAGACCTCAAGAAGCTATACAACACATACAGAGGCCGTGGCCACGGCCAAGGCTGGTGCAGCCAAAGGAAAACTATTGTTGTAACATGTACAGTAGCCCTTGAAATTCAGCAGATGTGGGAAGTGATGACAATCTTAACTTGGCATCCCCATTGCAAAGCCCATCTGAACATGCATATCATAACAGAAGGGATATGTAATGATATATAAAATGGTATTATGGGGGACTTCAACAGGGGGATGCCGATTTAAGTTGGGTATCACTTCCCACATCTGCTAAATTTTAAGTTTTTTGTGTTAAATCTGATCACCTTAACTCTCTCTTAACTAAAGTTTGTTCACTGAATAATACATAATGCTAGCACACTAGCACAGAGCATAGTTAAAGTTGAGGTGAATTGTCAATGGTTCAAGAAAAAACATTTTGCAATTGCATTTCAACCTTCCCATTGACATTTTTTGAATAGTTGCCATTGTACATTTCGGAGGTATATGCCCCTAGCTAGACACATTCTGAATCTTTTATGGACGGTTTCATGTTTGAAATGTTTTGAACACTTTTTATTATGGGGGTTATTATGGCACAAAATTCTTCAAATGATCAGCTTTGATGTTTGAGATTGTTGGCATGCATCTAGACCTAGATATTCAAGTTTTAAGATGTATCTGTATTTCAGGCATGCATTGAATGAATTTACATCTCCTATATGAAATATACATGTACATGTCCATGTACAAAATGCACATGTACATTTCGTACATGTATATGCTGATGTTCACACCTATAGGAGACGTATGGAAGCGCTATATTACATACGTGTACAAAAGGGGCATGGTCACGTAAATGTCCATGTACACAATGTATATATTTACTTCATACATGTTCATGTACATTTCAGGATGGATTTTTTGTAAGTTTTAATATGTATAGAAGGACATGAGATGTGCATATCCCATATACCTCTAATACCAATTACAACTCACATCATAGTCAGTTGTAACTTTAATGTGAGTATTCACATATGTAGGAGTTTTTAGCAAACACAGAGATGCTACTCATAAGCCAAACACTAACATGTTATGCACTCATCCACCATACCCTTACACACCATATGCTGACATGCCCTAATCTCACAAGCTGTGCGCTCACGTGCTAGACTCACATCAAGCACTCATATGCCATATGCCACAGACTGTAAAGCCACACAAACCCCACACACTCATATGTCACACACTGATAGCAAATACACAAGGCACGCATATGCTATAAGTTTGATGTGAGTTTTCTTATATACATGTACATTTTAAAAATCGCTGTTGGCCATTTTTGTGATATAGAAGTTTTGAGATTTACCTATACACCGCACCTGCGTAGAATGAATGTACATCTTTAAGTGTGTGTGTACATGTGTGAAATGTATATGTATGTTTTGTACATGTGCATGTCAGAACTAACCTTGATGTGAATTTCACACATACAGGAGATGTAAAGAAATGTACATTTTTTATATATATTCGGTCTAGCCTTGACACATAATGATTCGCCTGAGTACACAGACTAAAACACAAAGCATGACACAGACCTCTGCCATCACAATGCGACGACGACCTATGACATAAATTCAGTTGAGCAGGAAACATAATGAGTCTCTTGCACTCGTTCACTCTCATGACCACCTCAGCACCCATCCACATTTGTGACCTTCATGGGTAGCTTACTGAAGCTTGGCCAGCCCACCTAACTCTGTATCTTGGCCAAATGCACACAGGCATTCTAATCCTTCTGACAGTTCTCCCATACCTTGGACTTCGGTCCCTCCAGGGCATTCCCACCACAAGTTTGTTGAGCCCATATTAATGGGATAAAGGCACTATATAAATAACAACCTACTACTACAACTACATAAACATATAGTATCATGATGATCAGTCATACTCAGTAACACTGAATACTGTTAAGGATTTCAAAGGCATGGTACACTCTAGACCAGGACTCTTTCTACTGGCCGGAGATGCAGCGCACAATTAACACACTTTTATTTTTTTTATTACAAATTCAGTTTGAGAAGGCACCAACCCATCTCACACCCCCCTTTACAAATACGCCGGGTCGCAATGGACCATGAACCAGGCCGGTGTGTAATAATACAATATTACTTTTTTTTTTATTCCAATGAAAATCACACAAATGTAATATAGGGCAGCAATCACGAGTGTGGTGATAATTACAATGTAAATTGATAGAATACACTTAGTTTGACCTTGATACATAAGATATACAATGCACAATTAAATAAAGGCAAGATTACTTTTTGGGTGGTATTTTCTGATAAAACCACAGTTAATATTTCCCCCTGCAACACTCCCTCAAACCCCTGTTAACCGAATTGTGTTTGGGTAGAAAGGATTAGCAAGGAGGCGGGTATACTAGGCAACAAACAGAATAAAAATCCGACCTTCCACTCCTGAATGGGAGGCAAAATTGGATTGAAAACCCTTGAAATTAGGCAAAATATCACTCGTAATTACTATACTTGTTTTACATGTGCGGTTGAATAAATAAGGAAAGAATGAGTTAGCAGTATCAAAGAATTCAGAAACCTAGCAAACTACAAGGCAATGTATTAACAACAGGTGTACAGTTTAGAAAATCGTTTTTGTAATGAAAAACACAGTGCAGCAAAGTCACACGTGGAGAAATTGCATTTGCTTAGTTTCACGGGTTAAAATTGACAAAGCAGCATGGAATTTAGGCTAAACAGGCAAAATCGGAATGTGGTTTTTATGCTACGGTACCAAGGCACATCATAGGTATAATATGAAAATGAAAGGGTAACTCTGGAGGAATGACATTATGAGATTCTTAACCGGAAAGGAAACTCTGTTTTTATATTGAAGCCAGTACACGGGGAAAATCGGATTCAAAAGGAAAATTACCAATTCTACTCAAACTATATTTTCGTGACTAGATTATCAACAAGAGAAACACTGTCCGTGAAAAGGGTTACGCTGCAGTTTTAACCCCCTCACGTTGTGTGTCTCTATATGTGGGAATTAATTAATTTATTCCAAATAGTGCTAAGGACATATACAACAGACTGAAATGATTGGAAAGAATAGCGCTAACACATGGAGATGAAAGGACAGGATACACAAAGGATTCTGACAATTTTAAGGATTTCGCTAGGGAAGTTATAGGGCCTCTATGGGACTGGACCTAACACAAGGTACCAAAGCAAGGGATGCAGTTGATGGTTTCTGGGAAGGGAAATACTCACCACCAGCACTTTAATGGAATAGTTTGGACAGCAGACCGGGTTTCTGGACAGCGAGGCGAGATCTGGTCACTGGAAACAGCGGTGGGCTCTCCTAGGAGGGACAGCTGGGCCTAGTCTGGTCACTGGAGACAGCGAGGTGCATCAGCTGGACAAGTAGGTAGCGGGGCAAAAGCCGGTCTGGTCACAGGATACTCCCAAAAAGGGTACCACAGCTTTTCCCCCCTTTCTCCCTGAATTATTGGGATTTTAGTAGGGTTTTAATTCTGGATCAGTGGTTCTGTCTGGATAGGGTCAGCTAGCTCTCGCCTGGCTTCTGGAATCTGGAATCTTGCAGGGTGAATATGGAATGTCTGGATCTCTGGATGAGCTGGAGGTGGAAAAGTCATAAGAGAGTCCAAAGCTCCATATGCCTCCCATTTATATAAGGAGCATGACATCACAGAATTTCCCTATGGGGCAGACTCAAGCTGGACACACCTCTTAACATCGGATAGGTCAGCTGTGGACTCAGGGGCATGACATCAGTTTTATTGTGAGTGCTTTATGATGTACAGGGCCATCCCAAAGCAACTTTTGCCAACATCAGTTATGACACAAAAATGCAGCTTTTTACAATTGTTACACTTTTGAAAATCACATAGACAGATTCCATATTTTACCCAGGAGATACCATTCAAACTCCCAAGTTTGTACGATGTTGTTTAGTCCTTCTAATAATCTTTTGCATTTTTTAGAGGAACCGTTTCACCTAAACTTCTATAATTTTATATATGTATAAATATTATCACATGGCATGTTTTCATTAATTTCCAAAAGCTGTACCATGTATGCTTTTTGCATAAATGGCAATTTCCTGGCATTTGCCTCCCCAACATGCTAGGAACACCTACAATGTCTTATTTTAATGGGACGAATATGACATTTAAACTGTCACAATTTCACATGAATATGTCTTTTGATCACTGAACTAAATGACATCATCTGAACAGTCTCTGCAATCAAAAGGGCTGGCTTTGTTTTCCAAATATGGGCATTCCTTCCAACCCCCAGCCAAATGTCAGGCTCTGGTCAATTTAGCCCTGTGTTGCCATGGATTCACCTTTGAAGTCTTTCAGTTTGAGTTGAGGGGAGGTGTCATCAGGAATTCACACCTGTGTGCCATGGCAGTCCATTTTCTCATGCTGGAGCACTGCTGCTTCATCTGACGAGGGTGCTAGATTCTCCCGCTTGACCCATTCATAGTTTCCAGTGGGCTGGTCCACTTGGAGAAGGTGATTCTGTTCCCAGGGGAGGCAGGTCCCTTTTAAGTCAGGGCCTGCCAAACCTGTTCTGCTGGCCTCAAAGTACTTTTATTTATTATTTGTTTTCTTTTAACCAGAAAGCAAGTATTTTGGAAATAGATATCCTGTATATGTGTTAAAGCAAACCCCCATCACATTTCTATGCAAGCACAAAGCCTTAGTATAACATTTCTTATTTGGCAAAATCACCCTTTTACACATGGGTTGATTCTTCTTGGAGGTCACTTTTACAAAATGCGGTTCTTTCTCACCTCTATATTCTGATCATAATTTATAGCCTTAGTCACTTTCTAATACACAGAAATCTGTCCAACACAAGAGTTCTCTGAAACTGACATCAAGCAAAAGGAGAAAGAGAGAGCTTTTCTTGAAGGGTTTGGACTGTGTTAGATTGTTGCAAAAGTAAAATGTTTGCCATGGAAACGGAAATGTAACTCCTGCTTTTCACAGACTTGATCAAATGAAAACAATGCTGTTCTACAGGGTTTATCCTATTTTCATGGCATTCAGATGCAAGACACAGGCATGGCTAGGTTGCATGAAACTAATTTTGTGCTGTTTTTAAAAAGAAAATGTAACCAGGGTGAAGTCATCCAAAATACATGTCATTTTTCAAAGCAGCCAATAACTTTTTGTCATTCAGGGGACTGAGGCAGTGCAGGCCCGTTTTTGTTTGCAGTTGCAGTGACAATGCCTGCCCCACAAGTGCCAGGGCAGGTTTCCATGAAGGGCACAGCTTCGGGATGTGTTAAAATGAAAGGAGGACAATTGCAGTGCACAGCCATTCTTCATTTACGTTCTTTTCTTTGAATGAAGAAACAAAGTGCAGCCATTATTTCGGTAGCTGCTAAATGCAATTTTGTGATGCCAGGGAATAGATGCTCAGTAAACATAGCACTGCCAAGGTATCTTGTTAATTGCTAGATGCAGTTTCATTGTAGGGGGTCTGCCTTAGGCCTTAAAATACTGCACAATACAATTAAAAAAATCTAAGTGATACTACAGAGAAACATAGATCCCTAGTAGCATAAGATTTTTTAGTGACTCCCGGTCTCACAACATTTACTTTTGATCAGATTTGAACAACATCAGTACCCCACCTGTGAACATTCATAATCATAGGTTCTGTGGCTTCATTGCCTGCACCGAAGGAAGGAGTGTGGAATGTTAACAAAAGGAGAGCACAGTAAAGCTCACTTTTGGAGATGCCATTAGCAGAATAAATGCAGGGGTTCTCAGGGAAGTTAAACTGATTTTAATTATGAAATGCGAGTTCTGGAAAGATACAGAGCCAGCTTCTGCCCAGTTCAGGAACTTTCATTTTGTCCTAATGTGAGCTGACCAATACGGCAGTGAACTGGACACCTCAGTCATTCTCTAATCCAAGTACATAATCCAGAAATACATTTAGGAGAGACTAGCGATAATTCATTCATCTCTGAGTGCTACATGTTGTGATTTATGTTGGGGTATTTAACCCATTTTCCATTTAATGACCTATGAATTGGGGGTTGTGCTTGTGAATCAGGAACAGCTACACATTATTCATTTCCTAGGAATGAGAGCTATGCTAAGGTATTTCACAAGTTAACTCTCTTCAGCACAAGCGGGTTTGTCTCACCCAGTTACCCATTATCAGCTTCCAAGGTGAACAAGTGTGGCTTCCATATTTTGTGAGCTAATCCTGATTCAAATATGTGAAAAGTAACATACTTCACACATTTAATTGCACAGGTTGACTCAGCTTGGTGGTGCGTCTTTCTCGCCACACCACGCATAATTCTGGAAATCTCTCTCTGTCACCCCTTGCAAAAGCGAGACATTTCCGATTTTGAGAACTTTGGTCTGCCCTCAGTAAGTGAAGCATGCGTAACAGACCTGCCAACTTCCACTCTTTCAGTTGCTTCTGGTGCTCTGGTATCATCTCCTGTTTTACAGCACCAACATGACAGCAATGACGGATCTTAACAAGTTTACAAAATTGTGGGAGCACCTCTACACCTTGATTGAAAATAAAAATGGCCAAATAACCTGTTCTCTGCCGTGGCTGGCTCTCAGGAGGGTCTACAACCACATTTTAACTCACTGTACCTTTCACGAAGGAGAAATATCTATTTGCATATTATTCTGGTCCTGCCCACAAGGACAGTCCGGCACCAAATTCTGGGCAAGTCTCCTCTAACAAGCGTAGCAACAGCACCCCACACATGGGGACAGACATTATTGGGGTCATCAGTGGTGGTATGCTGTGTCTCTCTTCTTTACAACTCTAGTTCATTGGATGAGTAGAAATAGAGAACCAAATGTGACATGATCAATGTTATGACACGTTCTATCTATATATCAAGGATCTATCCATCATTAAATATGCCTCATCGACGCTGCACGCCGAGAAATCCTTGTGACCACGGGTTTCATTACCCCCACTTCCATGTGTTCCCTGCTTTTGGCATCTTGCAGCCCCGCCTGGTGTTCTTTTGTGCCATTTCAAATATGGCCGCATTGTTTTTTGCTTGACTGTCCTGTTTGTGGCCTGGCCCTGCTCCACCCTCCCATTGGTTGCACTTGGCCCTTAAGCCAATCAGGGCAACCGGGAGGCGGGAGCCGACCACTACTACCGAAGGCCCACAATAAAGGCCCTGTCTACCCGTGTCCATCACGGTCTGCCCGTCGCCGGTATGTCTTCACTCTCCCCACCCCTCCTCTGCCCCCTGTATGTCTATACCCTTCCCCCACCACTCCGCTGTCCCCTGTATGTTTATCCCCTCCCCCCACACCTCCGCTGCCCCCTGTATGTCTATACCCTCCCCCACCCCTACGCTGCCCCCTGTATGTCCTCACTCTCCCCCACCCCTCCACTATCCCCTGTATGTCTATACCCTCCCCCCACCCATCCGCTGGCCCCTGTTTGTCTATACCCTCCCCCCACCCCTCTGCTGCCCCCTGTATGTCCTCACTCTCCCCCCCACCCCTCTGCTGCCCCCTGTATGTCTATACCCTCCCCACACCTCTCCACTGGCCCCTGTATGCCCCCTGTATGTCCTCACGCTCCCCCACCCCTCCGCTGCCCCTTATATGTCTATAACCTCCCCCCACCCCTCTACTGCCTCCTATATGTCTATACCCTCCCCCACCCCTCTGCTGCCCCCTGTTTGTCTATACCCTCCCCACCCCTCTGCTGCCCCCTGTTTGTCTATACCCTCCCGCCACCCCTCTGCTGCCCCCTGAATGTCTCTACCCTCCCCCTCCGCTGCCCCCTGTATGTCTATACCCTCCCCTGACCCCTCTGCTGCCCCCTGTATGTCTATACCCTGCTCCCCACCCCTCTGCTGCTCCCTGTATGTCCTCACTCTCCCCCCACCCCTCCACTGCCCCTGTATGTCCTCACCTCCCCATCCCTACGCTGCCCCCTGTATGTCTATAAACTCCCCCCACAATTCCACTGCACCGTGTATGTCCGCACTCTCCCCCACCCCTCCACTGCCCCCTGTATGTCCTTATCCTACCCCCCACCCCTCCGCTGCTCCCTGTATGGCTATACCGTGCTCCGCACCCCTTTGCTGCCCCCTGTATGTCCTCACTCTCCCCCCACCCCTCTGCTGCCCCCTGTTTGTCTATACCCTCCCGCCACCCCTTTGCTGCCCCCTGTTTGTCTACACTCTCCCCCCACCCCTCCGCTGCCCCCTGAATGTCTCTACCCTCCCCCTCCGCTGCCCCCTGTATGTCCTCACTCTCCCCCCACCCCTCCGCTGCCCCCTGTATGTCTATACCCTGCTCCCTACCCCTCTGCCGCCCCCTGTATGTCCTCACTCTCCCCTCACCCCTCCACTGCCCCTGTATGTCCTCACTCTCCCCATCCCTCTGCTGCCCCCTGTATGTCTATAAACTCCCCCCCACAACTCCACTGCACCGTGTATGTCTGCACTCTCCCTCACCCCTCCACTGCCCCCTGTATTTCCATATCCTACCCCCCACCCCCCGCTGCCCCCTGTATGTGTATACCCTCCTCCCACCCCTACGCTGCCCCTGTATGTCCTCAATCTCCCCCCACCCCTCCACTGCCCCCTGTACGTCTATACCCTCCCCCCGCCCCTCCGCTGTACCCTGTATGTCCTTACTCTCCCCCCACCCCTCCACTGCCCCCTGTACGTCTATACCCTCCCCCGCCCCTCCGCTGTACCCTGTATGTCCTTACTCTCCCCCGACGCCTCCTCTGCCCCTGTATGTCCTCACTCTCCTCCCACCCCTCCAATACCCCCTGTAGGTCTATACCCTCCCCCCAGCCCTCCGCAGCCCCCTGTCCTCACTCTCTCCCACGCCTCTGCTGCCCCCTGTATGTCTATACCCTCCCGCCACCCCTCCGCTGCCCCCTGAATGTCTCTACCCTCCCCCTCTGCTGCCCCCTGTATGTCCTCACTCTCCCCCCACCCCTCCGCTGCCCCCTTTATGTCTATACCCTGCTCCCCACCCCTCTGCTGCCCCATGTATGTCCTCACTCTCCCCCCACCCCTCCACTGCCACCTGTATGTCTACACCCTCCCCCCCTCCGCTGCCCCCTGAATGTCTCTACCCTCCCCCTCCGCTGCCCCTTGTATGTCCTCACTCTCCCCCCACCCCTCCACTGCCCCTGTATGTCCTCACTCTCCCCCCACCCCTCCACTGCCCCTGTATGTCCTCACTCTCCCCATCCCTCCGCTGCCCCCTGTATGTCTATAAACTCCCCCCCACAACTCCACTGCACCGTGTATGTCCGCACTCACCCCCACCCCTCCACTGCCCCCTGTATGTCCATATCCTACCCCCCACCCCTCCGCTGCCCCCTGTATGTCTATACCCTGCTCCGCACCCCTCTGCTGCCCCCTGTATGTCCTCACTCTCCCCCCACCCATCTGCTGCCCCCTGTTTGTCTATACCCTCCCCCCACCCCTCTGCTTCCCCCTGTTTGTCTACACCCTCCCCCACCCCTCCGCTGCCCCCTGTATGTCCTCACTCTCCCCCCACCCCTCCACTGCCCCCTGTATGTCCTCACTCTCCCCCCACCCCTCCGCTGCCCCCTGTATGTCCTCACTCTCCCCCCACCCCTCCGCTGCCCCCTGTATGTCTATACCCTCCCCCCACCCCTCCGCTGCCCCTTGTATGTCCTCACTCCCCTCCCCACCCCTCCACTGCCCCCATATGTCTGTACCCCCCACCAACCCCCCGCCCCCCTAGTTGTCTGGGCCACCCCCTCTACCCCCACCACAGTAATTGTCTGTTGCGGCCCGCCATACCTTGAGATTTGTTTCACATAGATGCCAGTTGATTGGAAACCTATGTACTAGTATGCACTTGCCATTGTCCACAGGGGTCTGGCCACATGCAATTCTATGTTGACACTAACCATGAACCTATGTGTAGCGTGCCTCCTTTGTATTCTGTGCCTGGCACCACACATTTACCCATCGTTGACCTGACCATGCATATATGTGTTGTTGCCGCCTTACAACTTTTGATTGGCACCTGTATATGTATTTAATTTTGACCACGCAACTGTTTGTGGCTGGCACAATGCCCTTGCCTACTGATGCTGACCTCGCAACTTTATGTGGCTGCCACCGTGTAAGATGTGGCTGGCACCATATACTTGCCCACCAATCTATGTAACTACTGTTAAGCATTTACTGGAACTGTAGGAAGCAAAATGTATGTGTCTATGCCTTCTAATGCTCTTATGTTACTAAGTAAGCCTTCTTAACAGCGCCACAATGTCCAAGGGCAGTTTGGCACTTTACAAATTCAAAAAATAACGGCTGCAAAGAGTGAAGACAAGCCCAAGATTGTGGGTACACTTCTAAAGTATATTTTAATGCATGTAAGGTTGACATTTAGACAATGGATAAGCAGTCTAAAAACAGCAACCTAAAATGGCTAAAGACTGCCATCCTAAATTAATTTGAAATATACTAATCAAATGGTGTCAGACATAGAGAAGGGTGAGAAAGATAACATTACCTACATGTCCCTCTTCCTCTTCACAGTACTTCCTCATGAATGCAATCCACCTTCCACAAGAACCCTTCCCACAAATGTCTTGTCTTCTATGTTTTGTGTTATCTATAACCCCTCCCACTCACCACTGTAGCATAAAGCACCTGATCTGTCCCACGTTCCTCCTCTTTTCAATTTTGTCCTTCCAGACAGTGAATCCAGGAGAGGCCTGCTGGGCTTGTCTCTTCTTTTCCTGAAGGTTTGACCCCGCTCTTGGACTTTGTGGTTCTAAGAATGCTATTAATTAGTCTCCCTCAGCACTGGGTGGGATTGGACTTCGTAGGGCAGAGCAGCCACAGAAATTATGAGTGGG
Organism: Ambystoma mexicanum; assembly: GCF_040938575.1. Taxonomy (NCBI): domain Eukaryota; kingdom Metazoa; phylum Chordata; class Amphibia; order Caudata; family Ambystomatidae; genus Ambystoma; species Ambystoma mexicanum. The sequence goes on along the minus strand of NC_090925.1, from coordinate 644,783,930 downwards.
GGGCATCCCTGGAATCCCTGCTGGGCTGGACACAGGGGGTGCCCAGGTGTGTTGGTGGCTGTAGATGGCTCTCTGTGAACCTTCAATGGGTGAGGCACAGTGGTCAACTGAAGAGGTCCACAGCACCGGTGGTTGCTGGAGCCAGCGATTTGACCATGATTTAGGAGGGGGTGCTGCATGTGGCAGTTGGGAATGCGGACGGCCTTGTATGTAGGCTTGTGGCCAAGGGCGACTCCTACAGTGCGGCTCCCTGTGTGTCTGCAGGTGTCCGCAGGGGACGCCAGGCGCCAGTTCCACCTGTTCTCCGGCCCTCCCCTCCTCACCTTGTTCACCTCATCCGCATGATGCCTCGCCCCCCTATTCCATTTTATTGGTAAACTTGGGTGCTTCTCTCCCCTCGCAGGATTCTCAAACTTAGGTGGCCCTGACCTACTACGCACTACTGTCTGCTCTGCATTGTGGTAAACTAGTGCCCTCCACTCACTTCCTGTCTGCATACTCGTGTCATCCGCCTCCCCTCCTTCTCCATGGTGCTCTCTATCTCGCCTATCTACTCTAACTGCTTCTCTATTGACTATCCTGCTCTCCTCACTAAATCTGGTAGGAAAAAGTTTAAAAAGGACATCCTGGTCTCCAACCCAGGCCTCCCTATCGCTGACACCTACACGAGCGCCTGCTCCAGGGAAACTCTTACTGACATTCTCTTTTTCGTGCCTTCACCTGACCTATGGACCCCTCACATGGTCGCTGTGCTCTCTCCTTTCTCCTCCTCTCCCATTAATGGTGGCACCCGTTGGGATGTCCTCTTGGCCCCTTTCCACTCCTCTAAGGCCATCATTAATGTCTATGCTAACGGGACCGTCTTGGTCCAAGGCCCGCAGGCCAACCTTCACCTCTTTGATAGACGCTTCCCACGCCTCATCAACTTCCTCTCCGCTCCCGCTGTCCCCCCTCCTCTGTCCTCGGCTACCTTGCCTCTCCCCTCCCTCCCTGCCCCTTCTCTTGCTCCCTCTTCAACTCCTTCTCTAACACCTCCGCAGGGCGTACCTCTGATCTGTACCCCTCCCCGGAAGTTTTTCAAGGGTGGCAACCTTCTCCACATTGCCACTCTAAATTCTCGCTCTGCCATCAAGCACTCCTCTGATATCTGTCGCCTTCTTGAGGAACTGGACCTCGACGTCCTCGGTCTCACTGAGACATGGTTCACTGCCAGCTCTGCCACCAGCTTCGACACACTCCTACCTGACGGCTACAAGATCCTCTCCATGCCTAGGCCAAACCGCTCAGGGGGTGGTGTTGCCCTTATCTTCCCTGAGTGGATTCCTGCCACTGTCACTCCTACGCAGACCTACTCCTCTTTTGAATGTCTTGTCTGCCGACTCTCTCTCTCTCCTAGCCATTCCCTTACCGTGGCTACTATCTATCGGCCACCTGGTCAAATTTCATCCTTCCTCTCTGAGTGGGCTGACCTCTCCTCCTCACTCCTGTCCTCAACCACCCAACTCCTCTTTCTCGGTGACTTCAACATCCACCTCGATGCCTCCTGTCCCCCCACTGGTCTCTTTCGCGAACTCTGCAACTCTCTCTCACTCTCTATCCTCCCGTCTGGGCCTACTCACTCTGCAGGGCACACTCTTGATGCTCTGATCTCTTCTGACCTTCCCCTCTCCCTCCCTCTCTCCACTCCTCTCTCCTGGAGTGATCACTTTCTCCTATCCTCCCACCTCTCCCTCCCTACCCCACAGGCAAAGCCACCCTCGTCATTGCCACCCACCTTCTCGGTCATCCGACCCATGAAGCGCGTGTCAGTTGAGGCTTTCGCTGCTACCTTCTCGCCCCCTCCTCCCCCCTCGGCTGACTCCCACCCTGACACCGCCCTCTCCATCCTCTATTCCTCTATATCTGATACTCTCGATATCCTTGCCCCCGTCATGAGAATCCGCCTGAAGCCCAAAGCCAAATGTAACTCCTGGTATGACTCGGATCTCGTCACCCTAAAACGCAAGTGCAGGGTGGCAGAGAGGAAATGGCGTGCTTCATGCTCATCCTCTGACAAACTGGCCTGCCGCCTGCTCCAAAGGCAATACCGGCTCTCCGTTCTCACCAAGAAGAGAGCCCTTATCCAAGCCCGCATCTCTGAGGCATCAAACAACTCGGCCGAACTCTTTAAAATCTGCAAGGAGCTGGCCAACCCTGCTGCAGTCTCTACCTCTCCTGTCCCCTCCCAGGCCCTCTGCACCGCACTGGCCTCGCACTTCATCTCAAAAACTCAGGACATCCTGTCCTCGCTCTCCTCCTCTCTCCTCCCTCCCTCTCTTCCCGGCTCTTCCTCTTGCTCTCTTGCAGCCTCCCCTCCGCCCTCCTTCTCTGCTTTTCCACCTTTCTCTGCTGATGAGGTTTCCAGACAAGTCCGATCTATGAAAGCCTCGTCTAAACAGGTTCACCCCTGTTCCTCCAAAACCATCAAGGACCACATCGACTCCCTGGCTCCTGCCTTGGCTGCCTTTTGCAACCACTCATTCGCCTCTGGAGTCTTCCCATCCCCCCTCAAGCACTCCCTTGTGCACCCCCTCCTCAAGAAACCCTCCTCCGACCCCTCCTGCCCGGCCAACTATCGCCCAATCTCCATCACTCCCTTCCTGGGCAAGCTCCTGGAGAAACTGGCCATCTCCCAGCTTAACCTCCATGCTGAATCTGTTGGTAATCTTCATGACCATCAATCCGGCTTCAGAGCGGCCCGAAGCACGGAAACTGCTCTCCTGAACATCCGTGAGGACCTGCTCCTGAACCTCGATTCCAACACTCCCTGTGTTCTCATTCTGCTCGATCTCTCCTCTGCCTTTGACACTGTCAACCATGCCATCCTGCTCAACCGTCTCCGTGATAACCTGGGTATCACTGGTCAGGCTCTGGCATGGCTGACCTCTTTCCTTTCCGGTCGACCCTCCCAGGTCCAAATGGGCTCCTTCCTCTCTGACATCTTTTTCTCCACCTGTGGTGTCCCCCAGGGATCCAACCTCTCTCCCTGGCTTTTCAACCAGTATCTGGCACTCCTTGCCCACCGCATCGCCGCTCTCTGCCCCTACTTCCAGTGCTATGCGGACGATACCCAGCTCATTTTCAGGCTACCCTCGGCCTCCTCCTCTCCTTCCCTCATCTCCGACTGTCTGTCTGCTATCCAGGAATGGTGTGCCGCCAATGACCTCTGCCTTAACGCCAGTAAGACTGAGATTCTACTCATCGGCACACCCACTCCCTCCTTCCCTGCAGCTCTCTGGCCGGCCTCCCTTGGCCCCCTTCCTGCCCCTACCTGCAAGGCTAAAAACCTTGGGGTCATCTTCGACTCCACACTCTCCTTCTCTCCTCATATATCTGACGTCTCTAAGAAGTCACACTACCAGCTGCACCTCCTCAGAGGTATTCTTCCCTTCCTCTCCTTCCCCCAGAAGCTCACTGTCTCCCGAGCCCTGGTTCTCTCAAGGCTGGACTACTGTAACAGCCTCTATCTTAATCTGCCTGCCTCCACTCTCCGCCCTCTGCAACTTATCCAGAACAGAACTGCGAGACTTGTCCTTGGCCTCAAGCCCAGGGACCGTATCTCTCCAGGACTGAAATCTCTTCACTGGCTCCCAGTGGCTGCGAGGATTAAGTTCAAAACCCTCTGCATTGTCCACAAGGCCTTCTGGGGCCTGGGGCCTAAATACCTTCAACTCTCTCTTCCTAAATATCTTCCTTCACGAGCCCTTCGCTCATCCTTCTCCAACTCCCTCATGGTCAGCCGCTTCTCGAAGCAACGAGCTGGGGGTAGATCTCTCTCCGCAGCAGGGGCCTCCCTCTGGAACAGCCTTCCTGCCTCCCTGAAACTTGAGGAGAACCATCTCCGGTTCCGGAAGCACCTCAAAACCTTCCTCTTCGCTTCTGCCTTCTCTCTCCCTCTCCCCTGCTAAACCTGCTTAACTCCCCACTGAATTCTGCACTAAACCTGCATCTGAGCCACTCTCAGCGACCTCGGTCCAGGTCCCAGCCACTCTCCACTTGCACTGCCTCCCTGGCTCCCCCTGCACTGTGGGACTGTCACTGCATCCCTACAGCCCCCTTCCCAGCACTTGCTCTGCACTTACCTCGCACTTGCCACCAGCTGGCCCTTTTATTTATTACTTATTATTTATTTATTTTTTACGCTACTTACCTTGTACCGCACTTCCCCCCCACCTCCTCCCCCTGCACTTTCTCCTTTTCCCCTTACCTCTGCACTTGCGCGATCTGAATGACACCTGGCCTAGTAGGATCGTTTGTCTGTCTTCCCCTTGTTTCCCTCCCTCCCTGCCTCGTCGCGCCTTGAAACACTTGTGTATAGGCGCGTTACAAATATCATATCATATCATATCATAATGAGTAGGGAGAATATGGCTGCTTTCACTGTATTCTTATCAATATTTCATGTATGTTGCTACTCTCCGTTACATGGTGGTCTGGCGGCTTCCCATGCTCAGATTTGTAACCTGCAAAGCCTCTTGCGTGTACTTCTGTGCTTCCCAGTCTCTTGATGATGCCACGGTTGTGGGTGCTGACCCATTGCACAGTAGGGGCTTGTGCCCTTACCATGAAGTCAGGGGTGATCGACCTTTTGGTTACAAATCCTCCAACAGCGAAGGGGGCATGCTGCTAAGGTGAGTCCCATCTCTTGTTCTCTAGGTCCTGATGGCTGCGGGGCGTTAGCAGTTTTGCCCAGGAACAGCATATGTTGTACTGGACAGACACGTGGTGAATGCGGTTGCTACAAGGCTACAGTCTCTATGGAGGTGGCGAGGGACTTTGTGGCTTCAGCTAAGAGACTGCTCTATCTCCCTGTAAAGACCAGATGTCTGGAAATGACAGAAGGCTCCGCTGACCGACTGTCTGTTGGCACAGCACCAATATAGTTTGGCAGTACAGTCTCATCTTGGGTACTACTGTATCTTGCTCCCGTGGAGGCACAGGGCTTGCAGGTTGGTGGCTCTAGGTTTCCTGATACCCCACAGCAGAATGTTGTTGTTAGTTTAGCATGCCTCATGCATGGTAAGGGCTGAAAATGGTAGCGCTCCATACGGGGCTCGTCCTTATAGGCCCATAAGGGAGTGAAAGCTCAATAGTTAAGCTGCGAGTACACGGCGTAGTAACTGGTATACTTCCCTAGCCCCTGTCGCTTTAAGAAAGAAATGTTTTATTTATATAGCACTACGAACCCTCAAGTATCTGAGCGCTGCTTATTATTACCCACTGTGTGTGGTGTTCATTTATCACCTCGGAAGGATGAAAGGCTGAGTTTGGACCTGCCGGGATTCGAACCTGCGTCAGCGGGCTCTGCATAGATGTCAAAGTGAGTGCTCTACTCACTGTGCTATCAGACCGGCTTAAATATACCTTAAAATGCACTATATGCATTACATTTTACCAAAAAGTCCCCCTTGAGTAGTACTCAAACTACCTTCAGGAAAAAAGTAAATTCAATTTTATCGAAAGCCACTTTTTCATTGGTGCCCGGGACACATTTACATCCCAGTCTAACCCTGCTGGCGCTGGTCTGTTAGGTTAACTCCTTGCTGGTGCCCACTGGTGAGAATGGGGCAAATAAATATTCATAAGCATGCACCCATTCTAGGTAGATTCTGCCTAGGTGTCTCATGTAAAAGCCGAGAGTCTCGGCACTGCATGGAGAGGAGCACAAGTGCTAAGAAAGGGGGGCACTTGCAATGATCCTAGCACTATTTTACTTCTCCTTCTCAAAACTCCCTTCGCTCAATGTCCGCTTTCATTCCACTTCCTAAATCCTCTGTTGCTCTTGCAATACCTGACGTTGTAATGTTTTCATCACTGTCTTCCTTCATTTGCTTTTTCACCAATAGAGACGAACCTGCTAACGGCCTCTCACACCGGATGTGACCTAAACAAATTTGCTGTAGTGTTAACTGGAAAACAGCAAAATTTGGTGGAGCTCTGTTTCCATGTCCCTGCACCGTAAACTAAACCCAGGTTTTAGGCCGGTTTTAAGACCATTATGTTTGGTGCACAGCATTTTTGTTGTTTTTGAAGGCAGAAGGGGAGCAAATTTTATGTTTCTGGCTGGCTTTCCCCCTTCACCTCTAAAAACCATGTGGTTTTACGCCAGAATGACATTTTCATGCTAGCGTAAAACAGTTGGAGCTCCATTGGAATCCATTGCAAATGCTGCCTAACATGCATAAATGGCAGGCAGTGTTTACTGTATTGACAGTCTAAAGTCCCAAAACAAAGGCGTACAGGCGATTCCACCTCGCCTGCATTTACACTTTTGTTTTTTACTTTGAAGCGCAAATTAGGGAAATTGACCGCAGTGGCACTGGTTACACCTAAGTGCAAACATAAGAGGTTGTATCTGGGAAATAATTGCCCCAGTGGAAATTGACCTCCAGTGTATTACTTCCTCCACAGGAGGCCTTCCCCCTGTATTCCATGCACCTCAGTCTGCCAGTCTCTCTTCCAACCACCACTGATCCAATGAGATCTCAGTACACTAATGTGAGTCAACGTGATTGGCTGTCGTCAGTAGAAAGAGCTTGATAGGAAGGTACCCTTTAATCCACCTATATCTGCGCAGAAGTCATTGGGCCAGATTTACAAAAGCCAAAGCTTTTTTACAATGGCACATCCCACTGAAAAAAGCTTTGTAAATCAGTCACGTTGCCTAGCTCTCTAAAGATCTTGCGTCCGAAGCCACCATCAATGGAGACACTTTCTGTTTAGTGCTTATCACACCCAATAAACCTGTAACTTTTTCCGAGAGCGTTAAACCATAAAGATTACGAAAAAGATTCCCACGATCGGAATTCCATCGTTTCTGCCGACTGAGAGGCAATGTTTATCAACTGCAGCACTTAACTTAATCCTGGAGCTTCAAAACCAAAAAACAACTTTTACAAAGATGAAGTCAAACTTAGCCTGTCTCTCGGGCTGATTACACCATAGTGAATCATCTGCAAAACCTTTTTTATATTCTTTCAAATCTCAGAGACTTAGCACATTTGCCGTCTGGCATTTGTGGTCTCCTGCATGAACTTTCGGATTGCCTCCAAAATACATTTGTGGCTTTACGCAAAACCTAGATTACGTTATGCTTCTATTTGAGCCATTTTCTTAAAGATGCTTCACTCATTAGCCTATTCAACCTCCCTTGAAGCACTGAATTCTCATTGTTGTTAGTCCTACTCTTCCTCGTCACAGTACTTACTCATGAAGGCAATCAGCCTTTCGACAAAACCCTCCCCCAAACATGTTTCTATTGTTTTCATTTTTTGGCCCCTCCCCTACACAACCTGAGTATAAAACACCTGCCCTTTGCCACAATCATCCTGCACGTACCACAGGAACCAGAAAGGAGGATTTTACCACCAGGTAGGGAGGGGTGGATGTTAGTGCCATGATGATGAAGAGTAGGACTTGGGAAAATAAAGATTACTGATAAGTAATCAGAATATTACCCCTACATCCCTCTTCCTCGCCACAGTACTTACTCATGAAGTATACCAATAATCAAAACAGACTGTCACATATCTGGACCAGAATGGACAATTTGACAGAGAGTAAGGGAAACGTGGTGACCGTTACTCACAAAGAACAACTGGGGAAGAATAAATAACCTGCCACTATGGATAGATATGTAGATAAGCCACTTAAAAGCTCTACTTCAGGTAAGCCAATGTCACTTGACCTGGATAAACCAACGCTAGGAACGTCCAGAGATTCAATGAAAGCCGAGACAACAACCAGGGAAGAATGCATCCACAGGCAAACTTCTCACTCAAGGAACTACAATGTACAAACTAAGCAAGGCGGGGGCCCTATACTCCCTTCAGCATGAAAAAGGCAAAAACCACAACTCTATTCCCAGATCCAAAAGATCAGGAAAAGACCTCCCGTAAATACCCTTAGCCCGAGATTACTCTTACAAACAACTGCCCTGCAGAAGTTCAAGCGTGGGACCTAGCAAACATTGGAAATGGTCTTCAAAAACACTGTCAGATTCCCAAATGATGAACAAACAACAGGACACCCACCCTCAAAGGGGAAGATGGGGAAGCAGATGGGTAGCAGGTGCAAGTGGATCTAGGTCACCTGGCCTAAGCCCCGCCCTCCTGCCAATCACTTTAAACTGTTGGTGCCTTCCTAGTTGCTGCTCTTTTTTCTACTTAAGCAGAGTTATGAAAGTTTAACTTTTGGTGCATATTAGATACAGAGTAGGTTTGGAATCTAGGTGCATTTACACATTCCATTCACTACCAAAGCACTCTGCACAACACCTCTGCCACTTAAAATGCAGCTATCCCCTACGGCAACGGTTGGTCTAGTTGCACAAATAATGTCTCTCCTGCCTTACATACTTACACTAGAATGCAGCAACCCTCACAACAAAATTCGGTTTAGCTGCACACCTGTCTCTCCTGCTACACATACTTTCCACAACACCTCTGGCACTTGAATGCTACTATCCCCCCCGAAAGAAATGTGGTCTATCTGCACACATAACGTTTCTCTCGCATACTCTCTGGTCTGCCTTCTTATACCCACCCACATGCCTGCTCAACATTGGTGACTAGCAGGGACTTGGCCACCAAGCATTCATACGGGCTAAGTGCACACACCCTCTCTTTATCTCTCTGATAAATTTCCCATTCCTTGACTTCCGTCCACCAAGGGCGTTCAACCTACAGCGCGTTGAGACCATACCAATGATGAAAGGCGCTATAAAAATGTCCCATTACTTTACATTGCATATGCTTGTGTCTTGTGTGTGAAAATTGTATGAATGAATGAATATATGCATTAATGGGTCTGTTCAAGTGTCTGTATGTATGCAAGATAGGGTGTGTCTGTAAGTGCACACATGAATGAATGCAATGCAAAATGGTGTAGATGGGTGCAATGGTGTATTTAAATGCAGTGTACACATTCTGGGTGCTTGCGTGAATGACAGAAAACGTGCATGGGTGTTTGACTGGTGTGTGTGTTTGTTGTAGTGTGAGCATAAGAAAATGTGTGTGGATTAGGCCCACACATCTCCGTGAGGTCGGTCTACCATAATTATATTTACCTAAACATTTCTAAAAAGTCCAGGCAAGCCCATGCCCACCATGCTCATGGTCAAATTCCACAGTGTGTATATCTGTGTGTGTGGGTATCTGCATTTCGGTTTATGTGTTTATCTGTGTGTGTATCTCTCTACATGTTTCTGTATGTGTGTATATCTGTGTGTGTGTCTGTGCATGTATCTGTGTGTGTGTGGGTGTGTGTGTCTGTGTGTATGTGTGTGCATGTACATCTCTGTACATCTCTGTGTAAAGGAGTACATTTGTCTGTTTGTGGGCATTTCTCTATATCTCTGTGTATATGTATATCTTTGTGTGCCTCTTTCTATGTGTGTATCTGTATATATTTGTGTATCTACTTCCCCACCAGTGGAGAGGGCAGGAGCCCCCACACCCACCCACCAGGAACGAGGACCCAACGACAAGGACCCAGCGAGGAGGACCCAGCGAGGAGGTCCCCGCACGGAGCACGCTGCACCCACGCAGCAGCCTGCCCTCCCCGCTTGCAGCCACCAACAGATGCTGCATCCAGCCCTGCCTGGGCACCCCATCATCTCCACGGCACCCCTGGCCCCCAATATCTCCCTAAGACCGCACGCGCCAACATTTACCTTCTCCAAAAAGTCGGGCGCTATGCGGCACGGAAACGAGGCTGAGACGCCTCCACGTTGCTAGGCAACGCGTGTTCGTATTCATATTAAAATACAAACATCCGCCGGCAGGCGGAAGAGCCGGCGGCCATCCGAAAGCCTCTTAAGGCCAGTCGAGCCTGTTTGCTCCTGTTTGCGCTCTGTGGCGCTCCTGGAACCAGCCCCACTCCTGACAGTGTGGAAAATCAGCCTGGGATCAGCACAAAAGGAGCATGGGACCCGCACCTCTGCCCTTCCCGCTCTAGGTAAGCTACTACTGCTACCGTGCCGCATAATCGACTATTAGTTGGAACTCTATACCTCCATGTTCCCACACACAGCCCCTCCTCTAGCAAAGCACAATCCCCAGTTTGCTATATAATGCAACTCCTCACTATACTAACTAAATTCGACTCTAGGTTACTCATTCACCCCCTGTGCATTCTGCTAGTGACCCATTGCCTGTGTACCTTGCTATGCTAGTACGCCCTGAATTACTAAAATCAAATCTAGCTGACCCACTGCCTGTGCACCCTGCTATGTTTTGTGCCTTGAATCGCCAATATCGAATTTAGGTGACCCACTGCCTGTGCACCCTGCTATGTTTTGTGCCTTGAATCGCCAATATCGAATTTAGGTGACCCACTGCCTGTGCACCCTGCTATGTTGTGTGCCTTGAATCGCCAATATCGAATTTAGGTGACCCACTGCCTGTGCACCCTGCTATGTTTTGTGCCTTGAATCGCCAATATCAATTTTAGGTGACCCACTGCCCTTGCACCCTACTAACTACCCAGGCTGATGCTGTGTTTGCATTAGAGCACTGCCTGCCTGCACTGGATTATTGCTCCCAGTCCAGGTGCCTAGACAGCTCACTGAACTCTAGCTCTACCCACCCAGCACCCACTAATATAATGCTAGCACTCCTCACCATCACCATGTTGCCTTTTTGTATAGTCCCTAATGTTACACCATGCACCAGAGGACACTTCACCAAGGTTGGCGATGGATTAGTTAGACCAGGTTGTCCACGGCACATCCCCATCTCCTGCCCCACCCCTTTCCTCCCCACACTCCCCCCTTTCCCCATACCATCTCCTCAGGCCCACACTACGCCCATCACCATCAAGAAGGTAGCAACCTCAGACATCCCGTGCCCTAGTCCCAACCCGCCTACATACAATCACACCACACCCATCTGCATTAATGACACAACCACACCCATCCTGGGCATTGAAAGACTCAATAGACTCATGTCTAGAACAAAAATGTCCCTACGAGCTACCTCACTCACCACTTCACCCAATACACTGACCAAACTAAACACCACGCCCACTAATTTCCAAAACAAAAGATTCCACAACGCACCACTCAAACACCAAACCAATAACAAAACCACTGACTCTTCCCCCATCAAAGGTAACACACCACCCCCTGCCCCTACCTCCACCCTCAAAACTACACTCATCAATGCCCGCTCACTAGGTGCCCATGCTATAGATATCCATGACCTCATTGAAGACCAACACCTTGATATGCTGGTGGTCACTGAAACCTGGCTTCACCCAGCAGCAGGACCACTTCTAGCCCTTCCTATTCCCCCAGGATTCAGCATCCTGAGAACAGACAGGACAAATACCCAAGGAGGCGGAGTTGCCATAATAGCCAAAACCACCCTGGAAATCAGAGCATGCCCAATAGAACAGATACAAGGTTATGAACTCCTACTCCTCAAGTATACCTCCAACCCCAAAAGCACCACCAACCTACTAGTGGTGTACAGATCACCCAACAAAAACACACACCCTGACTTGGACATCCCACTACTCCTAACGCCCCTCATCAAGCCTAAAACCAAATGCATAGTCCTCAGTGACTTTAACCTAGGATACAATGACCCCATCAACTCAGAAGCATCTACATTTTATACAGCCATGTCAGAGATGAACTTCATACAACTGGTAGATAAACCCACCCACTCAAAAGGAAGAACCTTAGACTGGCTTCTCACTCTTAACTCTCTAGTCACCATTGACTCCATCCTCCCAGTCAATTGGTCAGACCACTATGCAATTAACTTCACCATAGACAATGCCAGTACCGAACACATCACCCCTAAAAAACCAGAAACATTTGAGACTAGAAATATCAAAAAGCTCTCTTCCGACAAACTCACTCCAGCCCTGAGTGCCTCCTTTGCCCATATGGTTCTAGGCACCAACAACCCCTCCTATCTAGCAGAACAATACCAACAATGCCTCACCCAAACTATCGACCTACTTGCACCCATCACCACTAAAACCCGTAGACCTGATAAACGCTCCTGCTTTTGGTTTAATGAAGAACTTATAGCCTTAAGACGCACTAAAAGATTACTTGAACACCTCCATAAGAAAAACAACACCCCAGAATCGGCATCAGCCTTCGCTGAAGCCAACAAAACTTACAAATCAGCAATAATCACTCAAAAAGCCAATGCCTTCAACCTCCGCATTGCTAACGCGTCCTCAGACAGCAAAGAACTCTTTACCATTCTTAGAGAGCTCGAAAACCCCTGTCAAATCTCAGCACCTTCAAACGCTAGCAAAGACTGGTGCACCACCATTCAAAACGCACTCTCATCCAAAATCCTCCTACTACAAAATAAAATCGATAGTAAAAAAAGACTCCTAGCTGACAAAACTCCACCCACCATATCAACGACCATCTCAAACGCCACTAGTGGTCCCCCATTCCAATTCTCACCAGTGACTAACAAAGATGTTTTCGACACTATAATGAAACTCAAAGCCTCCAACTGCAAGGAAGACCAATTCCCATCCCATCTAGTGAAACTATGCGCCCCCACTCTCACACCTATCATCACTGAATTCATTAACGCCTCCTTCCTCACAAACACAGTCCCCACCAGTATCAAAAAAGCTTGGGTGACACCACTTCTAAAAAAACCTTCCCTGGACCCAACAATACCCACTAACTACCGACCCATTACAATGGTCCCATTTCTCCTAAACATAATCGACAAAATAGCCTACTGCCAAATTCAGAACCACTTGGAACAACATCACCTACTAGGAGACCGCCAGTCAGGTTTCCGTCCCAACCATAGATCAGAGACAGCCTTCCTTGAGCTGAAGATCCAAATGGATGCCACCAGAGAAGCAGGTAAACTCTGCCTTCTGATGCTCTTGGACCTCTCAGCGGCCTTCGATCTGGTTGACCACGACAAACTCTGTAACACTCTAGCAAACAACTTCAACCTAGCTCAGAACGCTACCAACTGGATCAAATCCTTCTTGGCTGAAAGGACTTCCAGAGTATCCATCGGCAAAGAATCAGCAGACCCAGTGTCTGTCCCTGCAGGTGTGCCGCAAGGCTCCTGCCTATCCCCCACTCTGTATAATGCCTACACCAAGCTATTATTTGCAGCCTTGGATGCCCTGGGTGTCATCTATACTAACTTCGCCGATGACACCCAAATCCTCATTCCTCTCTCAGGCAACCATGAACAAGACTCCCTCCTGGTTAACCAAATCTACTCACTCATCCAAAACCGGATGGCTAACAACAGCCTCTGTCTCAACGACGACAAAACCGAGCTCCTCATACTAGGCTCCTCCAGCAAAATCAACACCCTTGAGCCTGCCTTTAAATCATTCACCATCGATGGAACCATAATCCCTGTTCTTAAACAAGTCAAGACCCTCGGCGTGTACTTAGATGCCACACTATCCATGTCTAAACAAGTAAACACATTAGCCTCATCCACTTCCTACACCTCTAAACTCATCTCCCTCAGCCGTAAATTCCTCTCTACCAACAACTGTGTTACTCTAGCCAGAGCACTCATACTGTCTAAGCTAGACTATTGTAATATCCTATTCCTTGGCACCTCCAAAGCCAACATAGCCAAACTTCAACTCATGCAAAACAAAGCCCTCAGAGCAGCTCTAGGCATCAACAAATCTGAACATATATCCAACACCAGAAGAGACCACCACTGGCTCCCCATACACGCCAGAATTCTATTTAAAACCCTGAGCATCACCCACAAATGCAGGGCTAACAAAGCACCCAAATACCTCAACAACACAGTCATGATGAAGCCCCAGACCAGACTCCTCAGGTCCAACAAAAACACATTCCTTGAAACCCCCAGATACAAAAGAGAAAAAGCAGGGGGCAGCAGCTTCAAAACACTGGCCCCCAGACATTGGAATGCGCTACCTACCCACATTATGAATGAAACCTCATTCCCCAAATTCAAAAGCCTTTTGAAGACTTGGCTCTTCAACAAGTTCTAACTGAACCAGTGCACTAATCCCCTCCAATCAACTATTTTACCTGACTGCTTTGTATATTAGTGTATATTATTGATTCCTATTATTGTACATTTTTGATTGTTATACCTTTACACCTCTATGTTCATTCTAAGATTGCATTATCCCATTGTCTGTAACTACGCCGTGATACCCCCGGGTCAGGGCGTATAACAAATGTAATAAAATAAAATAAAATAAATAAATGTGTGTATCTAACTGTGGGTTTATCTCCGTGAGCATCTGTTTGTGTGTGTGTGTGTGTGTGTGTGTGTGTGCGTGTGTATGTCTGTGTGCATGAATATTTTATGACAGGGCCATGGCATATTTTACTGGTGGTTTGGGATTTAGGGAGGGTACTACATTGGGAATGACTGGCATGGAATGTTCTACTTGCATTAAGAGCAAAGCCAACATGATGAGTGTTCTTACATGGGGGAGGGCCTAGTATGTTTCCTTACTGTGGCATGGCATTGTTTTCCTGGTGTTAAGGTCAAAGGCAACATGAGAGGTGTTCTTACATGAAGATGGGGCATTTGTGAAGCCCACAACGCAATGTTTTCTTACTGTGGCATGACATGTTTTACTGGCATTCGGGGGCAAATACAAAATGATGAGGGTTCTTATATTGGGAGGATTTGTGTAGGCAGTTTTCTTACTGTGGCATGGATTCATTTAACTGGCATTAAGGCAAATTCAACAATAGTAGGATCTTACCTGGGGATTCGGGCATATATTGCCAGAGGCAGCAGGAACATGTTTTGTTATAGTGTTATTACAGGCATTACGGGCAAATCAAACATGAATGTTATGTGTGAGTACTGGCATATATAGGGGCACCACAATGGACATGTGTGGGCACAGTCGGTATGAAAATGTGTTTTACACTTACAGAGTAATGGAATGTAGTGGTTAAAGGCAATCTGAAAAAGCTTTGGAAAATATTTTTGTGCGTTGCTGGTGACTACATCCCCGTTAAAGCAGCCATACTCTGGAACTCCTTGCCTCCTACACTGAGATTCGACCAACCATAACTCAACTTCAGAACCAACATGATCCTATGTCTGAAAGCCAATGACCTCTATCTCACATGACGCCCACTGAACTGTAACCAATGCCTACCACTAGTGCAACCCCCACCGGGTGCCCTCAGAGCATAACCCTTGTAAATGTCTTTGTACATTTTCACATTGTAAAAATGTGTATTGCACCTTTCGTTACCCAACACATGCTACCCAGCGGGGGCTATTGCTACTCTCTTGTATATAATGCTTTTATAATTTCTGTAAATAGTAATTTTACCTGCTCTGTAATTTATGCATCTCATCCTTGTCTCCCTGAAACTAAGCTTCGCATTATCCTGTAACTGTTGTGCCCTGTTTCCCCTGGGTCTGGCACGCATTATAAATAATAAACAAACAAACAAACAAACAAAAAATTGTCTTTTTTCATGCCTTACCCTACAAAAAATATTGTAAACTGCGTGGCTTTTTACCTAATTTATCACAGAATGTTTACTGTAAAAGGCACAATTGTATCCCATAATTAATAAAATGCCCTTGAAGGCGGCCTACCCTGAACCCCCTCTTGATATGTTCACACTCGCTATGCTCGGTCACTTCTGTGCTTTCGGTCAGGGGCAGAACAAGCCCCATTCACGCAGCAGCCTCCCCTTGGGGTGGGTCCTAGTAGATTAGTCCCAGGCTCCACTTGTTAACAATCCTCACTACTCCTCTGAGCACGGTTCTACTCAAATCCCCTCTGCACCACGGATCCTTGTGGGGGAGGGTCATTTAGAATGAGCAGAGTGTAAAATGAAAGCATAAAAGTGAAGCGGATCATGTTCATGATGGTGTAAATGCAGTGGATTCCTATGGAATCGGCCTGCTTTTTACTCCAGCAAAACGCATGCGGTTTCCATAGGAATCCATTGAAAATGCAGCTTGCTGTGCATAAATGACAGTTGGCATTTACTCAATTTGCATTGCGGATTGCAAACTGGAGGCATTGCAAACTGGAGGTGTAAAAAGGTGATTTTGCCTCCCCTTTGCAGCCCCTTTTTTGCTCCGAAGTGCAAATGATGAACATTCTGTAAAGGGGACCTGTTTGCACTCTGCCGCATAATTTACGGGGGAATTTGAAAATGAGCTCCAAGGTGTAACACTTTTATGCTTTCATATTGCACTCCATTTTATTTGTGAGCCCTTCCTAGGATTAGGAAATGCACAAAGTAGAGTTTGCATCTCCGCTGTGTTTTCCTCGCCCATCTTGAAGGAGCACAGCATTTTATACCGCATGAAATTTTCATGCGGGCATAAAACCAATATATTCCTTTGGAACGTGCCTTCCCTTTGAACCAGCGTCATCCGTAATCGTTGGTTAATCTGCTGGCAGCGTTAACCGTTTTGCAAAACGGAGTGTAAAAGTGAAAAGTAAATGCGATGTTACCTTGTTTACTTTTCACTGCTCCACTCCATCTTGCAAACGTGTCAACCCTGGTGGGTGATTGAGGGCTGTGATGGGCCAATCTGTGGGCTATACCAACTGGTATAGCCCGCAGATGAATACAGCCCTCAATTACTAGTGTAATTCCTTACATGTTTCTGCTGCCGCGTTGGTCTCCGTGTAATTTCGGAACGGAAAGAGTTAGCTTTCCGTTCCGAATTGCACTTGCAAGACCAACGTGTGCAACACAGCCCCACCGACTGATTGCAAGCCAAGAAAAGCTTTCCCCTTTGGCTGCATAAGGAAAGCGTGTCAATGATTCTTGTGTCACTGCAATGAAAAGACGGGGAAGGTTGCCCTCACCTCCTCATGTTGTTTGGTTGTTTGGAGAAGCATGATATGGGAAGGATAATGGTAATCCACGGCAGTCAAATGTAAACAAGTAGCACACTAAGGTATAAATGCATAAATAAATAAATAAATTCCTATGCCTTCCTATTCCTTCCCTCTGTTCTCAATGCCTCCCCGCCCCCAACAATAATTCTCTGTTTCAATTCTCTATTTCTAGTAGAAAAACAGCTTAACATGGCCATTGCCCTGCAATGGCCTGCCAGGACCCAATAGGGCAATAGGACGTGTTATAGGAGTCTTTAGGGGATGGCCCTCGCCGGGCATATGTTTACCCGTGTGTGACATCTAACTTCTCTGGACAAATCTCTGGAAAAAGTTCTCAAAGTCTACTGGAATGAAAAAAGCACCCACATTGCAGGTGATGTGTCTTATCACTGAGTATATTCGCCCAACACTACTGCTGAGCGCTGATCAATTCACGCCTTTTATAATAGTGCTTCGAGGCACGAGGAATCAGAAAGAAGAGCTGTGTAAAAGCTGATATTATGATCATTACCCCACCCCCATCTCAGCACCGCTTGTTCATATATGTGGGAAAGGCAGGTCTTTCAGGCACTAACTGGCCCAAGACATGAGACCTACCTCTTATGTTATAGAGAATAGCTTGTTTGAGGCTTTTGGCACTCTAGCTATAGCTGGGAAAGCACATTTACTGTCAGATAAACAAGCAGAAGGACACATATCCTTTCAGACATAGACCCAGAGGCAGAGAGAAACAAGAACAGCGAGACGGGGGTGCGCAGTGGATGGGGCACAGAGAGCAGCGCTTCTCCCGAGGATGCAAACACGCAGAGCGTCGGGTCTGAGAGGCAGGCGGTGGACATTACAGACGCCCAGATGCCCGGTCAGTCGAGGTATCACTAGGACTATGTATATTTCACGAAGCCCCTCAACTGGCCGTCACTCAACATAACTACGGCGCGATGAACCGGAGAGCAGAGTAACCCTTAGGGATTACGCAGACCCTGAACAGCAGAGCTATCCCTCACGTTATTGAGAATGTGAAGGCTAGTGTCCTAGAATGCGGCGATATCTTTCAGGAAAAGGGAGGCCTTCCATCCTCAACTCCCACACAGCAGTTGTTTCACACAGATAACTTTTCACAGGCTCTTACCTTGGAAGCAGGGGCAGAGCCAGCCACACACATTTTTTGGGAGGGAAGAGATCAAGCCAATCTGACAGGTCCTCCTCAGTTTAGGTGCAACGTGCTCGCCTTGGAAGCAAGACGACACGGGGGACCACAGGTTCGATCCCCGGGACCGCATTGGGTATTAAGCGTGTTATAAATAACCTGTCATTGCTCAAGGAACGCCTTCCTGATCCAGTACAAAAATCCTTTCTGCCATGCATCTGTGTAGGGGGACAGGTCAGGCCAACGAAGTTGGGGGGAAACGTAAGAAAGATGGCATGTAAGGTGGGGCAACAAGAGGGAGATGCCTGCTCATATATTGCTCCCCTTTTTTTGTATGTGTCCAATTTTAGGGAGTAAAGCAGAGATATGCCACTTATCTGGAAGGCTGCAAACAGTAGTGAGTGGGGCCATTAAACTTATTGCGCTGTTGATCCCCACCGGAGGCCCAGGGGGCTGAATAGACATTGCGTCTTCCTTTGGTCCATAAGATGCATCTTTCACCCCCACTCTCCAGAGGCGTAGCCAGGGTTGAGTAACAAGTGGGGCCTGGAGCTAATGCACTAGGGCATGCCCTAAGTGGTGCCCGAAGAGGCAACGGGGCTTATTCTTCCCCCGGCCCAATCTGTAGGAGAACCCCAGCATAGCGCGGGAGAGCAAACCAACCAAGGTGGGTTCAGAGGGGTTCTCTCCCTGAGAACAATGTTTAAATAAGGGGTTAAAATGGTGAATTGTATAGTACACTTTCTGTGATACATTAGGAAAAATGTCACACAGTTTACAATTGTTTTTGTAGGGTAAGGCATGAAACAGTCCATTAGATGCCAAGGCATCAACAATGCACGGGAGCATTTTCAAACACATTCTCATAATGACTTTGCCCACTGTATGCCGATACCCTGCAGGTGTAAAACACATTTTCATACTGATTGTGCCCAAACACGCCCATTCTGGTGCACCTACATATGCCAGTATTCCCACATAAGCACATACTCCTCATGCTTTGCCCATGGTGGCAGTAATTATACTATAACAAAACATGTTCATGCTGGCTCTGCTAATTTATGATGTGTCCCTACCTAAGAACATTTTCCTATTGGCTTTCCCTTAATCTTAATGCCAGTTTGTTAAAAAAAAAAACAATACCACCATAATAAAACATGCCGTTATTGGATAGCCAGTGTCATAGCTCAACGGGTTGAGCCCTCACTGCTGCAATCTGCAGGTTGCTGGTTCAAATCCCAACAGGGCTAAATAACCCTTTCAACTTTCTGAGGATGATAAGTGAGTACCAACTTCAGTTGGGTGGTCATTTTATATTAATATACTCTCTGTACAGTGCTTAGACAAAAGCACTATAAAATAACTAACCATTATTAAGCAAATCCCCTGATATAACAACACTCATTTTGCAATCGCCCCCTAATGTCAGTAGAAATGTCATGCAACAGTAAGAAAGGAGTGTCTTGTGGGCTGCACAAATGCCCCCTCTTCGCCTATGTAAGAACACTTATCATGTTGACTTTCACCTTAAAACTAGTAAAACAATGTCATGCCACAGTGTCAAAACATGCCCTTCCCCAGGTAAGAACACTCACAAAGATGGCTTTATCCTTAATGAGAGTAAAAAATTAAATGCCACACTAAGACCCAGACAGCTCCATTGCAATACCCTCACCCCACTCCAACCCTTCATTCACATAATCCCACTCAAATTGGCTCTGCTTTGCCAAAAAATGGCATTAAAACAAGCCATGTTCCGTGTAAAAAATGTCCATGCTCCAATGCGCACTCCTCACACACAAACATGCACCCCTTACCCACATACAGTTTCTGTCATTCAAACTAGAACCCACAACATTCACACTGCATTCTCATTCACACGCGCGCTCGCTCCCATACACACCATTCACACTGCGTTCATTCATATGCATGAATTTACAGACACCCCCTTGCACACAGGCATGCATACATGCACTTACACACACCCTTACACATACATTCATACATGCATAAACAAACAAAAACACCTTTTCTTTCTTACCTGTTTCCCTCTGGACCCTCAGGCCCTTCCCTGTCTACACCTTTGCATCTCACAGGCTATTTAGTTAAACAAAATAACGTTAATCATTGGGGACATGGGCCAACTAAAGGTTGAGCCCCGCAGTTAGGCCTTTAGTCATCATGCCTGCAGCAGGCTTTTGTCCTCTGCACATTTGCTGTGGCTGCAGTCAAGGCAACCACTATTTTCTCACCTCGGAGAGCGGTATATCTATTTCGTTTTAAAGTGTGTTTAAAAGTAAGTAAATGCGCCGTTCTCTGAGGTGAGAAATGGGATAGCTTCTTGGTCTGAGCCCAGGCTGGGCATCACAGCAGAGTGATGACTGCTGCCTCAAAGTGGGGGAGCTTTAGGGGTCCAAAGCCTGGCGCTGCCCTTGCTTAGAAGAGCCACCCAGCCCTCTGGCTGCAGCAGCCTTGCCCTGCTCACAAGAATCCTGCAGGCACAAACCCATACTTTCGATTACAGAAACTTCACCTGTCTTCAAATTATGCTGATTGCTGCAGAGTCAGACTTCAGGTGCTTACTTGTTTTCTCAGATTGTACACAGTTTTTAGGTTGCGTTCTTAAAATATTAGAGCATTTGGTCACGCCACACCGACTTTACAGGCTCACACCTCGACAAAACTATTCCTCCATTACACAGATTGTATATACACACACACACACACACGCACACACACACTGTTGAGACATCAAAGCTTACCCTCAGATCAGCGCATCCTTGTTCTAGACTGTGCAGCTATCTCTTACGAATCATAGCTTAACGGGGGTATCCCTCACAGACCTTACACCAGTGCTTTAGGTGGGGTAAGAAATTGAGGGGGGCCCTCATTTGGGGGCATGGTGTGCAGGATGGGCGTGGTGTAAGACTTGATGGACGTGGTCTTAAGAAGAACATGTAAAAACGGTTTGGCTTACATATCTAAGTGCATACCGATAGACAGTCTGCTTGGCGCATTCCTTAAAGTATCACAAATCAAAGGTCAATGTCATTAATTATTGGGCCCATAACTGGGGCAATTGACAAAAGGTTAGGTGCTGATGTACATTACCAGGTTCATTAGAACCCCAGTACATAGGTCGGGCAAGACAACCCTTCAAAGCCCCTACACTGCAGAGCAATGCATGGAGTGGGAGATGACTTTAATAGCAAATATAAACACAATTTCCAATAGTTAAACTCACATTTTTTTAACAATTAATTGATGATTTCCCAGACCCCCACATCATATACTTCAAAGGGGTCTTTCTTTGCCTTGCAAGCATTACACACTCACGTGTTAGACATTTGGGAAAACCAATGCTGTAGATTTGGGTTTGGAGCTCGCACATTGCACAGAGTCTGCAGTTACAGGTTCTGAGCTATCACCCAGCTCACAGACATTCACAAACGTAAATGGAGCTACCGCTCATACCGCTCATATGCATTACCGCTCATTCATACAGCAGGGTTTCCGGAAGCAGTGCCCTCAGGTCACACGGGCTACGGCTTTAAACCGGAAAGTCAAACCTCGGGTGGGCCTGCACTTTGCAGAAGGGTCCCCTGGAAGGACGAGCGCCATTCACACAGATTCAGAGTAATAACCTCTTAGCTGCGACTGGCTCCCCTGGTGTGTCTCCTCTTCTCACCAGTGCACTCCCGATACAACCGCCCAGAGAGTGAAGAGGCCCGGAGAGGCTCGGAAACTTTTGTACTTCCAGGGCGGGTACAGTGGCTCAGCATCTGGGAGAAGGGGTGATATTTTGGAAAACAGTCCCCATGTTTTGGGAAACTTACCTTCCAACTCAATGAACCTTCCGAAAGCCAACTTGCGCGCACAGATGCGCAATACTTGGAACCACTGCTTAAAAGTGAGTGTCAATATTGCGAACGTGTTTCCTAAACAAGGGATGTGCGCAAAAGATGTTGTATGGAGCGGTGCCGGCTAGGCCAGAATCGATCTGTAATTTCAAAGTCAAGTCGACATTACCAAGCACGCATAGTTATTGGTTCAACGGCTGTGTGTCAAAAACGGCAAAGCAGAAATCTGCCTGGAGAGATGTGCAAACCAAAGCCTGCTGCAGTGTATCAGGGCTGGCGCCAGGGCAGTTGAAACGGAACCTGAGACTCTGTCCCATGTGGTATCTATGTATATGTTTGTAAAAGTGTGTTTGTATGTTCAGGCTTGGCTCCAGCCCCATAATGGTTGGTGGGCTGACATTTTGGCCCAAGGTTGGCATACCAGTCTGGGGGGTACTGGCGAAAGTGAAATTTGTCAACCCCAACCATTCAGCCTGCACAGGGCCGGCTCCAGCCCTCTGCCATCACTAGAGACGATTTTGTCAGATCGATAATTTTGCGATTGTTGGCTGCAGCCCCAAAGCAGTTGGTGGCCTGAAATTTTGGCCCGAGGTCGGCATACAAGTCTGGCGTGTACTGGCGATAGTGAAATCTGACCAACCCCACCCTTCGCCCTGCACAGGGGTGGAGTGGGGTTCGGCCCTGTGCTATCAGTAAAGGGGATTTCGGGAGATTGCCGATTTTGCACCTTTTCCAAAAGTAAGACCTTTAGGTCACAAGGTCGGCATACCACTCTGGCATGTACTGGCGATAATGACATTTGACCAATCCCATGCTTTTGCCCTGCACAGGGGTGGAGTGGGGTCCTGCCCTGTGCTATCAGTATAGGCAATTTTGAGAGATTGACGATTTTTGCGAGGAAGTTATGACACAATAAAGCATACACAAGGATATAGCAGAGCAGACCCCCACATGCTTGTCAGCTACAGACCCGTGCAACGCCAGGTGGTACCACTAGTTATAAATACATTCTTCTTTAACTTTGTACATTCAAATAAATGCCATTTTCCAGTGTACATGGCACCAGATGCCTTTATTGGCTCCATCTGACTTCAGCCTGCCTGGCTCTATCCAAAAGCGGCTACGTGTTATCACTGCTTTGCTTTTCCAATACATTTGTAATATAATGCATTCCCTTCAGCGTTGGTCATCAGTGTTGCGTCCAGCACCAGGGCTCTAGTTATCCCTCTTCGTTTTATCACCATGTGAACTCCTTGCTGTATGCCCCCCCAGCGCTGATCGTTAGCACCTCCTCCCTGCCTTTTCACTACACTGGCCTGGAATCCCCATTGGAGCCCTCATGGCAGGGTGCTGTAACGCTCACCTGGTATCCACAGGGACGCCACCCGATCCGGCTGGACTGCTTCCGACCTGAATTCACCACCCCCCGGATTCTCGTTCTGCCGAGGATCTAATCTGGAATTCAGGAGTTTTGATTTAGCACACAATCTCTTCCTCTCTGGGCCCACCTCCCTTGTGAACCCAATGACCCCCTTGGAGCTTTCCTCTCCTTAGATTTCGGTATGGTGCGCTCTCCGTCCTGCAGTTCTGTGCAGGGGTGCGTAGTGGATGGGCGCTTTGCCGCCGAGTTTGCTTCACTGGCGCAGGCCAGACCTGCTGCGACTCAATTCTTCAGGTAAGTCTATGGTTTTGATAGTTTGTTCGTACTTTGCCCCTGTTAATGTCTTTCCTTCGCTCTTATGTGCGGGAGGAATGATGAGACACCAAGCTGGCTGGGGCTGTGCTTGAGATGGTAAGTGAATGTGTGGAGCGCGGCGCTATGTGTGCTTTTGCGGTGTGCTAAGCTGTGTTAGCCTTCTCTTGCAGGCCACCGTGATGTTTTGGATGGTAAGCTGCCGGGAGGATGAGGAGCGATGAGTAGATGTTTGACCGAATCACCGTCGAGTAAGTATGCGTGTTAATCAGCCTTGCCTTTTCTTGCAGGTTGATGGAAGTCCGGAACGGGAATAAACCAACAGTGAGTTCCGCTCAGGTAAGCGTGCTTCCGAATGTTGTTTAAATGAGAGATGCAAATGCTTACTAATGCTGTCTTTCTATTTCCTTCCCCAGGTTGCGGCTTCAAGCAGAGAGTGAGTATCCGCCGAGATGCTGGAGGATCGGGAAACAGGAACGAACGACAGGAGCTGGAATAACTAGCAGGTAAGAATGGCTAAAGATGTCCTTCTTCTTCTTCTTCTTGGGGGTGCAGGCCTGGAATGCAGAGGATCGACCGCAGTGAATGTCACGCTGCGAGTGCAGAGCAACGCAAAGCGTGTTCTGCAGCTCGGGTGTGGCTTAAATAGTCTGTAGGTATCCCAGGTGCCTTCAGCACACCCTATATGTTAGACCGCATGGTTCAGTTCTGGAACTGAACCATGTGGGGGTATCCATGTTGTTCTATTGCCATTGAAAGCTCTAGGCCCCCTTTCTGCCATATGAGCCTGGCGCCAAAGGGCCCTTGGAGCCATGTAGGGACACTGTGATGCGGTCCAGAGGCCCCGAGTGCCGGGGCCAGGGGCAATGGTCATGACAGGTGCTGGCATGGCCTGGATTACAAAAGGCCTGCAGCTTTCATTGTGAACCTGCGTGCTCTGCTCCCAGACACTGACCGATCAGCTGGACCCCTAGGTGTTGGCTGCTTGTGTGATTTTCTGGAGTCAATGCTATCTACTAGTGTTAGGCTGTGTGAGCCACCAACACCGCAGACTGACTGACTGACTCGTCTAGTGTTTGCCCTGCAGGCGAATACAAAGAAAGCGTAGGCCACTGGATTTGTGAAGTTGCTCTTTCTTTCCTCCACTCCTGCTTTGTGATTCACCCGATCCCTTAGTTTCCTTGTTTCCATTGTTATTTTTCATGTTCACTCTGTGATGTAGCTACATTGCTTGTATCAGAGGATCCGTGTTCAAGGTGGAAACGAGAGGAAGTAGCTCAGCAGTTTGAGAGACTGGAGTTGAGATCTTTCATGGCACTGTTCTTGTAAAGGTCGCCCAACTCGTGAGCTCGATAAAGCGGCATTTGTGAAGTCACAGGGCGGTCTGGGAGGCCACGAGCAGCCGGGGTAGTAAGGGACCCCAGCTCTGGAAATATTTTCAATTATTCTTAGACACACACACACACACACAACATTGTGAACGCTTCTGCTCATAAGCAATGCCACAGAATAAGAATTCTTCTATGCCCATTGCAAGGATGGCAGCGTCAAAAGTACATGGATTAAGGTTCTTGCGCCACTTTTCTTAATATTAGCTATTTCAATGGGACACATTTTCTCAATATCGGGAAAAAAAAATGATTTGGCCGTTCTTGGACTCGAGCAAAGTATCTGTAGCCTAAGCAAGGCTCGGAACACTATGCGTCTTAAGCATTGAGCAATCATTCTCAAGGGAACATTGGCCATATAGATGCAGATGATCAGTGTTTGCACTGATGATCACAGGAGAAAGGTGCTAAGAGGTTCTTACAAGCCCTTTAGGCATGCTAAGGTGAGCTTTTTAATTGCCTTGTCTCTATTGGCGCAGCCCATGGCTTGAGAGGGAAGGAGCAGAGTAGTCACTACACACAGGAAGGCGGTCCTGGCTACTTTGATAATGCCAGCCCATCAGAGAAGTACACATCAAACAAATGCCCAAACTGATTAATGGCCCGTCCGCCCCTAGATGTAGAGATGAAGGACCATTTCTCCTGAATGACGTGGTATGCAATTTCAGTGTTGGTATTGTAACTGTGACAAGCCAACTTCCGGGTACCAGTGGTCCAGGAGTGAATATAGGTTTCTCTACCATCAATCAGCCCCACACCTCTAGTACACCAGAAGGGATCCCAACAGAATGTAATAACAAGCACATTATAAACCTCCGTGTCCAATGTTGGTAGTGTGTAAGGAATGGCAGGCTTAACTCCGAAAGTTCGTGGATCGTTGGTTAGTTGCAACACAGTGAAAATACAATTATTGCCCAATGATAAAAGGGACTGTACAATCAAGGTTCTAATAAAAAAGATGTACTTTATTTATATCAAAACAGACAGTTCTAGCACACTACAAAATACAACCCACCCTGTAAAGGAATGCAGAGGACAAACCGTTTTAAAGAAGGAAAAGGGATGCACTCTGTGTTCTGACAAGAGGGCAGTCAGTATGGTTAATCTGCACAACCATGTAAGGTTTCTTGGCTTCAGCACAAAGGGAGC
The DNA here is from genome assembly GCF_040938575.1 of Ambystoma mexicanum. NCBI lineage: Eukaryota > Metazoa > Chordata > Amphibia > Caudata > Ambystomatidae > Ambystoma > Ambystoma mexicanum. The sequence continues at coordinate 644,757,803 of NC_090925.1, read as the reverse complement.
AATGGGTCTTAAAATGTCTCTAGGGGCCTTCTGGGAAGGACCATGGTGACAGAACCCCAATGCACCTTGTGCTGTAGATGTTCTTGTTGCTCGTCAGGGTTCGAGTCGGCTTCAGAGCACTTTGCAGGCTCCTTTGACAGAATTCCACATGGGAGTCAGCTACGGGTATCAGGCGGCAAGACGGTTTGGTGAGCAAACCTGGATGAGCATCTGCAGGCTGCCCTACACAGCATCTCAGGGTCAGGAATTGTTGTCTCGGTGCTGTTCGGTGAGTCTGAAGCACTGGTTGAGGCGTCTCAAATGTCTTGAAGCAACTCTGGCTTGACAATGGTCAGCGTTGCGGTCGGTTGCAGCTCCAGTAATTCGACTGTCTTGAAAGTGTCCTTTAAGGCAAATGTCGGTAGATGCTCATCGAGGCACTTCTTGCAGCTTCTTCTATGGGCTTGTGTCTTCCTTTGAGACGGACAGCCCAAAGCTGAAGAATGTGTTGCAGGCAGCTGCCTTGTCCTTGGTTGTAGGTTCTGGTACTTCCTAGCCAGGAAGCTTGCTGCAGAGCCTAGTAGGTCATGCTGTGGGCTGACTGGGTACCAGCTCTGGAGTGGCTGGAGGGTCCCTCGAGTTCTGTATCTCCCTCTGTTTCCTGGAAGATGTTTAGGGGAGGGAGTTTACTTCCCTCTTTGGATATCCTGGCCTTCCTTCACTGGCGGAAGATGCAAGCAAGACTGTATCTTCAGTCAGGGTCAAACATGAGTTCTTCTTTGTTACTTCAAGTGAAGTCTTCACATTGATTGGTGTAGGCTAAGCCTACCTAAATGGACCAAACCTGGGTTCCCTACCAACAATCCTCTGTATGCCTGAGGTCATAAACAGAGTGATTTGCAACAGGAAAGGTAAAGGGGTGAAAACAGGAACAAGGTGTGCCCTAGAACTAAAATGCCAGAATATTTCTTTCAGCAGAAAGAGCTCTGGGCTCACTCTCTTGTGACACTAAGTCCCAACCATCATATTGTCTGTTGCTTTCAAAGAGACTCTCTTGTCAATGGTTCTCCCTGTATGGTCCCTGTTAAAGCGGCAGGTCTCCCTTGAGCTGCAGCAATATCAGGCTCTCTTGCAGCTACAAACCACATTCTTGTAGCTTATGAATGGAGTCTCCCTAACAGGGTGGTCTACTGTAAGCAACAGTTCCAGACATGACAGCCCACAGTCATTGATACTGAGGGTGGGAGCTGGCTTCAGGTTGACAGTTACATATGAAAGGTTGTTAGGTTTCCTGTCTCCTTTGTTAACCTCTGTAGCCAGGCCCCACTTGGGCCTGTTCGAAGTACCCTATATTGGTATGTTAAACACTGCCACCAGATTCAGTGCCTAACAAAAGACCAGGGCGGATCCATGGAGCCTTTGTTAGTTAATCAGGCCTGCCATGGCAGGGGGAAGGTTGGCTCTGCCCTTCCTGGCAATGACCTGGTGCTCTCCTGGCTGTCACATTCCAACTAAATATGACAGGGTGGATAGTGCCTGTAGGCTGTGTCACCCAGAGTACACTCCTCTATGCATTTGTCATGGTGTGAGCATAGGAAAATATGTGTGGAGTAGCACCATACATTTTCCTGAGGTACAAATTTCAAAATGCCCAGGCGAACGCATGCCTACCATGCGAATGGTCGAATTCATCAACTAACCCACAGCCTCAGCATGTGAACCACCTCCCTACTGAGGGTCTGGTTCATCATCTAGCTGAAAGTACCAGCTCAAACCATCTTCATTACCATGATGGGAGCCTTGCTTGTGCTGGATGTCCATATTTAATGCCTGTATGGATATGGCCCAACGCAAAAGCTTAAGGTTCACAGGCGTCTGTCTGGATAATGAACCCCTGACCATAGTCTCGCATTTTCCAAGCTGGGGCCCTGCTCAGTCCTTCCTTCAAATTCTGAAAGGAGGGTTGACAGGTGGTGTCCAGGTTACCTTCTTTGGTCTCTTTTTGGAAATGGCTTCATTCAGGAGCATGGCAATGGTCCTGTACTCCTTGATGAAAGACTGTTAGTACCTGGTGAGACATGGGAATGCTCTCACCTGTGTCTGCGTGGTGGGGATGTCCCAATCCTTCGCAGACTGTACTTTACCTTCCAGAGGTTGTTTCTTACCTCCACCGACCAGGTGGTCTAGGTACATCGCTCTGCCGTGCGCTCTGGAACTTGGATCCTACCAGGTGTGGCTGAACACAGCAATGTCATCTCAATAGGCAACACTGAAGTTTTCCAGTCCAGACAATACCTGTTTACTGACCTCTGAAAAGTGGCAGGGGCATTCTTCAATCCGAAGGGCATCACAGTGAACTGATAATATACTTACAGGGTTAAAAATGCTCACCTCTCTCTAGCTCTGTTTGTCAAGCCGACCTGCTGGTATCCTTCCGTGAGGTCAAAGCGTACTCATGTACTTGGCAGCACCAACCTTTTGAATGAGCTCATCTGCCAGAGGAATGGGGTGAGCATCTTTCTTTGTGACAGAATTGAGCCCCCTTTGGTCCACACAAAAGCAGACTTCAGTCTTCATACCACAGGTCTTTCTAGGGACCAATATGGCTGGGCTGGCCAAGTGGCTCTGGGATCCCTCTAGCACTCTTAGGGACATCATCTTGAAAGTTTCCTCCTTGATGGTGTCGCTGAACTTATCGGACATCCGGCAAATTCTGCTCTTCACCAGCTTACGGTCTCCAGTGTCCACTTCATGGGTGCACCAATATACGCAACCAGAAGTCAGACTGGCAAACTGTCCTAATAAATGGCGACAGTCTGTCAGTTGCTTTTTGAACAGGTCAGTTGCAAGGATGACACCTTCAACTGACCCATCTGTGGCTGCAGTCTGCAGGAGACCTGGAAGGAGATTAGTCTCTGCCTCAATATCTCCATCTGTCACTAATGCCATGACCAAATCATCCTTGCTATAATGGGTTTTAGCCATTTGACGTGAAAGACCCTGCGCATCTGTTTAGGTCCTTTCGTGTCAATGATATAATTAACCTAACTGACTTTTTCCAGCACATATTAAGGCACATTCCACTTGTCCTGAATGTTACTGGGTTTGATGGATTCCATAATCCACACCCACTGGCCTGGAAAATCAGCTGTCACTGTGGTGTTCTGGTGGTGTCAGAGTTTCATCAGCTCCTGACTGTCATTTAGATTCTTGGTCCACTGTTCCATGTACTTTGTCATTCAAGACTGAAGGCCAAGTACACAGTCCACCATATCTTGTGTGGGGGATGAGGGGTTGCACCAGGGGTGTTGCTAGGTCTGGAAATGGTCCGGGGCTACACTAGTGAAGTGGGAGAATGGAAGAACAGGCTCCCGCCCTTCCCCTCTCGCGCCTGGCCTAGAGGATCACGGCCTAGACACCCGCCACGAGAGGAGTTTGCCTATCTACCAGACAACCAAATACCCTGGTACAGGAACATACGGATGTGCCCATCTACCTGCCCAGCAGCCCGCCCTGTCCATGCCGACACCTGCGGCACGGATCAACTAGACTAAACCTACACGTCGTTAGAGATGCCATGACGACCTAGCCAGCGGTCAGTACACCTGTGCAAACATGCACACCGGACACTCCCACACCAATCCACACGAAGAATATATTCAGTTCTATGACGTAGGCGACAGACATACTCACGGACGTGCATCTTTATTATTTTCCACACAGGCTCTCAAAATGCAGAAACACAAGACGCATCCTGAACTTATCTAAAAAAGCTTGCTCACGCTTCTTCTAAGAACCATGTACCATAATGAAGAATATAACAGAGACACGATACTGAGGATAGAGCAATATGATACCGTAACCTAAAGCGCTCTGCATCAAGCGGTTCCACCTATGCACCAGGCCCAAGTAGGCCGCAAGCAAAAGCTTCCATGAACATTGAATGAGCAAGAACTGGGTTGCTGACCCTGCAGAATGAGCCCGGCGAAAGCACACCGCCAAGGGCACGATGTTGCAATCTCGCACGCTGCAAGCCAACGCCAAGGTCGCACCTGCAAGATAAACCAGGCACACAGTAGGAAAAACAATATTAATTGTGTTGAATTTTGCCTCAAACACGGTCCCAACTCACGTGACAAAGCCAAACCTGACAAGATGCCAAGCCCAGGAGGAAGGAGACGCCTGAATCCCACGTTTCAAGACACAGGCAGATACAATTAAAAGACTCATTGGACATCTGCAGCAGTGGGAGTAGTCGACCTCCCAACATATGAATAAATCCTCACATTGTTTACACCTACCCATATTAAAACATTGTTGCAAATTACAGGTGCACCGCGAGCTGGGAACAGCGATAGTCCCAGACTGGGAGGCTTGCGAGCGGACCAATCAGAACATGGGGCTCCTATCACTGACGCCATTAACATTGACCAATCCTCAGAGGTCTTCATGTAACAATTTTCATGTATCAAATTGAAGGGACAGCCCAGGTATACCACCTGACTAACCCTCAACCACTAATACCGTTCTCTATATGCATGCTATACTAACCCTACCACTCGAGTAACCAATCCAGAGTGGAGATAGGTTTTTTGCTAAACTTTCCAAGTGACGCAAGTAGCGCGTCATACTAAGGTAAAAAGGGCCTGCGAGCCCCACGATTGTGTGTGTGTCAGGACGGACGCGTACGCTCCTTGACCCATCCCTGCCGTTTTGTCTAATAAACAGCAGAGTCACCTTGCTTCTTGCATGTGTCTCATACTCTATCTCTTTTGGGATATACGGGAGGAGTTGGGGCCTCCCTGCCCGGAGGTCTGCGGACGGTCCGGCCGACCCCGGCAGAATTTCCCCCCGACAAGTTGGAGGCACTGCTGAGATCTGTTTAAGATCTGCTTTTTTATTTTTACTTTTTTCCAGGTCATCCCGTTGCGAGGAGGCCCGGCGGCGCGGCCCCCTCTGCCGTTGCCCCCTTCTGAGGACTACAGGACCATCGCGGAACTGTGAGAAGACCGGACAGCGCAATCCGGATATTGGCCTTTGGGAGCAGGTTGAGAAGTATCCCGCCCGCGGTTGGCGAGTGTCCAGACGTGGTCCAGACGAGGGGAGGTGGCGAGCCGCTTGGAGGGGTGCACGCAGTCGAGCGGCCCCGCATCAAGAGAACTTGGTGAGCATGCCACGCACAACAAGCAATGTGAAATTGTGAGGGAGGGGGGAGGAATTAAATACGGGAGGTGGGAGGTGTTGCACAGGTGCGCGGCGAAGGTTTGACAATTTAGTGTTGGCAATGAAATGAATGGTAGCCGAACGAGTGCGAGAGCAGTCGGCTACGTTGCGCGAGAGAGGGGGGTGGAGCACGAAAACATCACGTGCGGCCGCTCGTAGACACTGATTGGCCTAGGTCGCGACTACGTGTAAGGGTGTGTGTGTGTGGTTTCCTACGATTTGGCATTTATTGATCAATGAGTAGATGAGGATCCCTATTGTTCGAGCAAGAAACTCGATAGGTAGATGACGTTTCCCTGTAGGCGGTAGCTAGTTAGTTGCCCAATACGGAAGATAATTGGCTGGTTAAGCCCTCCTGTCAAGGGGCGTATCACATGCGAGGCGACGCAGTGTGCGCAGTCCGATTATATTATTGATTACCTTGTTCCAGGAGTGACAGGAAGACAGCTGTGAGGTTAACGGGGGTAGATTGCAAGTGTATTTTGAACTTAAAGAATATATGAAGAACTTACCAGTAGCTCGAAGAGATCGGTGACGTCACCAGTAGGGTTTTCATAGGATATCCCGAGCACAAGGCATCTTTCTTTCTGAGAGTGGTGGGGAAGAGAACTGTGGTAAGGGAGTGGAAACGGAGATAAACGGTAATGAGTTGATCGGGGAAAGGCGAAACGGGGGACGTGGCTGCGCACGGAGAACGCCGGCCCCGGCAAGTGTAGAAGAAGGAGGAGGAGCAAGTGAAAATAGGACGACTGTATAAGAACGTCATAAGGGGTACGCAGCCGCAGGGGGCTACGTGCGCCTCGGCCGCAGGGGGCCGTAAGGGTGTCGTGTAAAGGAAGAAAGACAGAAGAAAATATGCAAATGTAAATACTATATTTTTATAATTTTCCTTAGCGGACTATCGCAAGTCCCCAAACTTACGGGGCCAGGTAACGATATAAGGCTGTATATTGTAAACTGCTAGTGAGATAACCGCTACCAAATAGGGGAAGGGTAACAAGTGGAGCGCTACTATGTCACATGGGACAGGATCGGGAGGGTGGGAGAACACCCTCACTACCCCACTATAACACATATGTACCACACTGTCACCCCATAGGGAGAAACTGATCAAGTATAGCATAGAATGGACACAAGGGACGGACAACAAAATGATAACACCATGGCCGCCTAATGGTAGCTTCGATCCATATACCCAACATTCACTATTAAACCATTTGCATAATACATACAAAGGGAAGAAGTTGACAAACCACGTGGAGGTATTTAACTTATGGAGGATGTTCCAGGGGTCCCGACCAGGACCAAATGGAATGTTCACTGTGGGGGAAATACCGGAAGAAAAAGAGATTAAGGAGGAAGGAGAGGATGGGAAAACGGGGAGGGAAGACCCAAAGAACACGGGGAACGGACAAGAGGGAGGAGAAAAGAATAATAAATCAAATGAAATAAAAAAGGAACCGAGCAACGATATACCCCTCGTAAAGGTAGTGAAAACAGAGGGAGAGGGGTTATACCCTTTAAGAGAATTAGGAGAAATAGGAAGAGGACAGTTAAGGCGGCTGAGGGGTACTCGAACCCGGCATACAGCCCTCCACCATATGTGGCTCATAGGAAGATGCCAGCAGGGGAGGGGAGGACTGGAGAAGAACAAACTATGGAAATAGGAAATGATGAGTGGGTAGCTGCGCAGATATTATTAAAATTACGAGGTTCATTAACAGGAGAAGAGAAGGAGGTAGTAAGGAAAACAGACGAGGATAATACCAGGGAGAGTGGAATGAGAGGGGAAGAGCTGTTACGACAAAAGGAAGAGATTTTGGAGGAACGACTAGCAGAGTTAAGGGATGAGCAGAATGAACTGATCCAACAGCTCGAGAGGGAGGAAGGAGGGAGAGCGAGGGAAAGGAAAGAAGGTAAGAACGAATTGGAAAAAATAAGGGAACGAACTGAGGAGCAAAGGAGAGAAGCTGAAAGGGTAAAAGCAGCAGCAGAAAGGGTATCAAGAGCAGTGCTGCGAGAGAGGAAAAGGGAAGAAGAAGAAAAAGAAAGAGAAATGGCAATGTGGAAGAAGAGATTATTATCAGAAACGACTAAGAAATACGAAGAAGGGAGGGTGATAGAGAGTATATTAGAAAGGGAGAGGGTGAGATGGGAAAGGAAGAAAGAGGATGAAAGGATATTGGAAAAGGTGAGTAGTGAAGTAATGGAGGAATTAAAAAGGAAAAGGGAGGAAAATGGTAGGGAGATGGAGGAGAGAAATGAAGGAGAAAGAGAAGATAGGAGAAGGGAGAGTGAAGTAAGGGGGGATGTATATAGAGACACAGAAGTAGCAACAACATCAGCGCAAAGGGGAGCGGTTGGTAAAGGAGGAAAGGGAGAACCGGACCTGATAGACTTAAAAACAGTAACAATAAAGGGAAAAAAGACAGAGTGGGGGGTGCCGTTTATGAATGACTTTTGTAGTGAGGAAGAAGGAGTGGAGAAGGAAGGAAGGAACAGTGAAAGGGAAAGCCTAGATAAGGTATACATCACCCGGACCAACACAGACTCACCATGGATCCGTAGGAGAAAGGATGAACTGGAGAGAAGTGAGGAGGAAGAGCAAGGAATAGCAGAAAGACAGACACATGAGGCCACACCGTCCACATCACGCCCTCTCCCACCCCACCCTACATGCTCAACCACCTCACGCTCATTACGTACAATAAAACTTGCGCCCTTCACAGACGAACTGACTCCCTATGCATATCGGCTTAGAGATCTCCCTAGACGCAGGCAGGAAGGACGAATACACACGCCCACATTAAATACAGGAAATGATCGAAGAAAGGGACAGGATGGAGAAGAAAGAGTTACGAGCAGGGGAAATACGGACGAAATTGACGATGTAGAAGAGAGGGAAGAAGAGGAAGGGTGTGAGGACTCGATTTTATGGAACACAAAGGGTAAAACGAGACATAACTTAATGCCACTTCTGGAGAGAGGAGGAGTTAGACCACAGTACGTCCCTTGGAAGCATACAGACAAAGAGAATATAAAGTGCAGGCTCCCATCACTAAGTGGAGGTGCGGGTAAATGGATATATGAAATGGAAAAACACACCGCAGGACAGAAACTGGCAGTGGGAGATGTAAAGGGCCTTCTAATATCGATACTAGGGGATGCAGCGGATGACATTTGGAAGAGAGCGGGATTCCCTGGGGTAACAATAGCAAACACATCGCATGATGGGGCACCATTTGCAAACTGCAGACATGCACTGTGGCAGGCATTGAGGGTACAGTACCCAGACACATCAGACATAGGAGCAATTACCTCACGCAAGATGCGTGAGAAGGAAGATCCTGTTGATTATATCCAGGAAATCCAAGAGAAGTGGCGCTTGGAAACTAGAGAACAATGGGACAAAACACCAGCAATATTTTATCATATACTAGTACAAAGGCTTCCAGAAGGAGTTCAGAAACAACTGAAGAAAGTAGTGGGAATGGAAGCAAAAGCGTGGCCAGAAATACAACTGACAATAGTGCACCATTGCAGGACATGGCAAGGAAAAATGAAACAAAAGGAGGAGGACAGGAAAACGGAAGAGGCTAAATTAGTACAGAAAAAACGTACTAAATATACAATGGAAGGGGCACTAATAACTACGCCTACAACAATGACCCAAAGCCCCACACAAGTAGTGGCCGCACAAGATCCCTCCCAAATACCACCCTCACAGACTATAACACAACAGGTGCCGCCACTCCAACCATACACGACCAACATGGGAGGAGGATACTCAATGCCAGGAGCTGGGTATTATAATTACAACAGGGGAAGAGGAGGAATTATGAGAGGGAGAGGATACGGATATAACACACAACAGCTGGTGGGATGACTTAGAAATTCCTACCCCACAGGGCAACCAGTATACCAGGACAACACAGGGAGCTTTCAATGGCGGAGTAGGGAACCACCGGTGTGTTGGAGTTGAGTAAGACCAGGGTAAGACCAGGAACACCATCATGGAGTGAACAGGGACAACCAAGGCCCACACAGGAACAGCAGGGCATACAGCAACAGCAGACGTTGCAACAGGGAAATGAACAGCAACAACTAATAACACAACAACAGCCACAGACATATTCACTGCCACAACAACAGGTAGCGATAACACAACAACCCCAAGCACAACAAACACAACTGGGTAGGGTGACGGTCCTGGGACACAACCCTTACACAGGAAATGGTAAATCGTTGTACCCTCAATAGGACAGCCCACAGACGGCCTTGGTGTGTCCCATCCTGTCAGTAACACCTAATAGTGCGGAGGAACCACGCATAGAGGTAACGATAGGTGACAAAAAATTATCATTCCTTGTTGACACCGGGGCGACCCGGTCTTGCATAGGGGAAGGTAAATTTAAGATGTCAGACGAAGCCATGAACATTCTCTGGGGCTAGAGGGTTGGTTCCTTTTACTGATAACATTCCCTTATCTATAGGAGATTATGACATGTCAGTTCCACTTTTATATTATAGTGCCTCACCAGTAAATATACTGGGGAGAGACATAATGAACAGGTTGAATATGACGATCTCCTTTACTGAGGACGGCATAATTTGCTCTACTCCAGGGATTAACATGCTCACAGCGCGACAGATTATGCAAGCATACTGCGGACAGACAGCGATTAGGGCGGAGCCAGTAGATGGCGAACTCTTCCAGTACGGGACAGACATGGCATTTGCATGGATGCCAGGGATAGAGGGAAAGATCTGGAGGAGGCCAGCAGCCTATTTGTTCAGACCAGAAACACCAGTCAATGAACCAGAAGGAAAGGTGGTTCCAGTGGACATTGAGAGCATTATAGCAACGGCTGATTACATTGCTGTACATGCCCAAGACAGAGAAGGAAGAGCATGGAAGGCAGTGATAGCACTAGCAGAAGGATGTAGGCTCACCCAGGTGTCAGATGAGGAGCTGTTCTCAGAAGAAAAGGAGGAAGGTGAAATGGTGTTTATGATGAGTGTGGAAATATGGCTAAGAGTGGCGTACAAACAAGTAGCACAGAAAATTGCAATGGCACTTGAGGCACCCGCATCCACCCCAGTTCCCTTCTTTAAGGAGGATATGACAAAGGTACCCACATCATTGTGGACTACTAGCCCCTATGACGTGGGGTGCATAAAAAGTATAGGGGGAGTAAGGATAAAATTGAAAAAAGGTGCAATACTCCCCAGAGTGAAACAATACCCACTAGCAAAAGAGGCAGATGAGGGCATATATGAAACCATAACGGCCCTTATAGATAATAGCAAATTGGTCCCCTCAGAATCACCATGTAACACGGCTGTATACCCAGTGCGCAAGGCTAAAGGGGGGACTTGCCGCTTCATACAGGATCTCAGGCCCTTGAACAACATAGTAGAAGCAGAATACCCCATAGCCGCAAACCGGTATTGTGTGGCATTCCAGCGGAAGCATCACGATTTACGGTGATCGACCTTAAAAATGCTTTTTTCTCAATACCATCGCACCCAGACTCACAAGATCTGACAAGCTTCACTTACAGAAACACAAAGTGGAAACACACCAGATTACCACAAGGGTACTGCGAATCACCCTCAATATTCAACAGAGTAATACAGATGGATTTGGGTAACATTGAAGTGGAAAGCACAGTGTTGCAGTATGTCGACGACATAATAATTTGCAGTACAAACGAAAGGACATGCAGAGAGGACTCATTAAAGATGTTGACAATATTGGCTGAAAAAGGTTACAAGGTAGATATGGAAAAGTTACAGTACTGTCAAGAACAGGTACTTTACATTGGTCAGCTCATATCCCAACATGGAAGAAAGATTGCAACACAAAGGGCACAGGCCATTTCAAAAACACCAATCCCACAAACAGTGAGGGAAATGCAGCAGTTCCTGGGTCTGTGCAACTACTGTAGAGCATGGGTATTTGATTACAGCTCATACATAGGACCCCTGCTTGAGGCGTTAAAGGAAGCTAATAAAGGGGAGAAAAAGTTGGGGTGGACAATGGAAATGAAAGAGGCTTTTGATGAACTGAAAGAGGCGATATCAACTGCTCCGGTACTGGCAACCCCAGACTATGAGCGACAATTCTTTATATTTTCACATTGCGACTCAGCAGTAATGAAAGCGGTGTTGGCTCAAAAAACAAGAATGGGCTACAAACCAGTAGCATTTTACAGTGGCCACTTAGATCCTGTGATGTTAGGTCATTTCCCTTGCGAACAAGGTCTCGCCGCAGCTGCTTTTGCGGTAGAAAAAGCATCAGCAATAACCATGGGGTGCCCAACTACACTGTTTGTGGAACATGCACTATTTGCGATATTGAATAAACCTAAGTCCACCCTAACCACGAAAAGGGCATCAGGTTATGAGATCATCTTATCCAGAGCTGAACTATCAATTGTTAGATGTAGCACGGTCAACCCTGCAAGGTTCCTAGCAGAAGTACTTGAGGAAGGAGATTATGCCCACGATTGTACGCAAATAACTGAAATGTACTCATGTACTAGAAAGGTTGAAGAAAACACACTAGAGGGAGGTGAGCTCCTGTTCATTGATGGGTCATCAACTATCGACCAAAGGGATGGTATAAGGAGGACTGGGGCAGCAGTGGTAAAATTGATGGAGGTACCGGTGTGTGTGGCAATGAAATGTGTACAATTACCACAGCATTACTCCGCTCAAGCAGCAGAATTAATTGCACTGATTTTGGCGTTGAGGGAACACTTTGACAAACGAGTGACCATATATTCCGACAGCGCATATGTTACGTCCACTGTCCACTCAGGGCTATCAAAATGGAGAAGAAGAGGGTTTAGGAGAGCTGATGGCACTCCAGTGCAACACGCCCTCCTATTGGCTGAACTAATTGAAGCAATAAATGACCCCCAAGAATTAGCTTTGGTCAAATGCACCACACACACCAATGGTGAAGACCACATTTCAAAAGGGAATGCAGCAGCAGACGCACATGCAAAGTATGCTGCATATTTTGGTGAGATATGGAAGCCCCCAGAGTCACAGAGAGGGAAAGGGAGGGGAATGGCTAAGGAGATGTTGATAAGAGAAGGGTACACCCATCTCCCAGCCACACAGATTATGGAGCTACAAGCGGCTGCACCAATGGCCGAAAAAGAAATATGGGTAAAAAGAGGATGCACAATGTCACCAACCGACGCACTATGGCGCCAGGGTGACACTGGAAAGATTGTAATACCACTGGCACTATTGAACACCACCCTGAGCCAACTACATCACCCAGCCCACACAGGCAAGGAAGTAATTGCAGCACGAATTAGGGAAGACTGGTTCTGCCCCGAGTTAAATTCTCATGTGTCAAATTTTATCAGCAATTGTCTCACATGTCAACAGTTTACGGCCGGTCACACTCTGAAGGTGATAAGAGGTACTATACCCCGGCCAGAGGGACCCTTCCGACATCTCCATATTGACTATGTTGATATGATCAACGTATGTCAAGGAAATAGGTATATGATTGTAGTAGTATGCCCATTCTCGAGGTGGATTGAAGCAGGGTCCTGTTCACACCCAGATGCATTTAGAGCAGCTACATTCCTAGTGAGGGAGGTCTTCCCCAGGTGGGGAGTGTGCGAGGTACTGAGGTCAGACAATGGCCCACATTTTGCAAACGAAATGTTCCAGCACATCACATCCATGCTGAACATCAAGCATAAATTTGCATGTGCATACCACCCACAGGCCAACGGTGTATGTGAACGCCTGAATGGCCTATTAAAGGAGGCAATTGCAAAAATACAGCAAACAACAAAGAAGAGTTGGTTGTATGCCTTCCACTAGCCCTATTTGAGCTAAGGAATAGACCAGGTTCCGACCACCACCTCACTCCTCACGAGGTGGTTACCGGACGTCAAATGCGCCTTCCCCTAACGCCAACATCAAGAGCATTTACCGACCACGAGAGTACTGCAAGTGTCCTTGGTGATGAAATGTACCAATATATGTCTTCTTTGATTACTAGTGTAGCGTTTGTGTCTCAACAGCTCGAGCGCACGCGGGGCGGGTCGAACAGCGATCAACAAGAAGGCGCGGATAAAGAATTGGAAAAGGAAAGACTGTGCAAGGTTGCTAAAGGTGACTACGTACTACTTCGCAATTTCAACAGGAAGTGGAACAGTCCACGCTTCACTGGCCCCCATCTGGTAGAGGAGGTATCAACGAGAGCAGTAAAGCTACAGGACAAACGTGCCTGGAACCACCTACATGACGTAAAGATCTACAAACTCCAGACCCGCCCCAGCGCCACCGACAGGGCCACTGAAAGAACAACAGCAGCGTCACCGACGGAGGAAGAGACTTCTACCGCAACTAACGGCCTAAGTGTCCCCATACCCTGCCACCCCCCAGAGTCCCCAGAGACAACTATTAGAAAATGAAGGGGTGATCCCCATACCACCCACCCCATGGTTACACGATCAAAGGGTAAAGAGACTTCCGCCAGTTGAGCCCCAAACCCTCTGCCCATTGACCCCATACCCACTGTAGTAATAACGGAACTGAAGGACATTGTTTTGCACATATACACATGTAAACACCTGAATGTTCTCTTTCTTTTCTCTCGCACGTGCAGGTAAAGCTTATTGTTGTACTGTTAAGAAAGTAGATAACTAACCAATTCACTGCCCAGGAGTAGATGGTACCCTCAGACGATAATTACCTAGAAGAATTGTCACACCAATTTGTATATGAAATAAAAAGGCCAACATACCTGAAAAGAAGGAGGGTACATGTCTACTACACAGCATTCCTCTTAGCCATAGAACACTCAATGCCCCACCTCCAACCATACTTGCCTGCCCTAAGAGATAGATCGCTTAGATTGGCATGGGAACAGCTCTTCGCCTGGGCACTGAATGACTACTTGATAGGGAGAGCTTAAAAAAAAACGACAACTATCATCAATAACAAGCATATTAAGAATTTTCAGGCGGGCAACTGTAACGTCGCAAGAATAAGCTGCCGGACTGCAGCAAGGTAAGAGCAAAATGCCGGTGAAATTAGCATTTGTAATAAAATTGATAGGGATTTTAATGATCACCGGGTTCTTGGCTGCCTCTGTATGTCAGTACAGCTATGCTATCAATATTATTGCTATACCCAAACCTAATACACCCCCACCCCCAGCTGCTACAGGTGTTACGTCAGGTGGTACTAGTAAAATCCCACACAAGGAAAATAGAGTTAAACGCAGCACATACTCAGATAATAAAGGCATTGACAACTATGTACAAGATTCAGCACACATCTCAAACAACATATGGTATCAACACATGACCCACATAGGTAAGCAGACAACAGAAGACAGCTGCTACGTTTGCTCATTGATCCCATACGCCATGAGCGCTTCTCGAACATTTGTTGCCACGGAGATAGATGGAAAAATAGCACGATGTATAATATACCTGGCACTGTTCCAGACGAAAGGAAGATTTCAAGGGACAGTGGTGCATCTGGTGTGGAAAACACGAGATACATATCCATATGAAAACAACTTCCTCAAGACTTATTTGAGTTACCACAAGAGCAGTTTACATGCTGAAGGATTCAAATACATAACAAGTGGTCCTGAAAAAGGAGAAACAAAGAAAGTAACACTGCAATACCTACCATGTGATTGGTACGCTACTGAAGTCCCTGGTAAAAACGGATGTTGGGAAAGACCACTGATGATAATAACAGGGAAGGTGTACATGGACAACAAATGGGACATAGGAGTGGTTGGCAGCAACATGATAACAAGAGAAAATATTTCAACTATTGATGGACATAGCCATAGATGTTGGATGACTTGGATCAAGTACGTACCCATGCTCACGTGGATGGAGAAGGATGAAGACCCAATAACAATACTGCCGCTAACTGCGCCTAAGGTATGCTACCAACATAAAGGAGAGGTGGATGTAGGATACAACACCAACTGTGAAAGCGTGATGGAGTTACCTGAGGGGGGAGCAGGAACAGCAGTAGTAATGGACCATTACTGGGCCTGTGGAGACAAGGCGTACCACACACTGCCCCCTTTGTGGAATGGTGTATGCACTATAGTACACGTTAATGTACCATCACTAGTAGTACCCCAGAAGCATGTGAATATGGCGAATTGCCCCAAGATGGATGAAGGGAACAAAAGGAAGAGGAGATCTGCACAGCCTCGGAAAGGGCCAGAGAACCGACGCAACAGCAACAACACTGTCCTCAACAGAAGGAAAAGACAAGGAGAACCTCTGACAGGAAATTACCTGTGGGGAAGGTCGGAAACAGCACTCACCTCAATTCCGCCGGAACACAGACTATTCAGCAGAGCAGCTATGTTCTTCTCCTCAATAATACATCCTGGACTGCAGGCCTACGCAAATGCGAAATGGCTCCAGATAACTAGGTGGGAACTAATGATGACAATTAACTCTACAGTAAATGGATTCAACGCAATAAAAGAGGAATTGCGAGCAGTAAGAATGGTTGCACTACAGAACAGATATGTACTGGACCTCCTCACAGCAATGGAAGGAGGAGTTTGCGCAAAGATAGGACAATCATGCTGCACATTCATTCCTGCTAACGATGCTGACAATGGTACACTCACGGAAGCTGTATCACAATTGGCCCAGATGCACTCAAAAATGATGGATGAAAGTAAAGGTGTGAAAAAGGATGAGAGCTGGTTTTCAATATTATGGTCATGGATGCCATCTTGGCTGTCAGATGGACTGAAGATTATAGTTGGATGTACTATTTTGGCTGGAGCTGCACTGATCATAATAAGATTTTGGAAGGCCCGGAAGGCATGCACAACAGACGAGATGATCGAAATGGTTGGTATACACCTCTTGATGCCAACAGATGACGGTCAACACACAGGCACAATCATAAAAGAGAGAGAGAAGTTGCGCAACCAGATCATCACCAACCACCTGGACCCACCATCTGTGAAGCTTGAAAACCCAAGAAACCCAAGGAGCTACATAGGGAAATGGGTATACTGCACTCCTGGAGGAACCTGTGAATATATGTATTGGTCATTTGAAGACCATGTTAACCACTATGGACATTCGGGAGGAATAACTAAAATATGGAGAGTAAGAGGAGATAAAGAAAAGGATATGTTTGTGGTCGACAAGTCGACCAGAGGGGGGACTGAAGTGGGAGAATGGAAGAACAGGCTCCCGCCCTTCCCCTCTCGCGCCTGGCCTAGAGGATCACGGCCTAGACACCCGCCACAAGAGGAGTTTGCCTATCTACCAGACGACCAAATACCCTGGTACAGGAACATACGGATGTGCCCATCTACCTGCCCAGCAGCCCGCCCTGTCCATGCCGACACCTGCGGCACGGATCAACTCGACTAAACCTACACGTCGTTAGAGATGCCATGACGACCTAGCCAGCGGTCAGCACACCTGTGCAAACATGCACACCGGACACTCCCACACCAATACACACGAAGAATATATTCAGTGCTATGACGTAGGCGACAGACATACTCACGGACGTGCATCTTTATTATTTTCCGCATAGGCTCTCAAAATGCAGAAACGCAAGACGCATCATGAACTTATCTAAAAAAGCTTGCTCACGCTTCTTCTAAGAACCATGTACCATAATGAAGAATATAACAGAGACACGATACTGAGGATAGAGCAATATGATACCGTAACCTAAAGCGCTCTGCATCAAGCGGTTGCACCTATGCACCAGGCCCAAGTAGGCCGCAAGCAAAAGCTTCCATGAACATTGAATGAGCAAGAACTGGGTTGCTGACCCTGCAGAATGAGCCCGGCGAAAGCACACCGCCAAGGGCACGATGTTGCAATCTCGCACGCTGCAAGCCAACGCCAAGGTCGTACCTGCAAGATAAACCAGGCACAGAGTAGGAAAAACAATATTAATTGTGTTGAATTTTGCCTCAAACACAGTCCCACCTCACGTGACAAAGCCAAACCTGACAAGATTCCAAGCCCAGGAGGAAGGAGACGCCTGAATCCCACGTTTCAAGACACAGGCAGATACAATTAAAAGACTCATTGGACATCTGCAGCAGTGGGAGTAGTCGACCTCCCAACATATGAATAAATCCTCACATTGTTTACACCTACCCATATTAAAACATTGTTGCAAATTACAGGTGCACCGCGAGCTGGGAACAGCGATAGTCCCAGACTGGGAGGCTCGCGAGCGGACCAATCAGAACATGGGGCTCCTATCACTGACGCCATTAACATTGACCAATCCTCAGAGGTCTTCATGTAACAATTTTCATGTATCAAATTGAAGGGACAGCCCAGGTATACCATCTGACTAACCCTCAACCACTAATACCGTTCTCTATATGCATGCTATACTAACCCTACCACTCGAGTAACCAATCCAGAGTGGAAATAGGTTTTTTGCTAAACTTTCTAAGGTGACGCAAGTAGCGCGTCATACTAAGGTAAAAAGGGCCTGCGAGCCCCACGATTGTGTGTGTGTCAGGACGGACGCGTACGCTCCTTGACCCATCCCTGCCGTTTTGTCCAATAAACAGCAGAGTCACCTTGCTTCTTGCGTGTGTCTCATACTCTATCTCTTTTGGGATATACGGGAGGAGTTGGGGCCTCCCTGCCCGGAGGTCTGCGGACGGCCCGGCCGACCCCGGCAGAATTTCCCCCCGACACTAGCTTTGGGACTG
Organism: Ambystoma mexicanum; assembly: GCF_040938575.1. NCBI lineage: Eukaryota > Metazoa > Chordata > Amphibia > Caudata > Ambystomatidae > Ambystoma > Ambystoma mexicanum. The sequence goes on along the minus strand of NC_090925.1, from coordinate 644,739,859 downwards.
CCAGGACTGGGGGCTAGCTAGCCTATTGGGTTGTAACCCCTGAGCTTCTATCCGGGGCTACAACCAAAAGGCTATAGCCCCTCACACCCCCATATGTAAGTGATTTCAACCCGGCACTCCACCTAAGTCAATGCCTAGCCTGTGATTCACAGTTGGAACCCTTAATTATATATTTTTGTCTATAAGTTCTTTTATTTCTGAATGATGTACCCTTATATCACGCCCCTCTCTTTGAATCCCCCCCGGTCCCTCTGAACCAGGAAGCAGGTTGTTTTGCAAAGTTAAAAGATTTATTTTATGAATTTGAACAAGATATATGTCACACTTTTATGAATGTGAACAATATCTAGATATCACACTATTAATATTTCTACAATGATCAGCATTGGGTGATATCACAACAATCAACAATCTCTTTAATCATGATGAGTATGGACAGGAAAAATCATGCAGCATGGAATAATACTTGATATGGATAGGAAAATAATGCACCAGGGAATAATATTTGATGTGGGTTCAATCAAATGCAATGTCACTCTTTCCCCCTGATACTACCCATTCCGCCCTAATATGCAATATAGAGATGGATGGAGAGAAAACAGGTTTCAGGAATATACAATCTCAACCAACACAGTTTTCAATCCCAATTCCCCCCCACCAAGCAGAGAGAAACAGGAATGATTTCACAACAGGTCAAATGCTTTTGAATGTGGTTTGTAATGAATGGGAAAAACATTGAAAAATGACTTTAATTCTCTAAATTTGATTCAAAACTAGTGGGAGCCGCTTTGTATAGTTTCAGGTAAACGCTAGCAGTGATAATTGAATAACTAGCAGATTGGAAACAGAATTCTAAGGTCGGATGCAAAGAATAGCTGTTTTACACGTGTTGAAATTGAGCCAAACGCAAATCCGCAGCAAACTTTTCAGCGCGCGAGAAATGCGATTGAGGCAAAACTATAAGGAGTTGGAATGCGGTTTTAGATACGTTTGAAAGCATGTATGGTTCAGAAGTTATGAAGGTTTTAGTAGAGGTCGATTTTTTCAGAAAGAGTCAAGATTTTCAAATGCAAGATGCGCTTTTGAAATTACAAACAAGGATTTTCTTTACACTAAGGAGTCTATGAAGCCACAAGCTACACGACAGCCCAGCCACCGATCCAGTGACGCCCACGAATGGTTTCTATCTGCCGAGACGCTTGCCTTTCTTCAGCAAATATATTAGCGCAAAGATGAATTTATCACTACAATTAACAAAGGACTATATGGATGAGGGAAAGATTCAGAAACAAGAAAGAGATTCTACAATGCAGTCTGGATAAGATAGAATGAGTTGGTTAGGATTACTTAAAGATAAGATATTGGCTATGGACAATTCTATGCTAGATACTCACAACTATGGTTTTGAATAGGCCCGTCAGCGATCTGGTCAAAGGGTGCTGGACTGGAATTCTGCTAGCCCACCGGACAGGCACCCGGTTCTGCACTCAGCACGGCACTCTGGTCTCTGCACGGCCTCTGGACTGGATCTGACGGGTTGGTTCTGAGTTACAGCTATCTGGTTACAGCTCTGCTCTACTGGTTTGGATGTCTGGGTTCTCCTGCAGAGCGCTTCGCCAGTAAATCAATTGATGGGGGAATCTGTCTCTAGGTCCTAAGCAGTCTCTATTTACGTATTTCCCAAAGGGGTGGGTAGGCTGAATTATACTAAGCACACCCTCTAGGAATCCTATTGTTTAGAGTATTTCCCCTCTCCTGATTTGAGAAGGAAATCTAGTGTCATAGTGATGCTGCATTTTACAATCCAGGGAGTACCTCCCCTATGTTTCAGTAGAGTAAATCGATTTTTCACATAAATCATATTTACAATATCACCAACTTGCTAATAATACATGTTCAGATCATAGATTTAGTAGAGCACGTATCCATCCGAGTCTCATTTTAGTGCGAGCTTCGGTTCAAAATTGACCGTTTTTCGCGCTTTTGGTGAGGTACCCAGTGTCAGATCTGTCCACATTTTTCTCCATACATGCACATGACATCTGGGCATAATTCTGTGAAGTTTCAGATTTCTAGCATTATCACAATTGCTACAACATCAACATTTTGGTAGTCCTGTCTCTGAACATCGCACAGAGTTCAGTGTAGTTTCAAACTGTGGGCAGAAATTTCATTTTAACAACACTATATTTACAGATTTTTACAAATTGTGCACAGTTCTCTGTGAGTCTTTTCCAAAAAGATATGTTCTTTAGGGTCAAGATACACTTATCTGTCTGGTCCCAATCAAGGGAGTGGTTTTGTCTCTCCTTGGAGCAACAGGGCAAAATCTCCTCCCACCTTCATTAACAACTCAATGACAGTTCCTGAGCAGAGAGCAGGGGGAAGATGCCGTTGTTTGGGGCAAACTGTGGAATGTGCCTTTGAAGTACTGTGGCTAACAGTAGTTCACTTTTAAAACCCCTTGTTTAAAATTGTCTTTTCTAAATAAACTTACATTTTCAACAAATATACACACAGATCTCATAATTCCAGTCTTTTTCAAACATATATATTGAATTGTAGCAACCTATATTGCTTTTGATGGCAAGTCTCTTCTTTTCCACAATTTGATCTTAATGTACAAGTTTAACTAACAGTATAAGTAAATGACAGCTCTGACACAGGCGAGCGGTGATACTGCACCCATATCTGACAGATTTTCCCAGGCAAGAACCTTTTTGAATGTGGATTTTCTTGTGATGAAATGTGCTTCTCCTGACATTGTGCTTAGGTGGATTCTTTAAATAAAGTGATGTTTAACACCCAACAAGGATGTTGGATCTTTTCTGATGTTTGGGAACCATTATTTTGCACTTTCAATAGCCAAGGAAAAACATATTTTAAAGCACTTCTGGGTTTTCCTTGGAATGCAACACTGCTTTTTCAAGTAATTCCATTTCACTCTATGGGCAGCCCAATGACAGGTTTTGGTAGTGTGGTCTCCGGTTCCAACACTGACACAGGTAAAATGGATTGGCGGCCTATTTTCATAGAGCTTTTTGGTGGCCATCCTGTTGTTTCTGATGAAAGCAGCACACAGTGAAGTTGCAGGGCAGAGCCTAGTGGGTCAGAACATCCCACACCTAGCAACGCCTCTGGGTTGCACTCCCATTCCTCTTTCACTAGAATGAGTGAACCTCATACAGGGTGTCCAAACAGAAGTTCAAAGGGGCAAATCCACACTCCGATCTGTGGTACCTCCCTGTAGGTGAACAGAAGGCATGGCAGGAGAATATCCCATTTTCACCTCAGGTACTCTTCCAAGCCACCTATCATGCCTTTCAGGATCTTGTTGAATTGCTCAACAAGCCCGTTTGTTTGTGGGTGGAAGGATTTAGAGAACCGGTAGGTGGCTCCACACTCTTCCCACATAGCATTCATATATACTGATATGAAGTTTGTTGCGCTGTTAGAAAATAATTCCTTTTGGGAAACAAACACAGGAGAATGCCCCAATCAGACCCTTTACAACCACAGGGGCTTTGATGCTCCTCAGAGGGACAGCCTCAGGGTACCTAGTAGCATGGTTTACCATCACCAAGATGTATTTGTTCCCTCAGCTGGTTTGGGGAATAAAAGGACCCACAATGCCCATGCCTATTCCCTTGATAGGCCGCCCAACCGGTTCCATGTCATTTCATCGCGGGAATAACCATTGCTGGGTTTTTCTCTGCAGAAATTCCATCGAAAAAACTCATCGAATTTTATTTTTGGGGAGGTTCCTCCCCAAGCCCTGCATCCCCTTTAATCTTTGTAATATACCTGAATACACACACCCCATATATATTTATTTGTAGCCCTCCAAAAATTTGATGAGTTTATTTTTTTCTCTATAGAATGTCCACTGAGAAAAGCTCTGCGAGGGTTAATCCTGCAATGAAAGGACATTGTACCAGCCAACCATGGGTAGTGGAATGAAGGGGTCCTTTGTGGCATTGGCAGGCTTGCCAGAAGCCTGAGAAGTCGGGCAGGACTGGACAAATTCTTTGACTTTCATGACAACCTGGGATCAGTAAAAGTGAGCAGACGACCAGTGTGATGTCTTAGTCACTCCTAAGTGACCCGTTAAAGGAATTTGGTGAGCCAAATCCAAACAGAACTTTTTGTGGCATTGGGGAATCGCTATCCTTCTGATGCCCTTGGCCTCAGAGTCTTTTGGCTCACTATACAGGAGTTCAGCCTCCCAGTACACTTTGATCAGTCCAGGGGCCTCGTCCTTAGCCTGCTCCTCCGCCTGCTTCCACAGGCCTGCCAGAGTGGGACACTCTTTCTGGGCTTTATAAAAGGCAGTCTGATATGGGCCCTCAGCTGATGAAAACTCATCCAGCTTAGACAGGTCCTTCAAATCTGAACTTACCTGGTCCACCACCTCAGGTTCCTGTGCTGTGCCAGGCAACTCTGAAGTCACTTAGTCCCCTGCTACTAAGGTAGGGTCCTCAGTGGCTACTGACCCCACTTCTACAGATGTAGGCAACTCAGCAGTCTATGGAAGTGGACCAGGGGCTACCGGGCACCTGTCCCACCAACAAGCCCTCTGGAAGCACCCCAGGCCCTAAGGCGCTGAGAGCCTTCAATCTCGTGGCCTCTTTGGCCTTCAATCTGGTAGCTGCTGTGACTGTCTGAGTCTGGAAGATCGTTACCCAACAAACAGCAGTGATGCTAGCCACAGTGTCTCTAATCACAGGAGTTTTGTGTCCATGCACCTGTTCCAAGAGCAGTTGAATATTATTGGGAACTGGGATTTCTTCAGAGGACCAGGTACTGATTCCAAACAGTGTTTTAATTTATGTTATTTTTTTTATTGGATATTTATAAGGTGCTCATACAACAAGACAGTGTTTTGCAAAGCACCACAAGGCATAACAGAAGGGAACAATAGAGCAAATATACAATGAAAGTGACAATGAATAAATAGATAGAAAATGAACAACAGTTCTGCTCGGCCTTGTGACATTCAAAACGTCCACGTGCAGTGGAAAGAAAAAATAAAAAAGGGTGGGGGGAGGAGGGTAAGTGCAATTATGGTTTCCCAGGTGAGGGGGTTGCCAGAGGTGCCCGTTGGAGAGGCAACAAGTAAGTGCATGGGCAGAGATGTCCCAGGAGAAAGTGAGGTCTACTGCCCAACAGGTTAGAGCAGGGTGGAGGCAAAATACCCGACAGGAGTGTGTGGGTCCACAAGACAGTGCAGGAGGGTGTTGGTGGCAATTGGGCAGAAAGTCCAGGGCGCTATTGGACTCTTGAGGGACAAGGCCACCAATATCAGTGACAGAGGGGATGGTTAGCACCGGAGTGAGAGAGGGAAGGAGGAGGAGAAGAGAACGGTCTTGAGTTGTTTGCAGAACTTGAGGTCATCTGCTTCAAGACGGAGAGGGAGAGGGACACTGTTCCATAGGAGGGAGCCAACTGAAGAGAGCGATCTGCCCCCAGCTCTCTGCTTGGAGAAACGTTTAGTCAGCAGAGAGTTGCAGCAAAAAGATCGAAGGGATCTGGAAGGAGAGTATCTAGCAAGAGAAAGCTGCAAATAGAATGGTCCCAAGCCCCAGAAAGCCTGGTGGATGATGCAGAGGGTCTTGAATTTGATCCTTGCAGCCACAGGGAGTGAATGGAGAGATTTTAGAGCTGGAGAATTATGGTCCCTGGGCTTGAGACCAAGGATAAATCTTGCAGCCCTATTCTGGATAAGTTGAACCTGGAGAGGACCAGAGCTCTAGAGACTTCAAGCTTCTGGGGGAAGGTGAGGAAAGGGAGGATGCCTCTGAGGAGGTGAAATTAAAAGTGGGTCTTCTTGGCAAGGTCCAAGATGCGAGGAATAAAGGAGAGAGAGGAGTCAAAGATGACCTCCAGGAGGAGAAGGAGGAGAGCCCATAGAGAGTGGCCGGAGGGCTGGAGGGAAGCAGGGAACAGGTATCCTGATAGGAATAATCTCTGTTTTACAGGCATTAAGACAGAGATCATTGGAAGAACACCAAGACTGAATAGCACAAAGGCAATCGGGAATGATGGAGGTGGAAGAGGGGAGCTTCAAGAAAAGTTCTGTGTCATCCATGTAACACTGGAAATGTGGAGAGAAGGTGGAGATCAGGTGAGCAAGAAGTGCAAGGTAGATGTTGGAGAGCGAAGACAAGATTATGTAGCCCTGGAGGACACCACGTGAAGAAAGAGTGATGGGGAGGAGAAAGAACCCAGGTGCACCTGAGACGGACGGTCAGTGAGGAAGGAGGTGATTCAATCCAGTGCCTGGTCTGAGATCCCAAGGGTGTCATGGAGCCATTTTGTGAGGATAGAGTGGTTGAATGTGTCAAAGGCAGAAGAGAAGCAAAGGAGAATGTGAAAAGCAGGAGAGTCGGAATCAGGTGTGCGAGCAGTTCTTCACAGGTGTACAGGAGAGCAGTTTCCATGCCAGATTGATGGTCATGGAGACAACCAACAAATTCAGTGTGATGGGTCAGTTGGGGGAAGACCAAGTTCTCCAGGAGTTTCCCACAAAAGGGGGTAGTAGAGATAGGTAGGGTGTTAGTTGGCCGGACAGGAGTGGTCGGCGGCTGAAGGCAGTAACCAATCTACATACAGCCACTCCTTAGCCTAGTGGGAAGTCCTCCTCTAGGAGGTCCACACTAATGATTGATGGCCTCCTCCATGAGTCCAACATTCATAATGGCCTGCTTGGGTAAGCACGTACAAGCTGGATCACCATACCTATGCCCCAGCTGCTTGCACACAAAACAATGTTTAGGTTGTGAGAACATAGGTGTCCTAGTGTTAGGGTTCCTGTGCTCTGCTTTTTGGAGTGCATAGCCGTTCTAGAGTTGTGGGATTTCCTGTCATTCTTTTGGGGCCCTGACTTCGAGGAGGAGTGGGTTGGACCATTGTCCTTGGCATCCTTGTTACCTTTCTTGTCCAAAGATTTCTCTTCTGGTTTGGGTGTGCTCATCCAAGCTTTTTCTGGACTTGAATACTGACAAACCTGTCAGCAGACTTTGCAAGCTCCCTAGGGTCTGTAATCGTCTTGTCCACAAGATGCTGGTGTAGGTCAACCTCACAATTCTTCAAAACTTGCTCACACAAAATCAAATTGTACATCCTTTTGAATTTGTCAACTTTACTATCAGACACCCACACGATCATATATTTTAATGACAAGTGTTGAACGCTTCAAAATATCCGCCCACTTTTCTTTCCAAGCTCTCTGAAGTTCTTGAGATACTGTTCAGGGGTTTTACACTACATACTGAGGAGTGCAGCCATTAATGCTCTCATAAACGGGCCTTTCCTCAGGTGTTAAGAAAAATGTTCAACAGTGCACACCAGTGTTCAATAATCTCAAGCAAGATTTCTTAGTGTATATAACCCAAACTAAGGTGCAGGGGAGGATACACAGCCCTGACACAAAGCCGTTAATAAATATGCACAAAGTTCCCAATCCATGGACACTCCTGTCCCTTGCACACCATCAAGCTGGAAATCTATTTAAATAATTTAAATGAACATATAGTAATTTGCAATGAGACATTCAATACACAATATACACCAATGTTCTTTTACAAGGTTTTCTTTAATTTTCAACTATTGGTTCGAAGCTCAACGCATTTCAAGGGAACATATCCCCTTCTTCAGGAGCTGAACTATGAATATAAAAGAACACATATCTTCCATTATATTGTCCATACCACTGGTTTAACAATTAATATAACCCTGCACCAGATCGTGAGGTTCAACATTCCACAGGTTTACAAACTACTTGGTTCACTACATAGCGACCCCAATTCTTCATTCCAAAAATGTAGAAAAGGTGCACATGGTTTCCCATCACCATCCCATTGTAGTTCATATAAACCTATGTAGGTGAGAACCACCATCAATCTCTGCCATGCAGTAATCAACAACTCTCTTGTGGTGGTGTACCCATGTGTTTCACTTTTTAAAAGTACATACAGTGGAAGCACCTTAGTATGTCAGGGTGCAAAGATACCACTAGAAGTTATACCCATGCAGTCACTGGCTTTACTGAATACCTTATCACTCAAAATGCAATACCACATACCTGTCCCCAATGCTTATAGGGACTAGCAGGAGTTTATAGGTAACACCAATTCCATAACCGTATTGTAGAACACCACGTTCAATCTAAACTGAAAAAATAAATATAATGCTCATTAAGGAACAGCACGGGTGAAAGTGAGGTTACATTATTATAACATCCTCAGTAGCATGTAGCTACATGTACCTTCAAGAAAAAGTCAACCATGAGAAGCAAAAGAATTCAGTGCTGTATGTCAGATAACTATCCCTCAATAACCTACAGACACAGTGAGACAGAAGCCAGCATATTGACTGAAATAATGTGTAGAAAACTCCCATTAAATACTGCCCGGCAGACCTTGCTCAACGATCAAATAATACGTCAAAATGTATAGAATCAGTTATCATTGGGGTTGCGTGATTATCATATTTTAGGACATGTAAGAAATGTTCCAAGCCACCAACGTCCCTGTGCCAGTTTCTTGCATCAGTAACGTGCCAAGCGCCACCCTTCAGCCATTAACATAGCGTTTCTTAAAGCGCTCATGTAACCCAACTTTAGGGATGTTTTACACATGTTCCCAAAGTGACTTTCAGGCTCATATGTGGCCCTGTCGGCCATCTTTGAGCGGACTACTTCTACTCCATTTCTGACTAACAAAGTGTCTAATTCATGTTCTAAAGAGGAACACATGCGGGTAGTTAACCGATAATGTGGATCTAGATTTGCACAGTGTTCTCTCTAAGTTATGTGTTAAAATTATAGCTACCCTGGTGTGAGAGATATGCACAGTAAAAATATCTGTTTATCTTAAGTGTTTATGCACACTAAACAGTACATCATCTATAATAACGATTCTGGAGGAGTAGCAGATAGAATGCAGCTACGCTACTATGTCCAACAGGAGTGGAAAAAAGATAAGTGAGGTGATGTCGCTACTGAATGGAACATTCTAGCTACTAATGTTCATAGTGTCATGAAAATGCACATTCTGACCGAGTGGACAGGTGGAATACGAATCCATTCCTATTGACAAGACTAACGTCAAGATCTTCATAGAGAGTACACCCAATTGTGTGGTGAGTGTTAAAAGGAAGAATCACTACTGATGTTTGATATTTCTAAAGAGTTAGTAAGTGTGTACTGGCTGAACCCACATTAAAACAAAGAACTCAGAGGACACATATTAGATATTACAGGAGATAAGAAACCTATTTAGTAAGATGTGATTAACATTCGGGAGATATCAAAACATTCTTATATATGCAACTGCCTTGTTTGAAAAGTTATGCAGACCTTCCAATATTGTCTACTAGGCATACATAGTTCAATTGAATCATACCCAGAATTTTCATCCTCACACTCAGGCCCATTGTGGCGGGCACGGAGAGCTCATTTGACCCTCTAGCAATTTACATAGATAAAATCCTACAACCGCTAGTACAAGGGATATCAAAAAATCTGGGGGACACCACAGTCTGTTTGAAATGTATTAATGAAATTGAAAATCTTAGTTAGGAGTATATCCTCTTTTCACTAGACGTAAATAGCTAATACACCTCTATCCCCCACAATGAAGGGATTGAGGCCATTGAATGTATGCTTCTATATTCAGATAGAGTAAGAGGCAATAAATAGTGAATTATTGAACTCATCAGCATCATACTCTTCAATAACTACTTCATGTATCAAGGGAAATTCTAAGCATAGGCATCCGGGACATCTATGGGCTCGGCAACGGACCCAGCGTATGCTAACATTTGTATGTATCTATTTGAAAAAAAAAGCATCCAAATGGGTCAGAAAAGATTCTAACTTGGAACAGATATATTCATTATATATTTAGAATTTAGAGGGGGAGAAAACAAGAACTCATGACATTTTTTGACTATCTTAACTTGTCAAGCTCACATATCAAATTCACTTCGGAGATAGGTGGTCCAAGCCTACATTTCATGAACGTACAATTAGCAATAGTGGGAGATGAGCTGGTAACAACACTATATCATAAACCCACAGATGTTAATCATTTACTGGAGTATGCCAGTTTTCATACAAGATCCATGACCAAAAGATTACCATATACCCAAATACATAGATTCAAGAGGATCATTAGAGATCCTGAGTATTCAACACTGAGTGCCTAGATGCAAGAAACCGATTTGTAAGAAGAGGGTACCCGGATGAGGTATTAGGTGAGGCGGTCCTTCAAGCAGAACAGATTCCCAAATAATGTTTGGTGACACCTAAACACAAGGACACTGAGATTCCACTGTTATATGTCTCTAAATATTTGAGACAAAGTCTCCAAATTGGGAATATTTTTTAAAAGAATTGGAGCATTCTCCAAGATGACCCACAACTATATAAGATGTTCCCCAAACCGCCAATGATAGCTTACAAGCATGGGACAAACCCAAGAGACAATCTTGTCCATGCAGAAAAAAAACAAAGAGACAGACAATGAGTTCTCAACACTCACAAGAAGGGAACGTTTCCCTATCTTGCATGTTGTAATTGTAACAAAGTGATGAAAGGACAAGCTGCTACACACCCGCACACAGGCAAGAAGATCGCCTTACAATATCATTCCACATGTATAACCTTGGGAGTAATATATACTATTAAATGCCCATGTGGCCTGCTATATGTGGGCCAAACCTTGAGAACAGCATGAGAAAGGCGGACTGAACATAAATCTAACGTCCGTGCAGGGAACACCAGGTCACCAAATGCACAGCATTTTAATGAAAAAAGACATAGGGGGTAATTCATGGAATAAATGTGCGCCAAAATCAGTGGCGCAATCAGGCGCAAGTGTGAAAAAGCCAGCGCACGCGTGCGAATCGCACGCATGCGATTCATGGAAGGCCCTGCGTGTGTAATTTCCGGGATATGCGCCAAAGCCATGCAGGGCGCACACTGGCGCACGCGTCATTTCCAGATCCCGAACCCCATGCGCGACGCACACAGCGAAAGCACACAACGTCAGCGCACACATCAAAAAGGGGGTGGAACAAGGGGTGGAACATGCGGAAGGGGGAACAACGTGTGAAAATAAGGGCGTAACTGGGGAAGTACCGCTGGGACGTACACGGCACGCCCACACGCATGCGAACTATATGTATTCATGTAATCAAATAGGGAAAACCTGTGCACGTCAAAACACACGCACAAGCACAATTACATCCGCCACACGAAAGCAGGCGGAAGCGCCATTGCGCAGCATAAAAGTGCACGCAAACAACAAGCATATACAGCTACGATGAATGTCCCGTTCCTCGCAGCAGTGATCATGGGACACCGCAGGAGGAGGAGAATAGCCAGGCCTCGCATTTTCTTGCCCAGGACCAGCCTTTTTGGGATGCCTGATGACCAGGTCTATGGTAGGTATAGGTTTCCACCTCATATCATCCTAGAGCTGATCAGGGAGTGGGAGGATAAACTCACATTGCCCACCATGTGCTCCCAAGCATTGAGCCCCTTGGAGAAGGTGCTCAATGTGCTGCATTTATTGGCCACTGGGTCATTTCAGTGGACAACTGCCATAGTGGGTGCCCAGAACACCCGCAGAAAGGCAGGCCGTGGTCCTGGACTTCTACAGGGTGGCACGCCCCAATGTCCGCCCTGAGCCAGGTACTGGAAGCTGGGAAGCATGGTGACACATGGTTCTTAGGTGAGATAAATGCCTGTGCACATGCATATATGTCACACACAGACAAATACAAAAGCCCCACTAATGACAACTATTATCACCTTACCAGGGGACAGTGCCTACCCTCTGAGCACCTACATGATGACGCCCATACGGAACCCCACCACACCACCCCAGGTAAGATACAACGCAGCCCATATTGCAACCGGGGCCATAGTGGAGCGCACATGTGGAGTGCTCAAGTCATGCTTTCGCTCCCTTGACCGCTCTGGTGGACAGCTACTATATGCACCCCCAGTAGTGTGCAGGATCATTGTGGCAGCATGTGTCCTGCACAACGTTGCAACATTGCATGGCGTACCAGTGGACATGGTGGTGCCCCCACATCCCCAACCACACACACGGCCACTGCGCATGGGAGGGGAAAGGGCAAGTGGCGAGGCAGCCCGTACCCAGCTTGTGGCCACATTTTTCACCTAAACTCCAACCCCTGCGGAGTGCACACAGGCCTGGCACATACCAGGTCACAATCGATGATGACAAAGGGACAGTTAACTGTCACTACCTTACCACCCTGAGAATGTGTCCCTAGCTACTTAAACACAACCAATCCTATGTGACCAAAGGGAACACATTCAAGGCATTCCCCCCCTCCCCACTTGCTAAACAGGGCATGAAAGGACTGGCATGCCACCCAAACCCTCCCAACACTCCTCAACCCTGACTGCCACACCATACCATGACATGCAACGTCAAAACATCCAACCATATGCACAACACATGACACAATAGTCCTGAAGTGCCATGTGAGAAATGTAAATAGTCACCAGACAATTATACCTCACATGGAATTGACTCGGAGGTGAACATAGATTGTCATGACACAGCATGCATGAGAAGGCAATCTGGGTGCAATGTAGTTGGGGGGGAGGGGTGTTGCCTAAGTGTATTCATCCATATGGACATGCCTAGAATACATGCATGTGAAATGAAGTGAATGCCAGTGTCCCGTACACAGCACATATGAACAAAGCACCAAGGACCGCCCTGTGTCTCAAACCACACCCATCCCCTGACACCTCAAAAGAAATCACTACATTGCATCAGCCATTGACCAGCAGAACATATCATGTACAGAGTACACCACATCGGCAATGGCAGACAGTGACCCATCACTGATTCATAGAAATCGATTAAATGAACAACACACAAACTTCTTCAAAGCGCATCAATGAGGGAGTGAATAAGGGAGAAGAACAGTACATTCCTACATGTCCTTCAAACAGTCCACAATGTGAGAATGAACTGGAAAAGCAAAGTACATATTACAATTGCCTGGACCAACAAGGGAGAGCCTAGGGAGGGAATGTAGGATGTCATAACTAGCATCAACATTCCTATGCCTGACGGGAAGAGTCGCAGTGCAGGAGTCACATAAGGAGGCATGTAAAAAAAGGTGGGTGAGGCGCGCACTCCAATTCCTGGCCAATATACTACCTGAAGAAAGAAAAAATATATAACTGGGTTAAATCCCAAAAGTGTCCAATTCACTGGGTTAGATCCCAATTTCTGCCAAAATATTCACAGGGTTGGATCCCTTCTGCTGCATTTCTGCTGCTGTTCTCCTCCACCTAGCACTTTCGTGTCCCAACACTCTTCAGGGAGGATGTGTTGCCTTGCTTTTCAGGTGAATCCAATTAAATTGCTAATGAGCATAAGGAGGGGAGTGATGGAAGAGGAGGGAAGAGGTGAGGAGAGTAACAAAACAAGTGACAAACTGTGGTAGGTCTACAAAGAATCAACATAGTGCTGGGGAGGCGGAGAAGAAAGACAGAAGGAAAAGGGGGAAGGGATTACCTGTAATCAGTGGTGGAGGGACTAATGATCAAATTAACTGTCAAAATAATACTTAAAATGGTGAAGGTGGGTTGTGGAAGGACGGAGGCAGAAGGGCAAATGTCTGCAAAGAACAAGCACCTACGTATCACCATGGTCAATGGAAATTGGGCTAGTGGTTGAAAATGACAGCCAGAGTACAAGGAGGAGGCCAAAGGGTGGTGGAGAGGGAGAGGGAGGAGAGAAGGGAGGAGGGGCCAAGCTCAAAATTACCAATGGGGAAGATGGTGAAAGAAAGCTCACACAGGGGGCAGAGGGAAACCTGACGGTGCAGGAGTGTAGGGGATGTGATGATGAAGGGGGGGAGACAGAGGGACACTGACAGGGGCGGGGGAGACAGGGGGGTATTTAAGTGACTGAGAAGGCATGTGGACAGGTCTAGACAGGGCCACCTTTGTGAGCTGTTGATAGTGGTGGCAAGCTCAAGCATCCTGGTTGGCCGGATTGTCACAAGGGCCAAGTGCAAACAGTGGGAGGGGGGCAGGTCCAGGACACAAACTGAACATTTAAATGACAAACAATGTAGTCATAACTCAGATGTCACATCCAAACACCAGCCAGGGCTGGGAAATGTCCAAAGTGGTGCTAGCAAGGAATGGGTGTTTGTTGAACTGCTTGGTGACAGGGGTAACTCAGCGTGCAGCCTTCATGTGGCATATCAAAATCACTGTGGGAAAACTGTCCCAATTCAACATTCTCAGCACATGGACCCCTCCCACCATCAGTGTGTTGTATGCAGCCAAAGGGTGCATGGTACCAGCTACAGCAGGAAGTGTATCAACATAGACATTCAATACATAACAAACCTCTCACGCAACATGATGAAATGAACAGTCAGCTTAATACTCACCAAAGTGAAGTGCAGATATGCATTGGAGAACCCATCTGGAATACCCACTAGGGGTGTACACACAAGTAGAACTGCAGGCTGACCACAGATATGACCGAAGCCCAATGCCCATGTGTGATATGCTGTTACACAGAGCCATCCTTGCGGGCCCATGGAAAAGGGAAGCAGGAGTAGCATATGTGTCAGGACCCCAAGCAAAACACATACACAAGACAATCCTGAATGGGCCCAGCAGGAACATACAGTGGATGCCTTCCGATGCCACAAAGAACCACACTGTCACATGTATGCACAATAGGCAAAATAAAATTTAAAAAAAAGAATTTTAAAGAAAATACAAATAAAATCAAATAATCAATTGAAATAAAAAAATGAGAAGAGTAATGAAAGAAACAAAAGCAAAATCAATAAAATAGAAGAAACCCAGAAAAAAACATAACAAATAAAAAGCAAAGTGAAATCATTGAAAAAGAACAGCAAAATAACAGAAAAATTAAATAAAATGTTAAATGAAAATGAAAAGATAACATACTTACCAAAAACCATACAATTTGTATGAAAAATCAAAAATATTATCAGAATAAAAACTGCTTGAAAAAAAATAGCAGGAAAAAAAATAAATGGCCATATATGACCCGGGGTGGGAGAGCACCTAGGAGGGGGAGATACAGGGTGCACCTCTACACCCACATGTGTAGATTTGAGGTTAAAAAAAACCTCACTGGGCTCAGCGCCTGCACGGCCCGACCTATGTGGGAGATAGATTGTCATCGTCACCTTCTGGATCTGAATCAGAAGGTGGAGGTGGTGCACTTGGCTCACCACGCCTAGCCATGCCTTGCCCCTCAATGGTAGCAAGTATGTGGGTCTGGTAAGCCAGGTCCTGCTGGGCAATGAGACTGAGGCCAGCATGCATTACCTCACGTGTCACATGTGTTTCCTCCTGCAGGGACTGACGTGTGAGACAGAGTTCTGCTTGCATGGCCTCACATGACAAACAGAGTGACTCCCGGCTTGCACGGAGTTCAGCCGAGATGGTTCTTTCAAGCTGTTCAAACCTGTCTTCTGTCCGCCTACTCTGATCCATCATGAGGTCAGCTAGAGTAGATCGGAGGGCTTGTTGTTCCACCCTCAGGGCCTCACGGTGTGCCTCTGCTTGAGCATTAAGTGCTTCACGCAGTGCCACCATTTCAGCCTGGCGCGCGCTGTCATATGCTGTCATGCCCAGCCTGAGTGAGCGGCACGTGGACTGCGTAGCCCGCTGATGGAGCACCATTTGCCTAACAGATGGGAGGGTGGAATGGGCCACACTTTCCATACCTTGAGCAATCATCTCAACTGCTCCCCCTGTTGCTGTGTTATGGCAATCATGGAATGCTCCCACTCAGTTGACCCCAGTTGCACATGGCCACCGAGTCGCCGGACACCACACCTGCTGGGCCCAAGGAGCCGTGGTCCTTGCTGGGTTGGTGCCACCCATGGCTGCAGGGCTGCATCCCTCCATCGACCTGATGCCCCAGGAACATGGCCAACTGGTGTTGAGTGTGACCGTGCACCCGTAACCACCATAGGTGGACATTCCAACCCTGCCTGGCCCCCTACTGCAGGTGTTGCAGACAGAAGACCATCCGACAAAGGATCACCTACCAGCAATGACACATCATGATGCAGATCCGGCTCAACATAGTGGTCAGAGGATACATAAGAGCCTGACTCAGAGTCAACTCTGGACAAGATGGTCTGGAGCACCTGTGGGTTCTCGTGGCCTGCCACCCCACGACCACTACTGGTGCCTGGTTGATCATGTGAACTGACCACCGTGTCTGGGATGACATCTTCATGCTCTGCCACCAGTGCGTCATCACCTGCAACATAAAAAAGAGAAACAAGAACACGCACATCAGTAGCACATACCACACACATACAGTTCAGAACATTGACAGACAAATAATGAAACAGCCATGTCACAGGCAAATCATACCCCAACAGGCATCCAGTAGCATTGCAATGCAGGGCCATCCCAAAAGCAGTAAAGCATGTGTGCAAAATGTGAATGCAACACATGTATTGCATGTTGCACATCACCTGCATCACACACAACCTCTAGAGGGCATACATCCAATGGCAAAATGAGAGATGGTAACAAATAGTCAGCCTCTAGCATAAGCATGTGTTACCACACAGATAGACACAGCTAGAAATTTAACCGAACACACCATGATACATGTAACATGCATGTTCATGTGCAGCACTCAACTACAATCAACTATGCACAGTACATGTGTCATAGGAGGCACCTACGCTAGTGCATTTCCATACTGTGATGGGAGGGACATGGGTACATACATGTCAGGTCAACATCACACAGCACCATCATGATTGCACGTTGAAGGGCTTAACTTGGCACAGGAGTGGGTGTGTGTGTGCCAGTGCATGTGTAGCTCCTCAAGAAAATCAAGATGTACGTAGTGATTACAATATTCAAAAATTATGGCAGTGTAACAGCAATTGCATCCATCATGTGCAAATGGCATGCACCAGGTAGCATGGTTTCCATGAAACACCCACCCTATGGCCAATAGCAGGGAGGTTCTGCATGGCAATGACATGTTCCACGCAGAACTGTGCATTGCCAGACAGTGTAGACGTGTGTTTATTGCATTTCGTCAGTCAAATGTCTATATAGCCAATGAGAAGTGGGCATGATGGAGAAGAGTTGACGAACCAGATTCAATAAATGGGCTCCTGGTTGGGAGCCTATTCTACCCAGGAGGGTTACTAGTTAAACAAAATTACAATTGAATAGGTCCGGATAAAGGTGTGCTCAAAACACTCATAAACCCTATTTCCCTCTGCATATAGAAAAGAAAAACTCACTCAGTCTACTTCTGAGAAAAGATTGTTTGTTAATCTTTTTAAATTTTTATAAATTGGTATAAAATTAACATTTCTTTCAATAATATGACTTCACAGAATGTCTCAACCAAAAAACGTACAGACTAAAGGATTTACAACACATAGAGCCAAATGTTTTCTGGCATAACAGTGAATTTTTGTGTGTAAGACAAACTTCATCACAGTTGTTGTTTGTCACAACAATTCACATAATACAATATATAACAAAAACACTTTCACATAGTAACAACAAAACAAAGGTTGTGAAAAGCAATCGTTCTATTTGGTGGTAAGCAGTGGCAATGCACTGTGGTTAGGGGTGCATCTACACCAGGGTGTTTCAACCGTTTAGGAGAGCCTATTTAGCCCAATCTTGTACACGGTCTTCATCAGGACGAAATGCTGTACGTTATGTAGTGCGTTCTGCAGGGGAAAAGGGAGTCTTATCAGTAGAGTGCGGGAGCATGTATAACTATAGGAAGATTTAATCATGTACTGTGTGGTCTCTACATTTTGCATAATAGAGCACAGCTTACCTGTGGGTAATTATTTCCACGGGCACTATTTTCTAGGAACTGCTAGGCGTAGTGAGGATCTCAATGTGGTCTTGTTATAAAAAGCAGGGAAAGGGCACGCAATACTGATTAACGGAGTGCTTTAAATGCATATGACAAATGGATCAACCAACCGCTGTGGCAGTTAGATTGAGACAGAGCGGGTGAATGCCTAAAATGATGACAGAGTGAAATTCTGTTAGATAAGGTGCACAAACTCGCTAAACGTTGGTTTCAAAAGAGACAGTGCATGTATGTACCTGTCTCAACGATGTCAAATTTACATGCATTCTGAATATACAGTTGTTGACATCCACATATATAAATGAAAACATGCGAGAACAGCTGTTATGTCATGACATCACATATCCACAATGTCCTGAGAGGAGAAATTCATATTTTTAGTGCAATCATTCACAATATGTATTTTGACAAACAAAATCTTGTGTAAGACAAATGAACAAGAAGATTTTTTGGCAATCCTGATTCATGACCAACTGCTCTTGTACACAAACAAATTATTCGGCACGGGTCAAAATTGTGTCCTATTTCAAGTGCAAGCGGACATTGGGTTCTACCACAGGTACACCTTATATAAAAGACTTCCATTCAACTGAGATATTCAAACCAGACTGTACAGTGTTTAGACTATGCACCCAGCGCTGTTCTAGTTGTGTCAGAGTTTTATTCATGTCACCCCCTTGCTTCGCAGGTGATTCCTTCGGCAGAATGAACCATCTTAGGTCTGTATCTTTGTGGCCCTTGTTGGGAAAATGCTCTACCAAAGGCTTGTCGGCCACTTTATTCCTGATACAAGAACGAAGTTCTGATATCCGCATCTTGATAGCACGTATGGTCTTGCCTACATAAAGGAGGTTGCAGGGGCATTGTATCACATAGATGACTCCCTTTGTATTGCAATTTGTGAAGTCTTTCATGGTCCATTTCACTTGTAGGTGCTCAAAAGATTTCTTCTGTAGAGTCAAAGGGCATGCGACACAGTGGCCGCATTTATAGTGGCCAACAAGGGGAGGTAGATCCCATAGTCTACTCGGTACTTGTGGTGATGGTTCTATGAAGGTATGTACCAATGTATCCTTGAGGTTCTTATTCTTTTTGAATGCGAAGCAAGGTACATTGTTCAATGTACCCGGGTGTTTGATCAAATGCCAATTTTTTTAATAGTGCTTTGAATTAATTGGCTAAGAGGTCCAAAAGTGGTGAAACAGACCATCCTGCCCAGTTCCTTCTTGGGTTTGTTTTCTAGACAAATTTATCTTGGGGTGTTTTTAGCCTTCTTTTTGGCTTGATTGATGGATTTTCGCGGGAATCCTCTCTCTAGTAGTCGCTCGCCTAAACCCTCTGCATGCAGTCAGAATTTATCCAGATCAGTACAGTTTCTGCGTATTGTTAGAAATTGCCCATAGGGAAGGTTATACTTTAAACCCATGGGGTGATAGCTCGTAAAATAAAGGAGACCATTACGATCAGTGGGCTTCCGAAAAAGTTCTGTCTTGAGTCTGTTCCCTGTTTTATAGATATGGAGGTCCAAAAAATCAATTTGATGGTGGTCCCACTGCATAGTGATTTTTATGTTGGGATACCTTGAATTTATCCAAATGTGAAAATTCTGTAATTCCAGGGGTGTCCCTTTCCAAACAATTATGATATCATCGATGAAACGTTTCCATAAGGAGATGTTGTCTCGGAAAGGGTTCTCATCGCTGAACACATTTTATCTTTCATAGTGAGACATATACAGATTTGCAATGTCTGGGGCAAAAGTAGCCCCATACTCACTCCAGACATTGCCAGTCTGGCACACTCCAAGATGAAATCGGTTGGGGTGGACTCAGTATCTTCTCTGGTGTTCAGAACTTCTCGCATTGCTTCCAGCCCCTCCTGTTGGGGGATCAATGTATATAAGGCTTCTACATCCATTGTAGCGAGTACCAATCGTTTCATCGATGATATCATCATTGTTTGGAAAGGGACACCCCTGGAATTACAGAATTTTCACATTTGGATAAATTCAAGGAATCCCAACATAAAATTCACTATGCATTGGGACCACCATCAAATTGATTTTTTGGACCTCCATATCTATAAAACAGGGAACAGACTCAAGACAGAACTTGTTCGGAAACCCACTGATCGTAATAGTCTCCTTCATTTTACGAGCTATCACCCCATGGGTTTAAAGTACAACCTGCCCTATGGGCAATTTCTAAGAATACGCAGAAACTGTACTGATCTGGATAAATTCTGACTGCATGCAGAGGGTTTAGGCGAGCGACTACTAGAGAGAGGATACCCGTGAAAATCCATCAATCAAGCCAAAAAGAGGGATAAAAACACCCAAAGAGAAATTTGTCTAGAAAACAAACCCAAGAAGGAACTGCTCAGGATGGTCAGTGTCACCACTTTTGGACCTCTTAGCCCATTGATTCAAAGGACTATTAAAAAGAATTGGCATTTGATCAAACACCTGGGTACATTGAACAATGTACCTTGCTTCGCATTCAAAAAGAATAAGAACTTTAAGGATACATTGGTACATACCTTCATAGAACCATCACCACAAGTACCGAGTAGACTATGGGATCTACCTCCCCTTGTTGGCCACTACAAATGCGGCCACTGTGTCGCATGCCCGTTGACTCTACAGAAGAAATCTTTTGAGCACCTACAAGTGAAAAGGACCATGAAAGACTTCACAAATTGCAATACAAAGGGAGTCATCTATGTGATACAATGCTCCTGCAACCTCCTTTATGTAGGCAAGACCATATGTGCTATCAAGATGCGGATATCAGAACATTGTTCTTGTATCAGGAATAAAGTGGCCGACAAGCCTTTGGTAGAGCATTTTTCCAACAAGGGCCACAAAGATACAGACCTAAGATGGTTCATTCTGCAGAAGGTATCACCTGCGAAGCGAGGGGGTGACATGAATAAAACTCTGACACAACTAGAACAGCGCTGGGTTCATAGACTAAACACTGTACAGTCTGGTTTGAATATCTCAGTTGAATGGAAGTCTTTTATATAAGGTGTACCTGTGGTAGAACCCAATGTCCGCTTGCACTTGAAATAGGACACGATTTTGACCCGTGCCGAATAATTTGTTTGTGTACAAGAGCAGTTGGTCATGAATCAGGATTGTCAAAAAATCTTCTTGTTAATTTGTCTTGCACAAAATTTTGTTTGTCAAAATACATATTGTGAATGATTGCACTAAAAATATGAATTTCTCCTCTCAGGACATTGTGAATATGTGATGTCATGACATAACAGCCATTCTCGAATGTTTTCATTTATGTATGTGGATGTCAACAACTGTAAATTCAGAATGCATGTAAATTTGACATCTTTGAGACATGTACATACATGCACTGCCTCTTTTGAAACCAACGTTCAGCGAGTTTGTGCACCTTAACTAACAGAATTTCACTCTGTCATCATTTTAGGCTTTCACCCGCTCTGTCTCAATCTAACTGCCACAGCGGTTGGTGTACAAGTCATTCCTTTCGTGATTCCTATGGTTACCATGGTAACCACTTTTTATACTTTTACCTCTAAATTACCTTTTTGTATTCCTTACACTATGGGGTACACTGTAAATTGATCACATCTGACGTTGGGCCAAGGGACGCAATGTAATCCAACCATTCCCGTCCAAACGACTCATATAAATAATCCGGGTCCGTAGCAACAGCGTTACCAACGCTATGCTGCTAGGCCCCCACTGAGCCGCGGAGTGACTCAGCACCTCTCGAGCGAGGAACACACTCGTCCAGCTCATCTTTGTGCGAACATCCACACAGGTATGCTCGCGCCAGGCTCACGCATGTAGTCAGAGATTTCTTGATGACCCATATGCGTTGCCACAACTCTGATATGCCGTCCATTCCCCTCTCTCTCTTTTTTAGATTTTAGATTTCTTCCTAGAAACATCCTGAAATTGTAAACATCAGTAATCACAGGTTTACAAGCCTCAACCACGGAGGTAAGATTCTACCACCACGCATATCGCGGATGGTATATTCTCTGTAACTGTGATTTGATCCATTTGTCATATGCATTTAAAGGACTCCGTTAATCAGCATTGAGTGCCCTTTCCCTGCTTTTTGTAACAAGACCACATTGAGATCCTCACTACGCCTAGCAGTTCCTAGAAAATAGTGCCCGTGGAAATAATTACCCACAAGTAAGCTGTGCTCTATTATGCAAAATGTAGAGACCACACAGTACATGATTAAATCTTCCTATAGTTATACGTGCTCCCGCATTCTCCTGATAAGACTCCCTTTTCCCCTGCAGAACGCACTACATAACGTACAGCATTTCGTCCTGATGAAGACCGTGTACAAGATTGGGCTAAATAGGCTCTCCTAAACGGTTGAAACACCCCGGTGTAGACGCACCCCTAACCACAGTGCATTGCCACTGCTTACCACCAAATAGAACGATTGCTTTTCACAACCTTTGTTTTGTTGTTACTATGTGAAAGTGTTTTTGTTATATATTGTGAATTGTTGTGACAAACAACAACTGTGATGAAGTTTGTTTTACACACAAAAATTGACTGTTATGCCAGAAAACATTTGGCTCTATGTGTTGTAAATCCTTTAGTCTGTACGTTTATTGGTTGAGTCATTCTGTGATGTCATATTATTGAAAGAAATGTTCATTTTATACCAATTTATAAAAATTTTAAAAGATTAACAAACAATCTTTTCTCAGAAGTAGACTGAGTGAGTTTTTCTTTTCTGTATGCAGAGGGAAATAGGTTTTATGAGTGTTTTGAGCACACCTTTATCCGGACCTATTCAACTGGAGTTGAGGAACCATCCATAGTACATCCATGGATGTAGACGACAACACCAGTTGAAAAGTGGTCATGGGCCTGTAACTGGAGGAGCCATGGCCTTGATACAGATGTGCACAGCTCAAAGACGTGCGTGATTACACACAGACCTAGAGTGAGCATGACTTGGCTGTCCAAATGAGATGACACTTGGATCATCCTGGACAAATACAACAATGAGCAGGTGGTGAAGGACACCTAGGGGCATACATGGAATGCACATGTAACATGATCCTGCACATATGTGCATCGGGAGCCACTGCCATCAGCACACTCAGAGTGAGCCACACTGCACCAAGGACAAAGGATGCATATGACATGATGTGACATCTCATCAAGATTGCACACGTACAGAAGTGGCTCAGAGCGCAAACAAGCAAAGGGAGGGGAACAAGGGAGAAAAGGAATTCAAAACAACTATCATACTGGGCACAGTGACATACAGAACACGCTAGTGCATGGAGGAGGGGTAAAGGGTTGAAGACGCAGGAAGGGGGAGAAAGGGAATGTGCCAAACAGAGGAGACCAAAGAAGGAAAATGAAGTGCAATGATAGAATGTCCATTCAAAAAGTGGTAGTGCAGCCAGCAAGTGGCAAGTGCAAGATGATTTGGACAGGGCAAATCTGATGAGTGTAGACAAAGCGTGCTGGACTGTATGGGGACAAGCACTGGACCCATTGATATGGGATGCCTGTAGGCAGTACAGAAGGGAGGCAGGGTGAGCAGGTACCTGATCCGATGGACAGAGTGTGTGCAGGGGCACAGTGCCAACAGAGGAAACTGTTCAGCTGGGTAGAAGAGGGGCTAATGCAGGAGCAAGAAGGAAGGTGTTGAGGTGCTACCAGAAGCAGATATATCTCTCCTCAAGATTCAACGTGGCCAGTTGGCTGTTAAAAATTGAGCTCCCAGCTGTACACACAGATCTGCTCCTACCTATTTATTAAATTAATGACTGACCTTGAGGGAGTGCGGGGTAGAGGAGCAAAGGACTCAAGGGGGAAGGAATTGGTAGAGGGATTGTCGAAGGTATTTTCTACCCAGTCCCAAAAAAACCTTGTGCACAATGCAGAGGGTCTGAAGTAACATCCTTGCATCCACTGGTAGCCAATGAAGGGGTCACATAGCTGGAAAGATGGGATCCCAGGGCTTGAGGCCAAGGACAAGTCTTGCAGTCCTGTACCGGATTAGTGGTGGAGGCTGGATGGTGGAGGCAGGTCGAATATTGAATGCGACTGTCACAGTACCCCAACCTTGAATTAACTTGAGCTTGACAGACTGTGAGCATGTAGGATAATGTTAGGGAGGGCACAGTACCCGTGAGGTGGCGGAGCAAGAAGTTAATCCATTCCAAGATACGTCACAAATGTGTGTGTAAAAGGGATGTGTTGAGTCAAAGGTGACCCAGAGGTTCTTGGCCTTGCAGGTGAAGGCAGGAGGAGGGACAAGTGGGGCTGGCCAGAGATTGATGGCAAAGGATGGAAAAGGTGCATCGATGAGGAGGATGCCAGTCTTGCTGGCATTCAGACAGAGACCGTTGGTAGTACACCAAAAGCAAATGCCAATGAGGCTATCAGAAATAAGTGAGGGACAAGAGGTGGCCAAGGTCAGCCAGGAAATGAGTTGGTTGTCATCAGCATAGCACTTGCACTTGTACAAAAAAATGATAATGCAGTAGTTAAGAGCTGCCACTTGCTCTCCATGACATGGGGCCAAGAGGTCAGACCCCTGGCGAACAACACAGGTGGTGAAGGAGATTGAAGATAGGAAAGAGCCTACTTGTAGTTGGGCGGGTCACACATGCCAAACTCACATGCCATTGAGTTACACGCATCAATACTCACCAGATGATGCATCATAATCCATCCTCTCTCCCACTCCACGGATTTGTTCCTCTGGGATGAAGTCTGAAGCGATCTCCTAATGCTGAGTGAGTTCATCCTCTTCTGGTGGTGGCCGACCACCAGTCACCAGAGACATGTTGTAATTGGAGGCACGCTTTTGCTTTGCACTGCATCTGAGGTCATTCCAGTGCTTGTAGCAGTCCTGAGCTGTGCACACCTGGAATCCCATGGATGTCAAACCATCTGCAACATGCTGCCAGTGGACCCAACGCTGGTGATGTGTTGTATGGCACTGTGGGCCCAAAAGTATATCCCGTTGGTGTTCCGACAGGTAGCCCACAAGGATGTCCAGTTCCTGATTGCAGAAAGGCTTCTTCCTTGATGTGCCAGAGGCCGGAGCCGTGTCTGGGGTCCCATCCTCTTGTGCAGGAGCACGCTTCCTCCTTTTGGACGTTGGTACTGACCCTGAGGGGGCAATATGGCCCTCATCAGTGGGGGCAGTGGCGCTGGTGGACTGGACCAAGGCAGTGGGTGTTGGTATGAGGACAGAAGGTCTGGCTTGGGTCTGAGTCACTGCCGGGGTAGTGTTGGCTGCATCTGCACATGCAGTTACACCACACGGCTGCTTGGGGCAGCAGATGTCATAACTGCCCCAGATATGTGTGCCACAGTCGACGCACATGAGCCCACCCTCCGGACAAGATGGAAATCGTCCTGGGAGTCCTCGTCACATAACGCAACATGCGCTGCCTGACCCAGAGCCCGGGTGGAGGTGTCCACAGCTGCACCTGCAGCTACGACCACCGGTGGGCCTGTGACAGCAGATGTAAATTGCTGTTGGGTGATATGGGCGCCAGGTTGTGATGCAACAGCTGCATCACCAGGAACCACAAAGGGTGGTGGTATGTCTGCACCAGCACATGGCTGAGCATCCCGTCCCAGAGGGGCACCCCTGCCTCTTCCACCTCTTTATCACCCTGGCTACCCTGGACTCCCTGTCCTCCCTGGTCTCCCTGGTTCCTGGTGGCCTCCCAAACATGGCACCGATGGAAAATGGGCTATGGGTGGTTCACTCAACAATTGTCCTGGGCAATTGGCTAGAAGGGGGCAGGGTACCTGTTGGAATAGGTACCCCAGTACCACTGCAAGGCTGTCTGTGACTCCTGGGGAGAAATGACGGGTCACGCAACGCTCAGGCACCCGCAAAAAGAAAAGAAAAAAATCAAAAAATCAAAAAATCAAAAAATCTAAAATAAAAATAAATTTAAGCTCAGGAAATTGGAAAAAAAAATGTGTGCACGCGACCCCGGTAGCCCATATGTGTGAATATTACCTCCAGCAGTACGGTGTGGCACCCAGGAACACAAAAAACACGTACGCGTGGAACACACAGGCTACAATGACCTCTAAACGGTCCGCATGCACCGGGGGAACCACAGTGGGAAAAAAGCGTAGGCGACTCACCGTCTGCCTTGCTTGAAAAAAAAAAAATCACACGCGCACCTTTCTGTGTATGTACCTTGGCATGTTTGTGGTGTGAAACATGGATACTGGTTCCACCTTCATCTATGTGCACAATATACATGTGCTTGTGTGTGTATCTGACGTGTGCCACTGTGATACACCATGGATGCATGTGACATCGACATGTAGGAGGCTGATTGGCAGATGTGACATGGATGCCGATGATTTCACTGCGACAGGTGGTGGAGATGTACAGATGCATGTATGTCTGGTGGCGTGTGTGCATGTGTTCGGCACACCCCGTGTTGCATGTGATGTCAGGCTAACCTTCGGATGCTCATGCTGTTGTATGTGTGTGGGTGGTGATGCCTGCTGCAACATTCCTGTTAATTTGGAAAGTGTGTGAGGGTTCAAATGAAATGTGTGTTGGGGAGTGTGATGCCATGTGTGAAGTTTGACACTGCCACTCATGTGCAACTGTTATGTGTGTACAGACCATTGAACAGTGCCCTGATGCCTGTGTTCTGTCTCTCCCTGTCTGCAGCGTCAACTGATGAAGAGGGCGGAGACGGTGCTGTGGAGCACAGTGGCAGGGATCCCACCGCCAGCCAGAGACGCAAGGCCCAGCTCCCCCCCCATGTTGTCATCGCGTCGGGGAGTGAGGAGTTTGGTGCAGCGTCCGCGGCCGCAGCTGCCGAGGGTAGGTTCAAGAGGCGGAGGTCGGAGGTGGAATCCTTGGCAGCAGAAGGGGCAGCTCAGACCCCACAGGGGCCTATGGAGGAAGATGGCACGGAGTCATCCAGGTTGGTGGGGGGTTTGGTTGAGGAGGAGGCAGTGGAAGGCCCACAAACGGGGCCTGGGGGGGGAATTCCACTGGTGCTAGTGGTGCAATCCAGGGGCAGGGACAGGAGACAGCACAGGCGGCCGCGGAGGTGCCTGTGTGTAATCCTGTCCCCGATCCTGTGACTGCATCATCCCGCACCAGCAGGGATGCCTTCATCCAGACCCGTTTTCAGGGAGGGGATCGGCAAAGAACAACTGGCCTTCCTCTCCCTGTGGACGTGGCAATCCGGGACCATGTTGAGCCTGTCCTGGATGGTGTGGTGTTGCGTCAACGTGGCATTCGGGATGACGTGCAGGGTTCTCGTGAGAACACTGCACGTTATTTCAGATGCCTCGTTGACCACGTCGACCTACTAGGACGGGTCACCAGTGCTGGGTTCCTCTGTATGCTGGACCTTCTACCGACTCCCTCCTCAACTGAACCCCCTATGCGCCAGTCATCCTCCGTGCCATCTTCCTGCCCAAGTATCACCTGGGCACCCTGTGGAGCTGCCCCTGACCCAGCGGCCAGGCTGGTGGAGGACACATCCCTGCCACAGTCGGGAGTCGGAGGTCCAGCAGGGTTGGCCACCACATCAACTGGACCCCAGCAGGAGGAGGACGTGCAGGCATCAACAGGCAGGGCACATGCACGGCAGCAGCAGGCTCAAGGTGGGAGCGATGATGGCTCAGGGCAATAAACATCAGAGGGGCAGGCATTGGCCGGAGGGCAGGAGGACCCTGGATTGGGAGTGTCTTCCGTGTGGCAGCGGTTGGGCCGGCAAATAGATGTGGAGCGGCGGCAGGCGGAAGAGGCATGGCTCACTATGGTCAGGGCGGAGAACTCCATGCGCAGGGCATTGAGGTGGGCTGAGTGCCTCGAGGCAACTCGCAGGGAGTTGGAGGAGGCCATGGCTGCATCCCTGTGAGACCTCAGGGCCAGGGAAGAAGCCCGCCTCCGGGACGTTGAAGAGGAGTTCGATGATGTCCTGACCCGGAACATCAACAAGTGAGCCGTTGGACTTGCCCGCTGCCTTTGTAAATAGTTCTGCAGGTGTAAGTTTCCTTTCCATTTTTCTTCCTTTGGGGTGCATGGACTATTCCCTGCCTTTTTGTATATCGTTATGTATTAGGTAGGATTTAGGTTAGGTTTCCTTTGGATTGTTGGGTTCATGGACCCTTGTATGTTCATTTGTAAATAGTTTTGGACCTGGATTTCATTTTCTTGGACCCATGGTGGATTATTTTTCCTTTTTGAGACTCAGATTTTTGTTTGATGGACGGAACCATTGGAGTCATTTTCGTTTGGATTTAATTGGTTACAACATTAATTTTTTTTTTGATTTTTGGACTTCCGGACTTGGCATATTTTTTTTTTTATTATTGTGTGCTTTTGTTTTATTAATTTGGCTTATTCTTCAATACTCTTTTTTTCAATATTTTACTTGTGTGGTCATCTCTCATTTGTTTTGTGCATGTCAAAATGTGGTGTTTCACAGTCATGTGTCGCCATTGTGTGGGTCTGAGGGACATGTATTCACATGAGTCGGGGACTGCTGGCAGGTGCCCGTCAATGGTGTGTGGGTTGGTGGGGGACATGAGTCGGGGCCTGCTGGCAGGTGCCCATCAATGGTGGGTGGGTGATTGTGAGACATGAATTGGGGCCTGCTGGCAGGTACCCGTCAATGGTGAGTGGGGTGGGGGAACATGTGTCAGGGCTCCCAGGTGCATGGTGCCATGTGGGCTGCCTGCGGGGCATGCCATGGGTGTAGGGTGCTTCCCTGTGGTGTAGGCTGCCTGCGGGGCATGG
Source organism: Ambystoma mexicanum (assembly GCF_040938575.1). Classification (NCBI taxonomy): domain Eukaryota; kingdom Metazoa; phylum Chordata; class Amphibia; order Caudata; family Ambystomatidae; genus Ambystoma; species Ambystoma mexicanum. The sequence goes on along the minus strand of NC_090925.1, from coordinate 644,711,139 downwards.
GGAGCGGGGTAGGGACACAACACCAGGGAGGGCCCACACTGCCAAATCGCATGTAAAACTCCCCGTGCGCCCCTCAGAATACACGTATCCCTCTCGTGCCAGCGAAAACGTGTGTAAAACTCCCCGCACACCCCTCAAAATACACAAACCCCTCTCGTGCCAGCAAAAACACATGTAAAACTCCCCACGCACCCCATAGAATACACATACCTCTCTCGCGCCAGCGAAAACGCATGTAAAACTCCCTGCGCAACTCTCAGAATACATGTACCCTTCTCGTGCTATCGAAAATGCATGTAATACTACCTGCGCACCCCTCAGAATACACGCATGCAGCCCATCCACCCTCCCCATGCCTCACAGGCAGCCATCACCCCAGTGCATGCCCCACGGGTAGCCCACACCACAGGGGGGACTTTTCCCATGCATTTCACCTGACGCAGAGGGGTACATGTATTCTGAGGGGTGCACGGGGAGTTTTACACGTGTTTTTGCTGGTGCGATAGGGGTACGTGTATTCTGAGGGGTGCAAGGGGAGTTTTACACGCGTTTTCACTGGCGCGAGAGGGGTACGTGTATTCTAAGGGGTGCACAGGGAGTTTTACACGCGTGTTTGCTCGTGCGAGAGGGGTATGTGTATTCTCAGGGGTGCCGGGGAGTTTTACACACGTTATTGTGGATGGGGGGTTGTATGCTGGTCCACTGGCCTTTGCGACATGTACTGGATTTGTGCGATGTTTTTGGTGCATGGGGCGGGGTTGGGGGCGTTACTGGCGCTGCTGCAGGGTCGCTGCGCCACTCTGCGCCACGGCTGGTTATGGATGTTAAAATCCATGAATACGCTGTGCGCTTCAATGGGATTTGGCGCACGCGGCTGACGCAGGCTGCCGCACGCGCACACTGTGCGCCAGCCACGTGCACCAATTGTGTGCCAAATTCTATGAATTACCCCCATAACATTGTACAAATGCAATTCATGATATTGGAAGTACTAAAACCGCTAAGCAGAGGAGGCGATTTAAATACATGCCTCTTACAAAGAGAAATGTTTTGGATTCATTTATTGGACACAGTATATCCAGGGGATATGAATGAAGAGTTTTGCCTGAATTGTTTTATTTGAACATTTTATGTTTGATTGATAAATGATCATTGTTTTTATGATTCAACCTCTTATATACATACCAAATAGTGAGGATGAACATTCTGGGTAGGATTGCATTGCACTATGTATGCCTAATAGACAATATTGGAAGGTCTGCATAACTTTTCTTTCAAGGGAGTAGCATATATAAGAATATTTTGATATCTCCCGAATGTTAGGTTTGTTGTTTCCTGTAATCTCTACTATGTGACCTCTGAGTTTTTCGTTTCAATGTGGATTGAGCCAGTAGACATTTATTAACTCTCTACAAAATATCAGATATCAGTGGTGATTCTTCCTTTTAACACTCACCACACAATTGGGTGTACTCTCTATGTAGATCTTGACGTTAATCCTATCAATAGGAGTGGATTCGTATTCCACCTGTCCAATTGGTCAGAATGTGCATTTTCATGACACTCTGAGCATAAGTAGCGAGATTGTTCCATTCAGTAGCAAGATTGCCTCACTAACCTTTTCTCACCCATGTTGTACATAGTAGCGGACCTGCATTCTATCTGCTACTCCTACAGAATAGTTACTGTAGTTGACGTACTGTTTAGTGTGTATAAACACGTAAGATAGAGATAACCTTTTACTGTGCATATCTCTCACACCAGAGTAGCTATATGTTTCACACATAACGTAGGGAGAACACTGTACACATCTGGATCACTATTATCGGTTATATACCCACATGAGTTCATCTTCAGAACACGGATTAGACACGTTGTTAGCCAGAAATGAAGTAGAAGTAGTTTGGTTTAAGATTCCTGATAGGGCCACATATGAGCCTGATAGTCACCTTGGGAAGACATGGACGTATACGTAAAACATCCTTAGTTAGCTCACGTGAGCACTTCAGGAAATGCTACGTTAATGGCTGCAGGGTCGGCATTTGGTGTTTTACTGATGCTAGAAACTGGCACAGGGACGCTGGTGGATTTGAACATTTCTTACATGTCCTAAGGTAGGACAGTCACGCGACCCTTAACACGAACTGAGTTTGTACATATTGATGTATTATTTGATCATTGAGCAAGGTCTGCTGGGGCTGTGTTTAATGGGGGTTTTCTACACATTATTACATGCACCGGGGAGGCTTCAGTCTCACAGGGCCTCATTCCGAGTTTGGAGGTAGCCATGGCGCTATTTGCACCATGGCTGCCTCCAAAACCGGGTCCGACTCCGGTTTGGTGTAGGGATGTAACGGTATAACGGTATACCGTTAAAGATACCTTGAACACCTTAATTGAACAATAATAACCATCACGTTGTTTATACCGTTTATACCGTTAAGTGTGCTTTTCAGTCTGATTTGGAAAGGCTGCAGTAAGCAAGTGCTGCGCAGTCTTGGTCTTGCACTGTTGGATGTGCCGTCTGCCAAGGGGGCTTTGTTTGGCAGACAAGAGCATAGGGAAAGTGAGGCCACATTAGTAAATCCAGATTTGCTGCTGTGACTGCTCTTTCTCTGTGATCAGTAGAATTGGGTCAAAGATCAGCCGACTTTGCTCAAATTGTGTTGAAAGCTGCCCAATGCCTGAACCTTGTGTTCCCCATGCAAAGATAGTAACGATGAGCTGACTGACTGACTCTATAAGCATACCGGAGACTCCAGGTCATAGACTCCACCAGACCTGGATTTCATGGGCAAACTAGAACAAAGTTATTTTGTTTCAGGCATTATTTATTTGAAAGGCAGCATACAGATTTTAAGCGTTTTCACACAGTCATGCTGCTCCGTGCTCCAGGTCAGATCTTCTATGGTGATTGTCCCGATTTTCAATTTGCAATTAACAAGACCACAGGGACATCATGAGGGTGAGCTGAGGGCCTGAACTGAAGCAGAGCATTTTATTTTTCCTTTTGTTTGTATGTAAACAAATGTAATAAAACATTCAGTGACTTGCAAAACAGTGGAGCCAGGAGCACTTTGTTTAGCAACCACTCAGCCAGCAGGAGCAGAAATGTATTGATTCAGCCTGGCCAGGCATCATGTGCCATTAGTTCTGTAAGGTAAGGGCCTACTGCGCTGAGCAAACACACATTGGAACAGCTCTTGATCTTTTTGTGCAAATTGTGTTAAAAATGTTTTTTTTAAAAAGACGGCCAGTGAAGTCATGCATATCTAATTACACTCCCTAAGGTTTAGATTCAAGAAACTCATGTTCATGGATCGGATATCCATCCAGTTCTGTTTTAGCTTAGATTGCTGGGATTTGTAGTTTTCCCACCAATTTGAAAGATGGGGAAATACACATCCCAGAATTCAAAGGGTGGAATGAACTGGATGTCATTCTGATGCATGTCCACAAACAACTTTACCTCTATAGACCAGACATGGACTGGCCTTTAGGGCAATAGGCCCATGGCTGAACCAAAACCACAAAATGCTTGTGTGGGCCAGTTTTCTGGGTCAAAGTGGGGCACTATTTTGGCCAAAGTGGGCCAGTTTGATGAGTGACTTCACTATGCGGCTAATAGTTTTGACCACTGTTGCTGAATAAATATTCTTTTAAATGTACAATTTGCATCACATTTTATCAAAAATCTCCCCCTTGGGTACTATTCAAACAGTGTTCCAGAAGGAATGAATTCCCATCTGCAACTGTAGGCTACTTTTATGTTGGTGCCCAAGACAGTTGGATGCCCCAGTACGACCCTGCTGTAGACTGTGTCAACACTGGGCCTATCAGTGCTTTCTGCTAGTAAATACACTGCCCCCTCCACTGTCCTCTTTGTAGATTAGCACATTGGCACTAGAGTTGTTGCTTCGCTTGATCCTTCATCTGCCTTCTGCATATGGCACTGGACTCAAGCATGAACAAAGGAGGATTCCCAAAACAAACTACCTACTGGTGTCACACTACTGAACTGGTATATGTGAACTAGGTGGAGGCAAAAGGTGAATCACATTCTTGTATCAAAACAAATATCACAAGAAGTGCACATAAGCTAGTCAATCGGAGAAAACAATTTTTTATATTTAATTTTTCTAATACATGTTAAAAAAATGGAACATGATCAGGTCAATTGATAAAACATTTCTTTTTTAAAAAAACATACGACAAAACAGAAAGAAATCACAGTCCTGTAAAGCAAGGAATCATGTGTAAACAATCACATGAATCTATTTGTTTGATTCAAGTTATAGATCAACCCTATTATATTTTCAAAGGTGATGTTAGTAATGACAAGAGTGACTTCATATCATAGACAAAGGATGGTAGTACTTCTACAAAGGCCCCAGTCGGGACAATGTGTGAACATGAATCCGTGTGGGGAGTGTGTCGACAGGATGATTCTGTTTCCAGCCTTAAAAGACAGTCTTTAAGAGTTTAAGGGTGACTGTTGTCCATTAGATGAATGTAGGACCAGATAAGGCTTTCGTCAGGACACGGAAAAACGACAGCTTTGACCCAGGTGTCTTATTCTTCATAGTAAGTAGAGGATGTCTAAGGATGTAACTCTACAGACAAACAAACATATATGTTAAAAACTAGCTATATTGTAAATGGCGCAAGTGACAAATGCCACAACAGTTCAAAATGAAAACCTGCCCTTGCATATCGTGACTAGTGTGCAACCTGGATATATTCAAAATTCAATCATGTATATATCTCTTTAAATTGTTTAACATATATGTCATTAGGCTATTTAGTGTGTATTCTTTTTACATATTTGTATGATTTCACATTTAGTGCGATACCATAGTACAGCAAATGTTAGTTATACTTATACACTTGCCCCATTTTAACAAAAACATTAATAATTAGCATGGTGCCTTACGGTAGAACTTCAAGAAGGTGTTCTATGTGGGTCAGGCGCTGTGGATTAGCACTCCAAGTAAGTCTGGAAGGGCAAGGAAATGCCAATAATGGCCGTAGTTGGCTGTGTGAGAGACACAAAAGAAAACGAGAGACGCAAGAAAATGCGTCATCAGGTACCTGGGTGCTATCCCATGTGGTATTATACAGAAGTACATGTATATGTCCTCCTACCTTCTATAGATAGTCACATTGGAGAAGGCAGCGATAGTTTATTCAGAATGGGCGTAACCACACTGTAGGTGAAGTTCGTCCTGACTCTGGCACAAATATTAGCGGCGTTCTAAAGGACACGGTAAAGTGAACAAAGCACTGTTCAGTGAAGCGTCCTTGTTGCGCTTCCTGTATTAAACTATTCTGTAATTTGGGTAAGGATCGGCTTACTTGCAAATTTAGAGCTCTCTGTCCTTCTGTTGTAGCGGCATCGCCAATTTCGAATGGATCTAGTGGATCATGTGATGTCTATCACGTCCTTACATACTCGCATGATACCATGAATGAGCTGCAGAAGAAGGTCGGCCATTTTAGAATGTATGCATCAGGCCATACTTCTATTGGTGTGGTAATGTTAAACGGATTCGAACACGACACAGTAAACAAAATGTAATTTTGTATTTGTGCCTGAGTGGTCAATGTTGCTGAGTGGATAGTCTAGTCGCACCAAGGAGGGGCAAACACGTGTGTCAAAGCCTTAGAGACTGGCCGTGCTTCGTGTTGCGTGTCAGTGGCTACTAATCCTTTGACATCGGGAACGGATAAGAGAGGCCCCGTATTGGACAGTATGGAACTCCATCAGCTGATAAACGGAGTCAGCCATCTTGGAGTGTCCAAAAAAAGGGAATCCAACCATATATAAGCGCGGTGGTCCTAGCAAGACTTGGCACAAGAAAGTGCACCACTCAGAAAGAGACATGTCTCTGACATTTTAATTTGCGGCAAACTTCACTGGATGAAAAATACAGCCATAAATGACCTATAGAAGCCATCACACGCTTGCATGTGTCAAAAAGCCCAGTGTAGTAGTTGGCATGTCTGAATAGATATCAATGGCTAGTACCCATATGGCATGAATAAGAGAGGGCAGGTACTATACAGTATAGGCCTGCATGAGCTAAAAGATGGAAGTGGCCCCATATATGGGAGCTAACTGATTATGGGAAGCCCGATGGGAGAAAGTGCTACAGCCCATGTGTGTCACTCTGGAGCCTATTTATGTACAAACAAGTTCCATTCAATATACAGATTTAGTCCACACTTCACAGAATCTTGTTTGTAAATCCATTTTTGCTCTAATTTCCGCAGGTTGAGGTCCCTGTCTACCCCTCGGGGGTGTGCATCAAGGGTTTGTAAGACAAACCATGTCATGTCGTCGTGTGAATGTTTCATCTTACTGTAATGGTCTACTAGTGGTTTATCTTTAATGTTATTCTTGATGCAGGAGCGATGTTCCCCTATTCTAGTCCTGACAGTGCGTTTTGTTTTGCCAATGTACATAAGTTTGCATGGGCAGATGATGCAATAGATAGCCCATTTGGTTGCGCAATTTGAGAATGATTTGAACGGCCAAATGCTGGTTTTTAGCTTGATACTTTTGTCATTTTCGTTGTAATTGCACATCAAGCATTTTCCACATTTGAAGTGGCCTACAACTGGGGGCAAACCCCATAGTGTTGGTTGTGTAGGTGCTTTGGTGGGCTGTCTGGGATATGTATGTACTAGTCCATCACCAAGATTTTGTAACCGTTTGAAAGCAAACCGGGGACGTGGAATGGAAAAAGACTCTGTGTTTATCATTTTCCAGTTTTTTAAAATGGATCTTCTCAAGGCATTACTGACAGGGGTGAACGTTGTCACAGATGTGATTTTGCCTAGTTTAGTTCGGTCTTGTTTAGAAAGGCAGTCAGCTCTTGGAATGTTTTTTGCCCTCTTATACGACCTCCTAATGGTGTGCGGAGGGTACCCTCTGGCAATTAGATTGTCCTTTAGTGTTTTACTATGGACTTGGAAGTCCTGTTTTTCAGAGCAGTTCTGCCTGATCCTAAGGAACTGCCAAAGGGGAGATTTTCTTTCAGAGATTGGGGGTGAAAACTGCCAAAGTGGAGTAGTGTGTTTTTGAGTCGCTTTTTATAGAGACTG